>NC_134353.1:440471776-440839882 GCF_048569485.1 Anomaloglossus baeobatrachus
GACCCTCGGACAGTGCCACCAACAGTGTCCCAGTGATGCTTCTTGGCATATAGCACCACGGTAGTTCAGGACTTCTACTTGCCGTCAGCTGTTTTTTTCAGCCAAGTCCAATGTGAGGATACAGCAGCTGATCTGCACTTCAAGCACCCACAAGACAGGCTCTACATGGAATTGAGCCAAAGGACTTTCTTGCAGCATTTTCTACAGAGTGGTCAGCAGTGCAGTGCACAACTTCTGTTTTTTTTCTTCTATTTTATCACTTTTTGAATTTAGTGTCCCAGTGATCCCCTCTGGAGGCAGCCCTTCCAACAGAGCGGTGAGTAGTTGGGAATGTAATGCACCAATTTTGCCGGCGTAAGGTACCAACGTAGATGCACCTTTTTCAGCTGTTCCAAATGGTTAATGCATTTTGAGGATCTTTGCACCCACTGTGTCGCAATATGCCACGCCGAGGGGGAGGTGTTAATGTCTAAATCTGATTCCCATTTAGTCATGTATGGGAGCTTTTGCTCATCAGAGGGGTTGTTCAACCATTTGTAGGTTAAAGAGATTCCCGGTTGCCTCAATAGTTTTTTAAACAATAGCGCCTTAACAGTGGGCAAGGTCGGGTTTGATCCCGGGGGGAATTTTGTGCTTAGAAAATGGCGAATCTGCAGGTGTTGATAAAAACACCCCTTTAGGGAGGGGTGCTCCCGAAGTATATCGTTGAAGGGCCTAAAGTCTGCACCATTGTAAAAGTCCGCCAAAACTCCAAAACCCGCTGCCTCCCATCTACTCAAATTTGTATATGGAATGTGGGATTCTAATGCTCTGAGCGAAATTTCTGACAGCGGGAGCTGGATCTTCGGGATCATCTCAGTGCACCATATGGCTATCGATGCTGTCATAGTAGGGAGACACAGGGTGGACCTAGAACGTTTTAGATATTCCACCTCCATCAGTTTCCTCATCGAACCCTAGTCTGTCAGAGAGTTCTCAAGTTGAACCCACCTATGGGAGCTCTCCGTGTTCCACCATTCTTTGAGTGATTCTATAAGAGAAGCTTTATAATAGGCCATCACATTAGGCGTACCCAGACCTCCCATTCCATATGGCAGATGCATAATCTTACTAGCAACTCTAGCTCTTTTATTACCCCAAATAAACTTAGTCATAGACTGCAGTTTTATCAAATATCTATATGGAATTTAAAGAGGGAGACACCTAAACATATACAGCAGTTTAGGAAGGAACGTCATCTTAAAGGATTGAATTCTCACCATCCAAGATAGCGACAACTTCTCATACCTGCCTAGATCCTGACCCAAGTTTTTGAGTAGGTGATCGAGATTGGATCTGATGAGGGAATGGGTTGGTGTCAAACGGATACCTAGATAAGGGATACTGTCTTCGCACCACTGGAAAGGAAAGGCTGCCTCCAAAATCCTTCTGGACCTTGCGGGTACATTAAATGGTAGTACTAATGACTTAGTGGCATTCAATTTGTAATAAGACACCTCAGAAAAGGTCGACAGGGTGGACATCACTGCTGGAAAGAAATATTCAAGGTTAGTACATGATATTATTACATCATCCGCATATAGACCCAATGTTCATGCTCCCCTACCCTTATACCAGTTATGTTCGGGTTCACCCTAATTGCCTCCGCCAGAGGTTCCACCACCAGAGCAAAAATAGGGGACAGCGGGCACCCCTGGCGGGTGCCATTGGTTATAGAAAATTTTAATGAGCGAAAACCCGAGGCTAGAACTGAAGCATTTGGGTGAGTACAAGGCCAAAACAGATGACTTAATTCTTCCTTCAAAACCAAATTTCGTGAGCACTCTTTCCAGATATCCCCAGTGCACCCTATCAAAGGCCTTTTCGGCGTCGAGTGACAAGAATACACCAGGGACACCAGACTGCTCCATCACCCCAATTAAATCCAGCATCCGCCTGGTGCCATCTTTGGATTGCCTGCCCGCCACAAAACCCACCTGATCCGGGGCTACCAAGGAGGGGATTATTTTATGGAGTCTGGTGGCTACCATTTTTGAGTAAATTTTTAAATCACAGTTGAGCAATGAAATTGGTCTGAAATTCCCAGGGGTATCCGCCGTTTTCCCCGGTTTGGGTAGTGTAGTGATAACTGCTTCTAGGTTCTCTGAGGAAATAGTCCCGGTCGTTTGCCACAAATTAAAGGTCTTTAGTAAAAAAGGGGCTAGAATAGAGGCAAATTGCTGATAACATTCATAGGGAAGCCCATCCGGGCCTGGGGCTGAGTTTCGTTTAGAAGCTCTAATGGTGTCCAAAATTTCCTGTATAGTAAAAGGGAAGATTTAAAGATTCTAATTGCCGGTCTGAGACCCGAGGCAATTCCAGACCGTCCAAAAACTCCTGAATTTTTTCCGGTGTTGGCTGAGGGGTTTGCGGGTCATCCCTTAAATTGTACAGGGCAGCATAATACTTGGCAAAGGCGTCTGCTATCCCATTAGGGTGCCTTTATAAGTGATCCGTCTGGGCCCTTCAAAAATTCAATTTTAGATTTAATTTCCCATTTTTTTGTTCTTCTAGCTAGTAAGGTGCTGGTTCTATCCCCCATCGCATAAAAAGTTGATTTACTCTTTTTAAGATTATGTTCATATCTATACAACAGGAGGGATCGCAGTTGAAACCTGCAAGTAAGAATTTCCCTGGACAGTGTAGACAACGGGGAGGCCTTAATAGTTTCTAAGTGTTGAATATGGGCTATAATTTCTTTAATTTCTGCTTCTCTTTGCTTTTTCAAGAATAATGCAGTTTTTAAAAACTGCCCTCTAATAACTGATTTGTGTGCAGCCCATAAGGTCTCGTTAGAGACCTCCCCATTGTCATTATGCCCAAAGTATTCAAACAGGCCTGCCACAACCTCCTCCTGAACGTTCTTTTGATTCCGTAAACTAGTATTAAGTCTCCACTGAGGCACCATAAATCCACTAGTAGAGTCCTGTACAACCAAAGTTATCGGAGCATGATCCGACCATGTTATCAGACCCACTTCAGCACCCGTACACTTGTGAACAGTCTTACTATCCGTCAGGAAGAAGTCGATCCTGCTGTACGACCGATACCTTGGGGAAAAGAAAGTATAGTCCCTTTCCGATGCATGAAGGTATCTCCATATGTCATGTAGATGAAACTCCGCGACCAACTGTTTTAGTTCCTTTCCTGACTTAGCGGACCTCGCCGAGCAGTCCATAGATCGAAGAACTGGAGTGTTAAAGTCCCCGCAGATTATCTCTGACCCCTGTGTGGTGCTCCTAAACATCTGGAAAAATTTCCGGGCAAAAGTTAGTTGAGATGAGTTTGGAGTGTAAATCGATGCCAAGGTATACAAAAGCCCATTCAGGAGGCACTTTAGAATAATATATCTCCCATCTGAACCATAGGTTACATCAATCATTTTGAAAGCCACAGAGTTTTTAATCAGGATAGCCACTTTTTTTTTTTTTTTTGAGTCATTTGCAAAGAACATATGTGGAAATCTTGGATGTAGTAGCCTTTTATGGTCATCAGTAAGAAGGTGAGTTTCTTGAATACATGCTATATCACATTTGGATGCTATAACTTCTCTCCACAGCATGGATCTTTTTGCATTAGAATTGAGACCCTTCACATTGAGAGACAGAAACTTAATACTCATGGCGGATCCCAGAAAGGACGATGTTTCCAGGCAGGCCGACTGAGAGGCATAGGACAGGCAGAGGCAGGCAAGGAGGACCAGTTAGGGACGGTGCACGGGTGGAGGGAAAAAACAACAACAACAAAAAAACTTGAATACTTCAGCTTCATCCTTACCGGACAGCTGGGAAGTACTTGCTCGCCATAGGCGAGAACAACAGAGGGCTTAAGTGACATCACAGGTCACATGAGAGCTACACACGCCTGTGGCTGGCGAGACTCCCTCAAGCTGGTTCCCACTCAGGATTGATCTTTTTCTTCTGAGCATCCCCCTGATCCCGGCGCAAGTCTGAGTGTATTGTAAGGGGTAATCCCCAGGACTCAAGTAGTTTGCTCAGTTGAGGAGGGGACTGGCATACATGTGTTTTAGAATCCCTGAAGATAATCAATTTCACCGGGAATCCCCATTTATAGTGTATGCCATGCTCCCTTTGACTTCCTCTTCTCATACCTATACTCTAAATATCACTAATTATTTATATATACAAATACAGTTGGATATATATTTTAATGTATATATTTCATTATCACTTTACAAGTATAACTATATTAACTATATTTTTTATATAATTATATATATATATATATATATATATATATATATATATATATATATATATATATATATATATATATATATATACACACACACACAGTATGTATTCTTTATATATTTATTATGATAATGTAGGCATTTTATTGTTATGTTACACTTTTTTTTGCTCACTTATTATTTCACACTTTTTTCCCTTTTTTTCTCCCCATTTAACATTGTTTTCTATATATTTTTTCTATACATATATAGCATTATTTTTTGTGTATTATTTTTTTATATATTCCTATATATATTTTTTCATTTTTTAAATTTCTTTGTTTTTGCATCCTTATATACATTATTTTTGTTTATTTCTGCATTTTATTATTTTTCTATTTATTTTATTTTTTATCTTTGCGTTATCTTTTCATTTTTTCCTTTTTTTATTTTTTCATTTTTTTTCATAATTCATTCACGTGAATTTTGTTTTCCCACTTATTTATTTCTTCGTGCTCTATATATTATAATATCTTTGCACACACTTTGCACTTCATAGATACTATTCTTATGGCTATACCTTATCTGTTGCTATGGACTGGATCCACCGATGTATTTATAATCTCCCTGGGATCTGCCTCTTGCCGTGACGTGCGCTCTCCTGTCCCGCCCACAGTGTGGTTTCCGTGGTGACGCGTCTCACACCTCCCCGCTCTCCGACCATCTTGTGACGTGTCCGACATGGGCGGTTTCCGGCGACGTCAGACGCTGAACCCGGTGATCGCGGAAGTGGAGCAGGAGGAGGGAGCACTACTTTCATCATGGCGATTGGTATATGAATAAATACCCTGGGTACACACCATTCTAGCACCTCCTGGAAGAAGCATCATGCGAAACGCGCGTAGGGGTACTTCTTTGACTCCCTGGTTGTCATTCTATCCTGGCTCATATCCATTTCTTGTAGATTTTCCACCTCCATGTTACCAGTTTCCTTTGCAATTGGTCATGTGACTTTATCTTTGTGTCCTCATCTGTAAAAGTCTGCTTATGTGGCTTATTCTCTTTGGTGTTTATACCTTGATTATCTTTTAATGTCTTCTTTGTTTTGGAGACTACAGTTCACATACCTGGGAACCATTTACTCCTGCTCCTTTTCATTATCTTGTTTGCTTTATGTTCATATTCATAGTGAATGATTGGTTGTTACTAGGGATGATCGAATACCCTATTATTCGCTTCGACGGATATCCGACAAATACTTTGCCTCTATTCGAGTATTCGCGAATATTCGACCCTCAATGTAAGTCTATATGAAACCAGAATAATTTTACGTCTGACCTGTCTGTGACCTGTGGTGACTGAGGAAAAGGCTGAAATGGATGGGAAAAGGCTGAAACAGTATGGGCACAGCGTGTAGAAGGTGCCTCACTGCATTTTTGGTGTCTTTGAATAACATGGTCAGAGCACCACACAAAGTTTTCATAGTCACCAGAACAGCTCTCAAACCAAAGTAAAAGAGGGGAAATTGCTAAGAAACAGTTTCTAGTGCCTAATCACTGTAATAAAACATCAAATCAAGCCCCGACCTGAAAAAAAAACAAAACACTTTAGCATATGTTCACACGTTTCATTTTTTACATTATTCCTTTTTTTTTGATTAGAAAAGATTATAACATACATTATATTGGTGTCTGTCAACGGCGGGCTGGCCCCGGGGGCAGGCGGGCAATTGCCCCCCGGGTCGCCCTCCCAACTGCTATACAGGGCCAGCCATCTACTGCATAATGTCATTATAACACACATGGCCACGCACAGTTCACTGTGCGCGGCCGTGTCTCCTGAACTGTGATGCCGCGGGGTCGGCACTGACACATCTACAGGTGCAGACAGTGTCAGCCGGCAGCATTATAGTACAGGAGACACGGCCGCGCGCAGTTCACTTTGCGCGCCATGTGTGTTATAATGACGTCATGTCAGGGCCGCCATCAGGGCATTACTGCCCTTGCTGGTGTATAGGGCACAGAAGCAAGGAGGGAGAACGGGCCGCTCACAGAAAGCTGCCCTCCCCCTGCTGCTCTGCAAAAATCTATGTGATTGGTGTGGAGCAGGGTAGAAGCTACCAGGAGATTAATGGAGGCTGTTGGAGCCAAGGCAGCTGGTGAAGCGAGTAAATCCAGGACCTTTCAGGTCATATGCGTGATCACATGACCGGTGAAGTGACAGGCCCTGTTCAGCTGCTGCAGCCTCCATGCCACTCCCATCGGCTCCTCTCCTGCTCCCCAAGATGTGGTAATGTATAGTGTGTGTGTGTGTAAGGAAATGTGCCTGTTGTGAGGCTGTATGTGTAAATGTGCAGTATTTAACAGTTCTTTTTGTGCATGTATTGGAGCTGTGACTGTATATGTAGATGCATGCAGTAGGGCAATGTGTTTGTATATGTGCATGCAGTAGAGCTGTGTGTGTTTATAATTGAATGAAGCAGAGCCGTGTGCACCTGTGGGCATGAAGCAGAGCCGTGTGCGCCTGTGAGCATGGAGCAGAGCCGTGTGCGACTGAGCATGGAGCAGAGCCGTGTGCGACTGAGCATGGAGCAGAGCCGTGTGCGACTGAGCATGGAGCAGAGCCATGTGCGACTGTGAGCATGGAGCAAAGCCGTGTGTGCCTGTGGGCATAAAGCAGAGCAGTGTGCGCCTGTGGGAATGGAGCAGAGCCGTGTGCGCCTGTGGGCATGGAGCAGAGCCGTGTGCGCCTGTGGGCATGGAGCAGAGCCGTGTGGGCATGGAGCAAAGCTGTGTGCGCCTGTGGGAATGGAGCAGAGCCGTGTGCGCCTGTGGGCATGGAGCAGAGCCGTGTGTGCCTGTGGGCATGGAGCAAAGCTGTGTGCGCCTGTGGGCATGGAGCAAAGCTGTGTGCGCCTGTGGGCATGGAGCAAAGCCGTGTGCGCCTGTGGGCATGGAGCAAAGCCGTGTGCGCCTGTGGGCATGGAGCAAAGCCGTGTGCGCCTGTGGGCATGGAGCAAAGCCGTGTGCGCCTGTGGGCATGGAGCAAAGCCGTGTGCGCCTGTGGGCATGGAGCAAAGCCGTGTGCGCCTGTGGGCATGGAGAAAAGCCGTGTGCGCCTGTGGGCATGGAGCAAAGCCGTGTGCGCCTGTGGGCATGGAGCAAAGCCGTGTGCGCCTGTGGGCATGGAGCAAAGCCGTGTGCGCCTGTGGGCATGGAGCAAAGCCGTGTGCCCCTGTGGGCATGGAGCAAAGCCGTGTGCGCCTGTGGGCATGGAGCAAAGCCGTGTGCGCCTGTGGGCATGGAGCAAAGCCGTGTGCGCCTGTGGGCATGGAGCAAAGCCGTGTGCGCCTGTGGGCATGGAGCAAAGCCGTGTGCGCCTGTGGGCATGGAGCAAAGCCGTGTGCGCCTGTGGGCATGGAGCAAAGCCGTGTGCGCCTGTGGGCATGGAGCAAAGCCGTGTGCGCCTGTGGGCATGGAGAAAAGCAGTGTGCGCCTGTGGGCATGGAGCAAAGCAGTGTGCGCCTGTGGGCATGGAGCAAAGCCGTGTGTGCATGGAGCAAAGCCGCGTGCGCCTGTGGGCATGGAGCAAAGCCGTGTGCGCCTGTGGGCATGGAGCAAAGCCGTATGCGCCTCCTGGGCATGGAGCAAAGCTGTGTGTGTGATGCCCCAGGAGCGCTGGTCCTGTTCGGGGATGCCACAGTGCTCCTTCAGCAGGACAACAGGTAGGTTGGGTTTTACTGTCTTAGTCATAACGCCACTCTCTGTTTTGCGGTCAGGGGTGACCGCCACTGCAGTTTAATGAGTGTCTGGGGCTGGTGGTATTTGCAGTTAGATGGTGTAGCTTCCCGAGAGTGAGGCTGGCCCCAGGGGCTCGGGTGTATGTGCATGGAACAACAGGTCGCAGAAGAACTCACACAGTCCAGAATGTCTGACGGTTTTTACTCACGTTCAGTTGTTCACTGTGAGGTAACCCGGCCGATGCAGAGATAGACCAGGGTGAACCAGGTATCCTTTCAGGCTGGTCCAGAGGTGACTGTCAACTCGCCTTCCTAGCCCTTCTTGTTTGAGATGACCCCTGATTTGAAGTATTGCAGGAATCATTCAGGGAAGTCGCAACTGCCTTTTCTCCCCTTTCTGGCCCGTTTGCTGGCAGCGTGGCCCAAGTAAAGATGGCTTCTTGCCCTATCTCACTTATGGGCCCCCTCGTTGCTGCTGATGCTGCGGACTCTGTGATGGTTGGTGAGGCAAATCCAGCACCCTCACTGGCAGGTTTAGCAGACCGAGTAAATGGATTTCTGCTCTAAGGACCTGTTTCTCTGTGCGGGCCTGGTCTACCCAAAAGTCCCCATACTCAATCACCCCGCTTCTTCCTGAGGTGTCTTTCAGGCTGACTACTTGATAGCCGTTCTCCGCCGAAAGCCACTACACGTGCAGGGTCCGACTAGTGACACCGCGCACGTCCATCTGCGACTGCACACTGCGCTTCCTCACTTCAGACTGGCTCACTACTGCCTCCCCTCTATGCCTGCCTCTGCAGCCAAGCAACCAGCTTCTCTACCGCACCCCATGAATGGAAGTAGAGGCCACGCCCCCTCCTGGGTCTGCCCAGGGGTTCCTTCAATGGTATGTGTGAGACCTGATCACTATGTATCTGTGTATTCACACCCTATTCCAGCCATCAGGATTACCTGTTGCACTCACCCAGCATGGGTGCAGTACTCAGTGGTGCCTGCCCAACTCAGGGGCGCCACATGTGTGCCTGTGGGCATGGAGCAAAGCAGTGTGCACCTGTTCGCATGGAGCAAAGCTGTGTGCACCTATGGCCATGGAGCAAAGCCATGTGCACCTATGGGCATGGAGCAAAGCCATGTGCACCTATGGGCATGGAGCAAAGCCATGTAGGCATGGAGCACAGCCGTGTGCACCTGTGGGCATGGAGCAAAGCCATGTGCGCCTGTGGGCATGGAGCAAAGCCGTGAGCGCCTGTGGGCATGGAGCAGAGCTGTGTGGGCATGGAGCAGAGCTGTGTACGCCTGTGGGCATGGAGCAGAGCCATGTGCATCTGTGGGCCTGTCTGTCTCTCAGCTCATACACAGCACCATACTGTATATATAGAAGCACTACAGCCCGTATTACATCTGTATATACTATATGTATATAGTATGGATGTGTGTGTACAGTATTGTGCTGTGTATACACTATATGCAGCCCCCAGTCTCTATATTATATTCAGTAGGTACGGAAAGTATTCAGACCCCTTTACATTTTTCACTCATTGTCTCATTGCAGCCATTTGGTAAATTCCAAAAAGTTCATTTTTTTCTCATTAATGTACACTCTGCTCCCCATCCCCATCTTGACAGAAAAAGAAAGACATTTAGAACGTTTTGAAAATTTATTAAAGAAAACTTTCTGTACCCACTGTATATGCAGCCAGCAGCCTCTAGATTTACATATACATACATAATTTTATATATACACATATATATATATACACATATACATATACACACATATACACACACATATACATATATGTGTATACAGTCATATGAAAAAGTTTGGGCGCCCCTATTAATGTTAACCTTTTTTCTTTATAACAATTTGGGTTTTTGCAACAGCTATTTCATTTTCATATATCTAATAACTGATGGACTGTAATATTTCCAGATTGAAATGAGGTTTATTGTACTAACAGAAAATGTGCAATCCGCATTTAAACTAAATTTGACAGGTGCAAAAGTATGGGCACCCTTATCAATTTCTTCATTTGAACACTCCTAACTATTGTTTCCTGACTTACTAAATTGGTTTTGTAACCTCATTGAGCTTTGAACTTCATAGGCAGGTGTATCCAATCATGAGAAAAGGTATTTAAGGTGGCCACTTGCAAGTTGTTCTATTTGAATCTCCCTTGAAGAGTGGCATCATGGGATACTCAAAACAACTCTCAAATGATCTGAAAACAAAGATTATTCAACATAGTTGTTCAGGGGAAGGATACAAAATGTTGTCTCAGAGATTTAAACTCAGTTTCCACTGTGAGGAACATAGTAAGGAAATGGAAGAACACAGGTACAGTTCTTGTTAAGCCCAGAAGTGGCAGGCCAAGAAAAATATCAGAAAGGCAGAGAAGAAGAATTGTGAGAACAGTCAAGGACAATCCACAGACCACCTCCAAAGACCTGCAGCATCATCTTGCTGCAGATGGTGTCAATGGGCATCGGTCAACAATACAGCGCACATTGCACAAGGAGAAGCTGTATGGGAGAGTGATGCGAAAGAAGCAGTTTCTGCAAGCACCCCACAAACCTAGTCACCTGAGGTATACAAAAGCACATTTGGACAAGCCAGTTACATTTTGGAAGAAGGTCCTGGACTGATGAAACAAAGATTGAGTTGTTTGGTCATACATAAAGGCGTTATGCATGGAGGCAAAAAAACACTGGATTCCAAGAAAAGCACTTGCTACCCACAGTAAAATTTGGTGGAGGTTCCATCATGCTTTAGGCTGTGTGGCCAATGCCGGCACCGGGAATCTTGTTAAAGTTGAGGGTCGCATGGATTCAACTCAGTATCAGCAGATTCTTGACAATAATGTGCAAAAATCAGTGACGAAGTTGAAGTTACACAGGGGATGGATATTTCAGCAAGACAATGATCAAAAACACCGCTCCAAATCTACTTAGGCATTCATGCAGAGGAACAATTACAATGTTCTGGAATGGCCATCCCAGTCCCCAGACCTGAATATCATTGAAAATCTGTGGGATGATTTGAAGCGTGCTGTTCATGCTCGGCGACCATCAAACTTAACTGAACTGGAATTGTTTTGTAAACAGGAATGGTCAAATATACCTTCATCCAGGATCCAGGAACTCATTAAAAGCTACAGGAAGTGACTAGAAGCTGTTATTTTTGCAAAAGGAGGATCTACAAAATATTAATGTCACTTATGTTGAGGTGCCCATACTTTTGCACCTGTCAAATTTTGTTTAAATGCGGATTGCACATTTTCTGTTAGTACAATAAACCTCATTTCAATCCAGAAATATTACTCAGTCCATCAGTTATTAGATATATGAAACTGAAATAGCAGATGCAAAAACCCAAATTGTAATATAGAAAAAAGGTTAAGGTTAATAGGGGTGCCCAAACTTTTTGATATGACTGAATATATATTATATTATATTATATTATATATGTATATACACAGTACAGACCAAAAGTTAGGACACACCTTATCTCTAGAACAACTGTTAAGAGGAGACTTTGTGCAGCAGTTCTTCATTATAAAATAGCTGCTAGGAAGCCACTGCTAAGGACAGGCAACAAGCAGAAGAGACTTGCAGTTTCAGCAAAGGAAATAGATTTTTGATAACAATGAAAGATAATTACCTTTCACAAATGGTACAGGACCCCACAAGAGGGGGAGCACTACTAGACCTTGTTCTAACCAATAGGCCAGACCGCATATCAAATATACAAGTTGGGGGTTACTTGGGGAATAGTGATCACAAAATAATACGTTTTCATGTATTCTTTAGTAAGATGTCTAGTAGAGGGGCTACAAGGACACTAAACTTCAGGAAAGCAAATTTTAAACGGTTGAGAGATGATCTTAGTGCAATAAACTGGGATGATGTACTAAGTAATAAAAGTACACAAAGCAAATGGGAGACTTTTATGAGCATCCTGAATAGGGCTTGTGCAGAAAATATACCCTATGGGAACAAACATGCTAGAAATAGGAGGAAACCCCTATGGCTAAATAGAGCTGTAAGGGAAGCAATAAAAGAAAAACAGAAAGCCTTAAAAGAATTAAAGAGGGTAGGTAGTGATGAGGCATTATATAATTATAGAAAATTAAATAAAATATGTAAAAAGCAAATTAAGTTAGCTAAGTTTGAGACAGAGAGACTCATTGCGAGAGAAAGTAAAAATAATCCTAAAATATTCTTTAACTACATAAACAGTAAAAAACTGAAAAGCGATAGTGTTGGCCCCCTTAAAAATAGTCTTGGTGAAATGGTGGAAGGGGATGAGGGTAAAGCCAACCTGCTGAATGACTTTTTTTCTACGGTTTTTATACAAGAAAATGCCATGGCAGATGACATGACCAGTGATACCATAAATTCACCCTTGAATATTACCTGCTTAACCCAGCAGGAAGTACGTCGCCGCCTTGAAATCACTAAGGTTGACAAATCTCCGGGCCCGGATGGCATACACCCCAGAGTACTACAGGAATTGAGTTCTGTGATAGATAGACCATTATTTTTAATCTTCTCAGATTCCTTAATAACAGGGTCGGTACCGCAGGACTGGCGCATAGCAAATGTGGTGCCAATATTCAAAAAGGGCACAAAAACTGAGCCGGGAAATTATAGGCCGGTAAGTTTAACCTCTATGGTTGGTAAAATCCTTGAGGGTTTCTTGAGAGATGCTATACTGGAGTATCTCAAGAAAAATAACCTTATGACAGAGTATCAACATGGGTTTATGAGGGATCGATCCTGTCAAACTAATTTGATCAGCTTCTATGAAGAGGTAAGTTCAAGCCTGGACCAGGGAAATGCAGTGGATGTTGTGTATATGGACTTTTCAAAAGCTTTTGATATGGTGCCACACAAAAGGTTGGTACATAAAATGAGAATAATGGGGATAGGGGAAAATATGTGTAACTGGGTTAAAAACTCTCTCAGTGATAGGAAACAAAGGGTGGTTATTAATGGTACGTACTCGGACTGGGTCTCAGTTCATAGTGGGGTACCACAGGGGTCAGTATTGGGCCCGCTTCTTTTCAACATATTTATATATAAATATATATAATAATAATGGGATGTATTAAAAGAGGTATAAGTGTTCATGAAAAAAATATAGTTCTACCTCTGTACAAGTCACTAGTGCGACCGCACTTAGAATACTGTGTACAATTCTGGTCACTGATATATAAGAAGGACATAGCTGAACTGGAGAGGGTGCAGAGAAGAGCGACCAAGATTATTAGAGGAATGGGTGGGCTGCAATACCAAGACAGGTTATTAAACTTGGGGTTATTTAGTTTGGAAAAACGAAGGCTTAGGGGGGGATCTAATCACAATGTATAAATATATGAGGGGAAAGTACAGAGACCTTTCCAAAGATCTTTTTACACCTAGGCCTGCGACTGGAACACGGGGGCATCCGCTACGTCTTGAGGAAAGAAGGTTTAATCATAATCACAGACGAGGATTCTTTACTGTACAAGCAGTGAGACTATAGAACTCTCTGCCGCATGATGTTGTAATGAGTGATTCACTAGTAACATTTAAGCAGAGCCTGGATGCCTTTCTTGAAAAATTTAATATTACCAGTTATGTATATTAGATTTTATGACCGGGTATTGATCCAGGGAACTAGTCTGATTGCCGGATGTGGAGTCAGGAAGGACATTTTTTCCCCATTGGAACTTGTTTGCCACATTGGGGGTTTTTTGCCTTCCTCTGGATCAACATGTTAGGCTACGGGTTGAACTAGATGGACTTAGAGTCTCCCTTCAACCTTAAAAACTATGATACTATGATACTTGTTTGGGATAAAGAACACAAGGAATGGACATTAGACCAGTGGAAATCTGTGCTTTGATCTGATGAGTCCAAATTTGAGATCTTTGGATCCAACCACCGTGCCTTTGTAGAAAAGGTGAACGGATGGACTCTACATGGCTGTTTCTCACCGTGAAGCATGGAGGAGGTGTGATGGGGTGGGGGTGATTTGCTGGTGACACTGATTGGGATTTATTCAAAAATGAAGGCATACAGAACCAACATGCCTACCACAGCATCTTGCAGTGGCGTCCTATTCCATCCGGTTTGCGTTTAGTTGGACCATCATTTATTTGTCAACAGGACAATGACCGAAAACACCTCCAGGCTGTGTTAGGGCTATTTGACTTAAGGTACCGTCACACTAAGCAACTTACCAGCGATCCCAACAACGATAGGGATCGCTGGTAAGTTGCTAGGAGGTTGCTGGTGAGATGTCACACTGCGACGCTCCAGCGATCCCACCAGCAACCTGACCTGGCAGGGATCGCTGGAGCGTCGCTACACAAGTTGCTGGTGAGCTCACCAGCAACCAGTGACAAGCCCCCAGCGCCGCGTGGAAGATGCTGCGCTTGGTAACTAAGGTAAATATCGGGTAACCAACCCGATATTTACCTTGGTTACCACCGCACGGAGCTACACATGCAGAGAGTAGGGAGCAGCGCACACTGAGCGCTGGCTCCCTGCTCTCCTAGTTACAGCACACATCGGGTTAATTACTCGATGTGTGCTGCAGCTACATGTGCACAGAGCAGGGAGCAGGGCACAATGCTTAGCGCTGGCTCCTTGCTCTCCTAGTTACAGCACACATCGGGTTAATTAACCTGATGTGTGCTGCAGCTAAATGTGCACAGAGCAGGGAGCAGCGCACACCGATTAGCGCTGGCTCCCTGCTCTCCTAGTTACAGCACACATCGGGTTAATTAACCTGATGTGTGCTGCAGCTAAATGTGCACAGAGCAGGGAGCAGCGCACACCGCTTAACGCTGGCTCCCTGCTCTCCTAGTTACAGCACACATCGGGTTAATTAACCTGATGTGTGCTGCAGCTAAATGTGCACAGAGCAGGAGCCGGCACTGACAGTGAGAGCGGCGGAGGCTGGTAACAAAGGTAAATATCGGGTAACCAAGGACAGGGCTTCTTGGTTACCCGATGTTTACATTGGTTACCAGCCTCCGCAGAAGCCGGCTCCTGCTGCCTGCACATTTAGTTGTTGCTGTCTCGCTGTCACACACAGCGATCTGTGCTTCACAGCGGGACAGCAACAACTAAATAATGGCCCAGGACATTCAGCAACAACCAATGACCTCACAGCAGGGGCCAGGTTGTTGCTGGATGTCACACACAGCAACATCGCTAGCAACGTCACAAAAGTTGTTCGTTAGCAGCGATGTTGCTAGCGATGTTGCTTAGTGTGACGGGGCCTTAAGAAGGAGAGTGATGGGGTGCTACGCCAGATGACCTTGTGTCCGCAGTCACCAGACCTGAACCCAATTGAGATGGTTTGGGGTGAGTTGGCCCGCAGAGTGAAGGCAAAAGGGCTAACAAGTGCTAAGCATCTCTGGGAACTTCTTAAAGACTGTTGGAAAACCATTTCTGGTGACTACCTCTTGAAGCTCAAAGAGAATGCCAAGAGTCTGCAAAGTAGTAAAGCTACTTTGAAGAACCTAGAATATAAGACATATTTTCAGTTGTTTCACACTTTAAGTATTTCATTCCACATGTTTTAATTCATAGTTTTGATACCTTCAATGTGAATCTACAATTTTCAGAGCCCTGAAAATAAAGAAAACTCTTTGAATGAGAAGGTGTGTCCAACCTTTTGGTCTGTACTGATTATATATTTATATCTATATATATATATATATATATATATATATATATATATATATATATATATATATATATATATATATATATATATATATATATATATATATATATATATATATATACACACATATACACACACACACACACACACACACACACACACACACACACACACATTCACACACTGCCTGCAAGTAGTATTCAACCCCCTGCAGATTTAGCAGGTTTACACATTCGGAATTAACTTGGCATTGTGACATTTGGACTGTAGATCAGCCTGGAAGTGTTAAATGCACTGCAGCAAAAAAGAATGTTATTTTTTTTTTTTTAAATTGTGAAAAGTTTATTCAGAGGGTCATTTATTATTCAACCCCTCAATCCACCAGAATTCTGTTTGGTTCCCCTAAAGTATTAAGAAGTATTTCAGGCACAAAGAACAATGAGCTTCACATGTTTGGATTAATTATCTCTTTTTCCAGCCTTTTCTGACTAATTAAGACCCTCCCCAACTTGTGAGCAGCACTCATACTTGGTCAACATGGGAAAGACAAAAGGAGCATTCCAAGGCCATCAGAGACAAGATCGTGGAGGGTCACAAGGCTGGCAAGGGGTACAAAACCCTTTCCAAGGAGTTGGGACTACTTGTCTCCACTGTTGGGAGCATCATCCGGAAGTGGAAGGCTTATGGAACTACTGTTAGCCTTCCACGGCCTGGACAGCCTTTGAAAGTTTCCACCCGTGCCAAGGCCAGGCTTGTCCGAAGAGTCAAGGCTAACCCAAGAACAACAAGGAAGGAGCTCTGGGAAGATCTCATGGCAGTGGGGACATTGGTTTCAGTCAATACCATAAGTAACGTACTCCACCGCAATGGTCTCCGTTCCAGACGAGCCCGTAAGGTACCTTTACTTTCAAAGCGTCATGTCAAGGCTCATCTACAGTTTGCTCATGATCACTTGGAGGACCCTGAGACAGACTGGTTCAAGGTTCTCTGGTCTGATGAGACCAAGATCGAGATCTTTGGTGCCAACCACAAACGTGACGTTTGGAGACTGGAAGGCACTGCATGCGACCCCAAGAATACCATCCCTACAGTCAAGCATGGTAATGGCAGCATCATGCTGTGGGGCTGTTTCTCAGCCAAGGGGCCTGGCCATCTGGTCCGCATCCATGGGAAGATGGATAGCACGGCCTACCTGGAGATTTTGGCCAAGAACCTCCGCTCCTCCATCAAGGATCTTAAGATGGGTCGTCATTTCATCTTCCAACAAGACAACGACCCAAAGCACACAGCCAAGAAAACCAAGGCCTGGTTCAAGAGGGAAAAAATCAAGGTGTTGCAGTGGCCTAGTCAGTCTCCTGACCTTAACCCAATTGAAAACTTGTGGAAGGAGCTCAATATTAAAGTCCACATGAGACACCCAAAGAACCTAGATAACTTGGAGAAGATCTGCATGGAGGAGTGGGCCAAGATAACTCCAGAGACCTGTGCCAGCCTGATCAGGTCTTATAAAAGACGATTATTAGCTGTAATTGCAAACAAGGGTTATTCCACAAAATATTAAACCTAGGGGTTGAATAATAATTGACCCACACTTTTATGTTGAAAATTTATTAAAATTTAACTGAGCAACATAACTTGTTGGTTTGTAAGATTTATGCATCTGTTAATAAATCCTGCTCTTGTTTGAAGTTTGCAGGCTCTAACTTATTTGCATCTTACCAAACCTGCAGGGGGTTGAATACTACTTGTAGGCACTGTAATAATATACATACACACACACACACACACACACACACACACACACACACATAAAAATATGCATATGGCTGATGATTCCGTCTGGGGCTTGACATTTTGATAGCCCAAAAACATGGTGCACGCAGCTTTTTTCAGACTGTCAAAATGACGAATGCGCTGCATAGCTGAGCCAAACAGTTTGTTTATGAGGACGGTTTGCAGAAGTGGAGTTTTGCAAAGAATAGCGGTGGTACTATGGAAGGTTTGAGGGGTGAAAGCGGACCTGGAGTGGAGCCTGGGTGGAGTCTCAAGGGGCCTGAAAATTTTGCCAGTATGGGGCCTTGAAATTCTTGGTGGCGGCTCTGTGTCATGCAGTGCCACACAGGAGGCAAGAGAAGTGTTGTACGCAATAATCAAAAGTAAAAGCCCCCCAGTTTGTGTGTATGCCTGTGTATAGGATTGTGGATGTCTATTTTTGTGTGTGTGTATGTTTATATGTTTGCGATTGTCTTCAAATATGTATCTGCTTAATGTGAAAAAATCTGTGAATGTGTCTGTACGCCATGTGGGTGTACATCTGTACTGTATGTTTGCATGTCTGTTTGTGGGGTTCTATGTATGTGTGTAAGATGTGTGTATGTAAGGGTATGTGACCATGATCAGGGTTCACAGCCTTTTGGATGCAGAGTGTTTTCGCTGAATGCAAAACGCTGTGTAATACAATACAAGCACAGTGGATGGATTTCCAAAAATCCCATGCCCACTGTGCGTGTACAGCCCGCAGCGAAAACTGACCTGTGGCGTGGATCCCCAAGCTGCAGCATGTTAATTTATTGCTGCAGAGACGCGAGTGTTTTCCGCAGGGAGAACAGAGAGAAAGACTGCAGCGGTCCAAACTCTGACTGTGGGCACAAGCAGCTGCAGTCCCTTTAGAGAGCACTCGCTGCCCTACAGGAGAGGACACGCTGCCTCCAGGACACAGCATGTCTGGACAGTGGCCACATACTCTTAGGCTATGTGCACACGCTGCGTTTTTTGACGCTGTGTTTGTGCATTTTTGGCCGCTAAAAACGCACAAAAACGCACCCGCGGCAAAAAAACGCGGCGTTTTTACCGCGATTTGGTGCATTTTTGGCTGCGTTTTCCTGCGTTTTTCCAATGCATTGCATGGGGGGAAAACGCAGAAAAACGCAGGAAAGAATTGACATGTCCATTTTTTTTTTAAGCTCAAAAACGCAGCTTTAAAAAAAAAAAAAAAGTTGTGTGCGGACAGCAAAAATGAAAACTCAGACTTTGCTGGGGAAGCAAAGTCATGCAGTTTTGAGGCCAAAAACGCATCTGAAAAACGCACAAAAACGCCGCGAAAAACGCACTGTGTGAACTTACGCTTATAGTGTTGTGGTGTATGTGTATATCTTATCTTTAAGGGTGAGTGTCTACCATCAGGCTTCCTCACGGTCTGGACGCAGGGTGCTTTCTCTAGCGGAGATGCGCTGTCCGTGCACACGATCAGGGTCACTGACAGTGGATTTTTGCTGTATTCTCCGCTCAGAGCACTAGCATCTCTTAAGGCCCCGTTAGACGCAACGACATATTAACGATATATCGCCGGGCTCACAAATTCCGTGACGCACATCCGGCATAGTTAGCGACGTCATTGCGTGTGACACCATCAAGCGGCCATTAACGATGGAAAATACTCACCAAATCGTCCATCGTTGACACATTGTTCATTTTCAAAAAAATCGTTGATTGTTGAGGACGCAGGTTGTTTGTCGTTCCCAAGGCAGCACACAGTGCTACGTGTGACACCTCGGGAACGACGAACTACAGCTTACCTGTGGCTGCTGGCAATGAGGAAGGAAGAAGGAGGGCGGCATGTTACGGCCGCTCATCTCCGCCCCTTCGCTTCTATTGGGCGGCCGCTTAGTGACGCCGCACGAACCGCCACCTTAGAAAGGAGGCGGTTCGCCGGCCACAGCGACGTCGCTAGGCAGGTGAGTCCGTGTGACGGCTCCTAACGATATTGTGTGTCACAGGCAGCGATTTGCCCGTGACGCACAAACGACGGGGGGCGGGTACGCTCGCTAGCGATATCGCTAGTGATATCGCTGCGTGTAAAGCACCCTTAAGAATAAGCTTCACAAGCTCAGAAACCTGCGCCACAGGTCAATTTATGGAGAGTCTAAAGAAGCACATGTGGCCGGAGATTTCTATAAATCCATCCACTGTGCCTGTACTGTACAACACAGCATTTTGGACGCAGCGAAAACACTCTACGTCCAAAACACTGCTGACACTGATTGTGGGCACGGGCCCGTTTACATATGTTTTAGGGACTTTCGTTTGTCTTTCTGTGTTAATGAAAAGACAAGTGAAATTAACCCCTTCCTGCACTGTGACGTAGCTATGTCACCTTAAGGCCTCCTTCACAAGTCCATGTTTTTGGTACGTGTTATATGCGTTTTTTACCACATATACTCATTATATCCTATGGTGCTGCTCGCATGTCCGTGTATTTACACAGACCATGTGTCCATGTGATCCACATAGCGATGTCTATTTTTTCCTGCAGCACAGATGACAATGGTCAATAGAAGTCTATGGGCCGTGAAAAATACGCACAGCACACAAATGGCATCAGTGTATAGTCCGTGTGCCATCAGTTTGCTGTACATGTTTAACATTGAAAATATAGGAGAAGCAACAAGTAGTTAGCTGGGTTATGGTACTGTATACTGTATCTATGTAGTAAGCATGATTTTCCTCCCATATCTATATAGTAAGCTCAGTTATGGTACCATATTTAAGTAGTAAACTTAGTTCTGGTACTATGTGTATGCAGTAAGATTGTTCAGTTCCCGTATGCAAGTAGAAGGCTTGGTTCTGTTGCTGTTTCTATGTAGAAGACTAAGTACGATTGTGTTCCTGTTCTCGGTTCTGTTCCCGTATCTATGTAGTAAGCTCAGTTCTGCTCCCTTATCTCTGTAGTATGCTTGGTTCTGCTCCCATATCTATGTAGTAAGCTCAGTTCTTCTCCCATACCTGGGTAGTATGCTCAGTTCTGCTCCCTTATTTCTGCAGTAGGCTTGGTTGTGCTCCCATATCTTGGTTCTGCTCCAATAAGCTCGCTTCAGTTCCCGTATCTACTGTATGTGTAGTCATCTTGGTTCTGTTGCAGTATCTATGTACGCAGTAAGCTAGGCTCTGTTCCTATATATATGCACCAGCCTGTTCATAAAGCCTGTTACCACTGCTTGAGGGCCACTGCTTTGTGATTGCCCCCCAGGCTAAATTGGGCCAGCCAGCCCCTGGTGTCTGTCTCACACCTCCTTTTTTGGGACATATTTGACAGCACTTTAAAAGGTCAGCTACAATGTGCCCATTGGGATATTGACCTTGCCCTCCTCCTCCTCCACCAACACCACCGGCTCCAGTGGCCCTCTACTCAAATGTAGGAAGGGCCACTGGCTGTCCTCAAATCTCAGACTTAGGGCTCTCAGGTGGGCCCTGTAACATACATTGGGGAAGGTTGGTAGTCATTTGTAGTTTTCTGCGTCCCCTATATCATTAGTGTGAAAGTTGGAATACGTACTCCATAACACTTTACAGTGCTATTGCCAATGTGGCCATTTAGGTGTTGGCCTTGCCCACCTCCTCCTCCACCAACACCACCGGCTCCAGTGGCCCTCTATTCAAATGATTCAGAAATGTATGTTTTATGAACAAACGAACGCCATGCTGGGACATCGAACCTGATGTCATTGATGATGATTGCATCTGACTAAAAGCAGGTTGGGAGCAGGAGGCATCATCGCCTGCTTCCTGGATCGCAGTTTGTGAAGCATGCTGCACCGTAGAAGTGGCAGTTGTTTCACTCTGGAACTCAGGCTTTATTCCACTAGCTAACACAGAGGATTTAAAAAAAAAATCAGTTTCCCCGGGGGGGGGGGAAATGGTTCAAATACCATGTAGCACAGCATCAGAAGGTACTCCCAACAGCTTTTTTTTAAAAAACTAATAGGATAAGCAACAGGGCATAACATGCCAAGACGTTTAATAAATTCAGTTCCCCTAGGGTGTAATGGTTCAGACACCATGTAGCAAAGCATCACAAGGTACTCCCAACAGCTCCCAAGAGCTTATTTTTTAAAAAAATGGTAGGATAAGCAACAGGGCATAACATGCCAAGGTGCTAAAAAAAATTCTGATTTTGCAGGGGGCCATATGTAACACACCGTGGAGCACAGCATCAAAAAAGAACACAAATAGAGACTGCCTGACCAATTGTTCTACACAGTGTAGCCTCGACAGTGCTTGTGCCGGTGCATAATGTAGAAAGGCTTGAAAAATATTGCCAAACAATTACATTACAGCAGCATAAGTTACATTAGTCATGCGGTCTCAGATCACAGAAGACAAAATAGTCTTGAATGAGAAACAATGGAACTTATCTGAACTTAAGAAATCCAAATATTGGAGCTACACTTATTATTGGGTATTGTTAACAGGCGGCCTGAGATACTCTGGGGCCATCCATCTCTGGTTTATTTTGATCATCGTCAAACTGTCTGCACTTTCCGTGGTTAGTCGTGTGCGACTTTGTTATTATTGACCCCGCTGAGCTGAAAACACGCTCAGACAACACACTCACATTAGGGCAATGTAGCACTTCCAAAGCGTATAATGCGAGGTCTGGCCAAGTGTTGAGCTTGGAAACCCAATAGTTAAAGGTGACAGTAGACTTAGGAAACACGCTGATACGGTCACCTACATAGTCCCTCACCATCTTAACTGTTCCCTCCTTGTCATCGTTCCCCCAACCGTTATCTGATTCGCAGTTGACGGTTTGTGGAAAATGGACCAGTTTTGGCATGTTAGTCCCCCGCCTGTGTTGCTCCTACTATCCGTAGCCCTCTTGTAATCCAGTTGCGTGAAATGACACGCTACCTCTGACGCCAGAATGATCTGAGGGTAATCGTTTTATCAACTGCTCCACTAAAGCCCTCTTGAATGTTTCCGTAGTACAATCCTTATTTGCCTCCACAAGTAGCAAAGCAAATTTGTCTTTGTAGCGTGGGTCAAGGAAGGTACATAAAAAGTATTTGTTGTCTGCCAAAATGTGGACTAACCGACAGTCATAAGAAAGGCAGTGTGACATGAACTGTGCCATGTGTCCCAGACTCCGAACTGGAAACCTTTGTGTGTCACTGCTAAGAATACATTCTGTCTCCCTAAACCTCCTCTCCTCAGTTTCTCTCTCCTCCTCCTGCTCCTCCTCAGGCCATCCATGCTGGACAGCACTGAAGCTTCTGTTGTCAATCCCTTGGTTACCTACTTCAAATCATTCCTGTTCTTTATCATTATCCTCATGAGCAAAGGTGGCCTTGAGCTTGTTGGCCGAGGTTGTGCGGATTACTAGCAACCATTGTGAAGTCTGGATCCACAGACAACTCGGGTGCATGAACACTTTGATCAGTCAGACCATCCAGAGAGCGTTTCAATAAATAAATCAGTGGAATGGTAATGCTGATAACAGCATCCTCACTGCTTACAATGTTGGTATAGTAATCAAAATTCTCCAAGACCTGACAAATGTCTACAATCCACACCCAGTTGGCAGTACTTATGTCTGGCAGCTGCGTCTGACAGGCATGTTCCAGCTGGAATAAGGATACTGCACTCTGCTGCTCATGGATCCTGGCCAAAATATGATAGGTGACCTGTGGAGACACGGGGCTTAGTGGTTGCTCTTGTCCAATGAACCAGCCGCCTTTAGAAAGACAGCGTGGCTCAGGGCTCATCCCAACTGAACGCCGGCTTCCTTAACCGTCGGCAGAACACTACTCAGACGACACAGGGTGATGGAACCACAATAATTAGACTTTATTGGATCCCCAAACAATTAACGGCACATAACACAACCAGCAAAACACACAAATGTAACAGGCAACAGAGTCTCACCCTTCCGCTGGCTCACCAGGGATTTGAATGTCCTTGCCTCAGAGCTTCCAGGGCTACTTACTCCAATCCAGCAGCACCCCGCTTTCGGCGGGCACCCACCGAGAAAGGAAAAGTGCCAGATTTAGGAAGCTGTGTGAGGTCTGCAAGTCACGGACTAGACAATGGCTACTAAGGTAATTACATTAGCAATACACAACTACAATACAATGATTACTGGAAGGGTCTGGAGAAACAATAGCTAAGCAAACATGAGTTAGCACACATAAGAACAATACGTCTGGCTGAATGTTAAGAAACTTTAACCCATGAGAGGCATTGGGTGTCCATGTCATCACATTACTCCCCCTTCTTATTAGCCAGACATGATAGGCTTCCGATCATCCTTCTCCTCTTCACAGCATTGTCCTTTTTAATGGTGAGGTCAGCATCAGAGGCTTGCATCTATACACCTCCCCCTGATTACCTCCCCCAAGTTGAGCAGCCATATTGCAGACAAGCACTAAGTTGGGGTCCGTGAGTTGGGCTTCCCTGAATTCCTTATGATCTATCTCCCCCCAGTCAATGGCCACAGTTGGGTCTGAGGTACTCACATTCGTTGCATCTGAGGAGGAGGCTGAAGATTGAGGAGGGTTCCCCTCGGATGGGTTGGTAGAAACATCTGCACAAGGATGGTGTTTGGCTTGGCTGCGGGTGATGGCGGTAACAAACTGGCTGGATAGTCCTGGTCCTAGGTCATTCTCCAAAATGACTGGTGTGAACAGGTAATCCACAAGCCCCACTTTCACTTCCCTCTGGGTGGTATCCGAGACAACAGGCTTGATGGGGCCATCTATGAACCCCACTTCAACTTCCTCCTGGCTAGTCCCCGAAACAGGTGTGGGGAGGCTGTCCATAAGCTCCATATGGACCTCTTGTTGGTCATTTCCCAAAATAATTGGTGTGGGGACGGTGTCCATAAGCTCCACATCAGCCTTGCTCTGGTCAGTTTCCACAATGACAGGTATAGGGAGGCTCTTCACAAGTCCCACATTGATCGCTTCCTGGTTAGTCCCCAAAATACCAGGTGTGGAGAGGCTGTTCACAAGCTCCACCTCGACCTCTCCCTGGTCGGTCCTTAGGTCCAACTGCACACATGCCAGAGGGATGTCCAATCGCTGGCCCTCAGCCAGGGAGATGGATAATTGGGAATCTGGTAAATGGTCTTCTGGGGAATAACTGGGCTTACCAGAGTGATGGAAGATCCAATGTCTCAAAGTCCCTGAGCCTGTATATCACCGACCTTGACCGTCTGGATGTGGGGATGGAGGTTGGCTGGTGTACGGTGTCCGGCCTGCCGTAGAGTGTGGACTGGATAAACCACTTTCTCAGCTATCGGTGTTTCTTGGGAGTAGCATTCCTCAGGTCTCGTTGGTTCATCTCGGCATATGTTGACTGGTTGGAGTGGCAAACAGGCTCCAAGCATGCGGCCTCTTTGTTTTGGTGCAGCTTCTGCTGGGTAGCGGGACCATCCTTCTCGAGCGGCTGGTGCTAGCAGTACGGCAGCTGGAACTCCATGAACATATTCCAGAACCCAAGCCCTCTCTTCTCTTGAGGATTTAGGCCCCAATGCAGTCAACAACGCTGTGGCTTGGGCCATTTTGGACCAAGTTGATAACAAATTGTCACTAGATCCATGATGTGGCATATAGATTAAATCCTCCGGGTGAATATCGGCGGGATCCTCATCATCCCCTGCATCATTCTGGGCATCCCAACGGACTAATTTTTGAATCAAGTCCGACCAAGTGTTAGCGTTCCAGTAGACAATCTTTCGCTTCTGGCACAGATCCTGTAGCATCCATTTACTGCTTCGGTCGCATCTCCTCTCTGGTCCTTGTCCCATGGCTGAGCTGATGGGGCTGGACATGGCAGCGTCCGAAACCTGAATGCCTCCCCTATGGCCTGCTGGGTATGCTTATGTGCCTCCCTGGTTGTTGAGCCCGGGACGGTGTCCACGAACACCAGTCCTTTGCAGCTCCCCTGGATAACCCATGCTGAGTAGTGTCCCACTGCTGCCACCAATTGTGGAGACACGGGGCTCAGTGGGTGCTCTTGTCCACTGAACCAGCCGCCTTTAGAAAGACAGCGTGGCTCATGGCTCATCCCAACTGAACGCCGGCCTCCTTAACCGTGGGCAGAACACTACTCAGACAACACAGGGTGAGGGAACCACAATAATTTGACTTTATTGGATCCCCAAACAATTAACGGCACATAACACAACCAGCAAAACACACAAATGTAACAGGCAACAGAGTCTCACTCTTCCGCTGGCTCATCAGGGATTAGAATGTCCTTGCCTCAGAGCTTCCAGGGCCACTTACTCCAATCCAGCAGCACCCCGCTTTCGGCAGGCACCCACCATGAAAGGAAAAGCGCCAGATTTAGGAAGCTGTGTGAGGTCTGCAAGTCACCGACTAGACTCTGGCTACATGCTACCAATCTAGGACCTGCGGATCCGATTGGCAAGCCTGGATTATAACACTATATGGACTTCAGCACTGAATGCAAGGATTCGGCTTTGATATCAAGGACTACCTAAAGAAGAAACCCAGGTTGGGACAATTTGGTCACCTGGCTACAGACTTTGCGGACCTCTGCCAGCTTCCTAAATCTGGCGTTATTCCATTCTCGGTGGGTGCCCACCAAAAGCGGGGTGCTGCTGGATTGAAGTAAGTAGCCCTGGAAGCTCTGAAGCATGGACATTCTAATCCCTGATGAGCCAGCGGAAGGGTGAGACTCTGTTGCCTGTTACATTTGTGTGTTTTGCTGGTTATGTGTTATGTGCCGTTAATATTTTGGGAATCCAATAAAGTCTTAATATTGTGATTCCCTCACCCTGTGTTGTCTGAGTAGTGTTCTGCCCACAGTTAAGGAGGTCGTGCGTTCAGTTGGGATTAGCCCTGAGCCACGCTGTCTTTCTAAAGGCGGCTGGGCCAGCGGACAAGAGCACCAACTGAGCCCCGTGTCTCCACATGACCTCCCTACGAGATGGAATTCAACCTATTAGTCTGTGACGAGGCAAGTGTAAGTGCTGCTGCAGCATTGCCAGGCAAGCAATAGAGGGAGATGACTTGCAGAAATGTGCGCTAATACGTCGTACCTTGGTAAGTAGGTCTTGTATCCCAGGGTATTTCTTCAGAAAGTGCTGAACTACTAAATTTACAACGTGGGCCATACAAGGAACGGGTACAAGCTTTCCAAGCTTTAAAGCCTTCACCAGATTACGACCATTATCGCACACTACCATCCCAGGACGGAGGTCACATGGCTCAAGCCACTCATCTGTCTGCTCAGTTATAGCTTTCAAAAGCTCAGGTGCCGTGTGCGATTTGTCACCAATACAGATGAGCTTCAGTAGAGCGTGTTGCTGCTTAGCCGAGGCAGCGCTACAGAGATCCCAGCTGGAGAATGAGGTCTACGGTTGGACACCGGTGGATGTTAAGGAGGATGCACATTAGCCAGATGAAGAGTAGGAGGAGGAGGGAGTTGTTGCTGTGTAGGAGGCTACTGAAACTGTGATTGAAGTGGGTCCCACTATTCTGGGTGTGGGAATTATATGGGATGTTGTCGGCTCAGACTCTACCAGCCGCCACCAGGTTCACCCAGTGTGCCGTCAGTGTGATGTAGCGTCCCTGTCCACTTCCGCTTGTCCACGTGTCTGTGGTTAATTGGATCTTCCCTGTTGTGGCGTTGGTGAGAGCCCGTTTGATGTTTACAGACATGTGATGGTGGAGCGCGGGGACAGCACAACGAGAAAAATAGTGGTGGCTAGGCACAGAGTACTGATGTTCTAACACCGCCAAAAAGTCGTGGAAAGCCTCTGCTCCCACAAGCTGATACGACAACATCTCAAGGGCTATCAATCTTGCAATGTATGCAGTTATGGTTTCTGCCCTTGAGTGCGTAACGGGGACTCTAGGAAAAAACTCCAAAACAATCGCACAACGGATCCTTGGACTCTGAGATGGCTGAGGTGGCGCACGGACCCTTATGCGGGCTTTACACGAGACGATCTATCGTGCGATAGATCGTCAGGGTCACGGGTTTTTGTGGCACACATCCGGCATCGCTTGCGACGTCGGCCTGTGTGACACCTCCTAGCGATGCAGTATCGCTCACAAATTGTGAGTCGTGTACTCGTCGCTAGGTTTTATAAAATTGTTTATTAAACATGGCGCTGGTTATTCATCGTTCCCGTGGCAGCACACGTCGCTCCGTGTGACACCACGGGAATGATGAACAGCAGCTTACCTGCGTCCCGCGGCATCCACCGGCTATGTGGAAGGAAGGAGGTGGGCGGGATGTTTACATCCCGCTCATCTCCGCCCCTCCGCTTTTATTGGTCGGCGGCAGTGTGACATTGCTGTGACGCCGAACGTCCCTTCCCCTTCAAGAAGTAGACATTCGCCGCTCACAGCGAGGTCGCACAGCAGGTAAGTCCGTGTGATGGCGCTTTAACGACTTTGTGCGACACGGGCAGCGATTTGCCCGTGACGCACAAACGACGGGGGCGGGTACAATCGATCGTGCAATCGCACGATCGTTCGACTCATGTAAAGCCCGCATTAGACTCAGATGCTACAGATGGTGGTGTCATGTGAATAGTTGGTTAACCTCTTGCAGTGGTTGAAACCCTATCTCTTACAGCCTTTTTGTAGGTTATGCAGGGCCGTATTTACCATTAGGCACCCGTGGTCCGGTGCCTAGGGCGGCAGATTGTGAGGGGCGGCACCTTCTGGCAGCAAAAAAAAAAAAAAAAAAAAAAAAAAATTTTTTTTTTTTTTTTTTTTTCTTTTTTACCTTTTTTTTTTTTGTGGCTGCCGAGCACAGGGAGCTGATTGACCCCGGAACTGCCGGCGCCTGCACTTCTGGGGTCACAGGCACGCGCCAATCAGCTCCTTCCTCTGTGCTGCGTCCACTGCTGTGTGGACGTCACATGCAGAGCTCACAGCAGGATGCCGCGGATGACGCCGTGATGGAAGCTGGTGTCAGAGAAGAGGATACTCACGTGAGCCAGGAAGATGGCGGCGGGCACTGGAGCAGGTAAGTGGATTCATAAGGAGCGTGGGAGTGTCTCTAATGCAGACCGGAGATCTGCGCATGCGGGGGGGGGATGCGGCAAAGGCTGATACTGGAGGGAGGCAGAGGCTGAGACTGGGGGGAGGCTGGAGGGAGGCAGAGGCTGAGACTGGGGTGAGGCTGGAGGGAGGCAGAGGCTGAGACTGGGGTGAGGCTGGAGGGAGGCAGAGGCTGAGACTGGGGTGAGGCTGGAGGGAGGCAGAGGCTGAGACTGGAGAGAGGCAGAGGCTGAGACTGGGGGAAGGCTGGAGGGAGGCAGAGGCTGAGACTGGGGGGAGGCTGGAGGGAGGCAGAGGCTGAGACTGGGGGGAGGCTGGAGGGAGGCAGAGGCTGAGACTGGGGGGAGACTGGAGAGAGGCAGAGGCTGAGACTGGGGGGAGGCTGGAGGGAGGCAGAGGCTGAGACTGGGGGGAGACTGGAGAGAGGCAGAGGCTGAGACTGGGGGGAGGCTGGAGGGAGGCAGAGGCTGAGACTGGAGAGAGGCAGAGGCTGAGACTGGGGGGAGGCTGGAGGGAGGCAGAGGCTGAGACTGGGGGGAGGCTGGAGGGAGGCAGAGGCTGAGACTGGGGGGAGGCTGGAGGGAGGCAGAGGCTGAAACTGGAGGGAGGCAGAGGCTGAGACTGGGGGGAGGCAGAGGCTGAGACTGGGGGGAGGCAGAGGCTGAGACTGGGGGGAGGCTGGAGGGAGGCAGAGGCTGAGACTGGAGGGAGGCAGAGGCTGAGACTGGGGGGAGGCTGGAGGGAGGCAGAGGCTGAGACTGGAGAGAGGCAGAGGCTGAGACTGGGGGGAGGCTGGAGGGAGGCAGAGGCTGAGACTGGAGGGAGGCAGAGGCTGAGACTGTGGGGAGGCTGGAGGGAGGCAGAGGCTGAGACTGGGGGAGGCTGGAGGAAGGCAGAGGCAGAGACTGGGGGAAGGCTGGAGGGAGGCAGAGGCAGAGACTGGGGGGAGGCTGGAGGGAGGCAGAGGCAGAGACTGGGGGGAGGCTGGAGAGAGGCAGAGGCTGAGACTGGGGGGAGGCTGGAGGGAGGCAGAGGCAGAGACTGGGGGAAGGCTGGTGGGAGGCAGAGGCAGAGACTGGGGGAAGGCTGGTGGGAGGCAGAGGCAGAGACTGGGGGGAGGCTGGAGGGAGGCAGAGGCAGAGACTGGGGGGAGGCTGGAGGGAGGCAGAGGCAGAGACTGGGGGGAGGCTGGAGGGAGGCAGAGGCAGAGACTGGGGGAGGCTGGAGGGAGGCAGAGGCAGAGACTGGGGGGAGGCTGGAGGGAGGCAGAGGCAGAGACTGGGGGGAGGCTGGAGGGAGGCAGAGGCAGAGACTGGGGGGAGGCTGGAGGGAGGCAGAGGCAGAGACTGGGGGAGGCTGGAGGGAGGCAGAGGCAGAGACTGGGGGGAGGCTGGAGGGAGGCAGAGGCAGAGACTGGGGGGAGGATGGAGGGAGGCAGAGGCAGAGACTGGAGGGAGGCAGAGACTGGGGGGAGGCTGGAGGGAGGCAGAGGCTGAGACTGGAGAGAGGCAGAGGCTGAGACTGGGGGGAGGCTGGAGGGAGGCAGAGGCTGAGACTGGAGGGAGGCAGAGGCTGAGACTGTGGGGAGGCTGGAGGGAGGCAGAGGCTGAGACTGGGGGAGGCTGGAGGGAGGCAGAGGCAGAGACTGGGGGGAGGCTGGAGGGAGGCAGAGGCAGAGACTGGGGGGAGGCTGGAGGGAGGCTGAGACTGGGGTGAGGCTGGAGGGAGGCTGAGACTGGAGGGAGGCTGGAGGGAGGCTGAGACTGGGGGGAGGCTGGAGGGAGACTGAGGCCGAGACTGGGGGGGAGGCTGTAGGGAGGCTGAGGCTGAGACTGGAGGGAGGCTGAGGCTGAGACTTGAGGGAGGCTGAGGCTGAGACTGGAGGGAGGCTGGAGGGAGACTGAGGCCGAGACTGGGGGGGAGGCTGTAGGGAGGCTGAGGCTGAGACTGGAGGGAGGCTGAGGCTGAGACTTGAGGGAGGCTGAGGCTGAGACTGGAGGGAGGCTGGAGGGAGGCTGAGGCTGGGGGGAGGCAAAGGCTGAGACTGGGGTAGAGAGGCTGATGCTGAGGGAAGATAGAGGCTGATGCTGGGGGAGAGAGGCTGATACTGGGGGAGTGGGAGAGAGGGGCTAATGCTAGAGACCAGAGGACAAGGGATGAGGGATAGTGCAATGACAAAATCGATTGGGTCCCCCAGGACACAGAATAAGAAGGGGCAGCATTGGGAGCTCATTGTGAAGAAGGGGCAGCATGTGTGGGATCAGTATGGAGTGGAGCAATGTAGGGGAGTCAATATCAAGAGTGGGGTAGTGTGTGTGTGGGGGGGTCTCAGCATAAGCGTTAGTGTGGTGGTCTTAGCATGAGTGGGGCAACATGAAGGTCTCATTATGGAAAAGAGGAAGGCAGCATTAGGAGCTCATGGAGAGGGACAGCATGCATGGGACATTGTGAGAAGGGGGCAGCATGCATGGGACACTGAGGAGTGGGCAGCATGCATGGGACACTGTGAGGAGGGGGCAGCATGCATGGGACACTGTGAGGAGGGGGCAGCATGCATGGGACACTGTAAGGAGGGGGCAGCATGCATGGGACACTGTGAGGAGGGGGCAGCATGCATGGGACATTGTGAGGAGGGAGCAGCATGCATGGGACATTGTGAGGAGGGAGCAGCATGCATGGGACATTGTGAGGAGGGAGCAGCATGCATGGGACATTGTGAGGAGGGAGCAGCATGCATGGGACATTGTGAGGCGGGAACAGCATGCATGAGACATTGTGAGGAGGGAGCAGCATGCATGAGACATTGTGAGGAGGGAGCAGCATGCATGAGACATTGTGAGGAGGGAGCATCAAGCATGAGACATTGTGAGGAGGGAGCAGCATGCATGGGACATTGTGAGGAGGGAGCAGCATGCATGGGACATTGTGAGGAGGGAGCAGCATGCATGGGACATTGTGAGGAGGGGGCATCAAGCATGGGACATTGTGAGGAGGGAGCAGCATGCATGAGACACTGTGAGGAGGGGGCAGCATGCATGGGACATTGTGAGGAGGGAGCAGCATGCATGGGACATTGTGAGGAGGGAGCAGCATGCATGGGACATTGTGAGGAGGGAGCAGCATGCATGGGACATTGTGAGGAGGGAGCAGCATGCATGGGACATTGTGAGGAGGGGGCATCAAGCATGAGACATTGTGAGGAGGGAACAGCATGCATGGGACATTGTGAGGAGGGAGCAGCATGCATGAGACATTGTGAGGAGGGAGCAGCATGCATGAGACATTGTGAGGAGGGAGCAGCATGCATGGGACATTGTGAGGAGGGAGCAGCATGCATGGGACATTGTGAGGAGGGAGCAGCATGCATGGGACATTGTGAGGAGGGAGCATCAAGCATGAGACATTGTGAGAAGGGAGCAGCATGCATGGGACATTGTGAGGAGGGAGCAGCATGCATGGGACATTGTGAGGCGGGAGCAGCATGCATGAGACATTGTGAGGAGAGAGCAGCATGCATGAGACATTGTGAGGAGGGAGCAGCATGCATGGGACATTGTGAGGAGGGAGCAGCATGCATGACACATTGTGAGCAGGGAGCATCAAGCATGAGACATTGTGAGGAGGGAGCAGCATGCATGGGACATTGTGAGGAGGGAGCAGCATGCATGGGACATTGTGAGGCGGGAGCAGCATGCATGGGACATTGTAAGGAGGGAGCAGCATACATGAGACATTGTGAGGAGGGAGCAGCATGCATGGGGCATTGTGAGGAGGGGGCAGCATGCATGGGACATTGTGAGGAGGGGGCAGCATGCATGGGACATTGTGAGGAGGGGGCAGCATGCATGGGACATTGTGAGGAGGGAGCAGCATGCATGGGACATTGTGAAGAGGGGGCAGCATGCATGGGACATTGTGAGGAGAGAGCAGCATGCATAGGACATTGTGAGGAGGGGGCAGCATGCAAGGGACATTGTGAGGAGGGGGCAGCATGCATGGGACATTGTGAGGTGGGAGCAGCATGCATGAGACATTGTGAGGAGGGAGCAGCATGTATGGGACATTGTGAGGAGGGAGCAGCATGCATGGGACATTGTGAGGAGGGGGCAGCATGCATGGGACATTGTGAGGAGGGGGCAGCATGCATGGGACATTGTGAGGAGGGAGCAGCATGCATGGGACATTGTAAGGAGGGAGCAGCATACATGAGACATTGTGAGGAGGGAGCAGCATGCATGGGACATTGTGAGGAGGGGGCAGCATGCATGGGACATTGTGAGGAGGGGGCAGCATGCATGGGACATTGTGAGGAGGGGGCAGCATGCATGGGACATTGTGAGGAGGGAGCAGCATGCATGGGACATTGTGACGAGGGAGCAGCATGCATGGGACATTGTGAGGAGGGGGCAGCATGCATGGGACATTGTGAGGAGGGAGCAGCATGCATGGGACATTGAGGAGGGGGCAGCATGCATGGGACATTGTGAAGAGGGGGCAGCATGCATGGAACATTGTGAGGAGGGAGCAGCATGCATGGGACATTGTGAGGAGGGGGCAGCATGCATGGGACATTGTGAGGAGGGGGCAGCATGCATGGGACATTGTGAGGAGGGGGCAGCATGCATGGGACATTGTGAGGAGGGGGCAGCATGCATGGGACATTGTGAGGAGGGGGCAGCATACATGGGACATTATGAGGAGGGGGCAGCATGCATGGGACATTGTCCTCACATCATGCTGCTCCCTCCTCACAATGTACAGATCATATTTCATAATCGAGGAAGGTGTGGTGGATATACAGTAGTTTATAAGGGAGGGCAGAGTGGTGTTTTAGTTTATTAGGGGCAGTGTCACAGTCACAGTATATAAGTGGGGACGGTGTGGTGGGAATATTTTATACTCATGCTATGTTTTGATGTGCCTGTGGTGATTCCCATTGGGGGGGGGTTAGTTTCTTATTGATACTTTTTAAAGTGTTTTACAGAGTAGATCTGCCTTAAACAGATGTCGTGTGCGAAAACTCAGTTTTACGTTGTCACTAAGGGGCGCGACCACTTAAAGTGCCTAGGGCAGCACGAAGGCAAAATACAGCCCTGGTTATGGGCACATGCTCCTCTGCACTGCTGCTCTCGCAATCCATGCCACTCGTCCCTGTTGGATCAGTCACCTCATCATCGACCAGGTCGTCTTCAAATTCCTGAAGGTCAATATCTTTGGGAATGGAGGTTTCAGGCTGACCTGAGGGCAACTGTGTCTCATCATCCTCCAACACTTCCACCTGATTTCCCAGCATGTCACAGCCAACAACATGGCTTTCTTCTGGCCTTTGGTGCTCAAAGATCTGAGCATCACTGCACACCACGGCCTCGCCTGCATTGGTGGTGTTGTGCAGTGGGAGGCAAGAAAGGTCAAAGGGTCCCGTAAACATTTCTTCAGAGTAACCTGCTCTGGTGTCATATGTTTCCTTAGAATACTAATGTTGTGAGGAAGGATTACCAGGCTGAGGATTCGATGGGCCAGCCTCTGGGCTACTCAAGTCTGTCTGTGTGGACCCTTGATTTGCTTCTCGACAAGTAACTGGAGGCATTTTCTGCTAGCCAACTTGTTTCCTGTTCGCACTGTTCAGGGCGCAAGAGTGCTTTCCCACATGGATGGCAGGAAGGAAGGCAGAGTTAGACAAAGCAGGAACCTTTTTTTTGGCTCGCTCACACTGCTTGGGCGACCACCACTGTCACTACCACCTCGTCCACGGCCCTTACCCCCTCTTTTTCCCATTTTTTTTGTTTGATTATTTGAAGGTGAATGCTGTAACGTGACCTTTTCTAGAGGCAGTGGAACAACACTTATGCCGGGTTGTTAAACTTGTGTTAATAGTTTCTCACGATAGCTGTTTTTGTAAGTCTAAAATCCAAAAGGTACCTTTATTGGCAAACTACCACTTGGAGGAGTCGACAAAAATGTTGTGACTGTCTTTCAGCCCCAAAAAAAAAACAGGGTTTGACAACACTTATTTTAGTATTGGTTTTTGGCACTCATGCTGTGCTTTAGTAAGAGCAAGCCACTATGTAGGTTCTGTAAGATCGGAAGCCCCCAAAATTACACTAGGTTGCTGATAGGAAGGTACTGGCCTTGAGGCACAAGTAGTGCCACTGACACCAAGTATTAATAAAAATTTGGTAACACTAAAGCCCGCTTTACATGCTATAATATATCTTACGATGTGTCGGCGGGGTCTCGTAAGTGATGCACATCCGGCATCATAAGTTATATTGTAACGTGTGACAGCTACGTACGATTGCGATTGAACATTAAAACGTTCATCTCATGCGCGTCGTTCAATTCCTAAAAATTGGACGTCAGGTTGTTCATCGTACCCGGGGTAGCACACATCGCTCTGTGTGACACCGCGGGAGCGATGAACACAGCTTACCTGCGTCCCGCTGCTCCCGGCCTGCTTTGCGGAAGGAAGGAGGTGGGCGGGATGTTTACGTCCCGCTCATCTCCGCCCCTCTGCTTCTATTGGCCGGCTGACGCGTGACGTCGATGTGACGCCGAACGTCCCTCCCACTCCAGGAAGTGGACGTTCGCCGCCCACATCGAGGTCGTATGGCAGGGTAAGTACGTGGGAGGGGAAATAATCGTTTGTGCGACACGTTCAACAAATTGAACGTGCCGCACATACGATGGGGGCGTGTCAAATCGCATACGATATCGTATGTAAAATTGACATGTGTAAAGCAGGCTTATGACTCTGTTAGTTGCAGCAAGCCACTATGTAGGTTCTGTAAGATATGAAGCACCCAAAATTACACTAGGTGGTTGATAGGAAGGTACTGGCCTTGAGGTTCAAGTTGTGCCACGGACACCTAGTCTTTGGGTAACACTTTGGGTAAAATTGGGTAACACTTAAGGGTGCTTTACACGCTGCGACATCACCAGCGATAGCTAGCGATGTCGTGCGCGATAGCACCCACCCCCGTCGTTCGTGTGACATTTGGTGATCGCTGCCGTAGCATAAATTATCGCTACGATAGCGTCACACACACATACCTTCAAGGGGGAAGTGCGTTCGGCGTCATAGCGACGTCACTGCGGCGTCTCTAAGCGGCCGCCCAATAGCAGAGGAGGGGAGGAGATGAGTGGCCGGAAAATGCCGCCCACCTCCTTACTTCCTCATAGCCTGTGTGTCAGAGCACATGAGCGATTATTTTCTCAGCCCTAATCGGACAGAGAAAACAATCGCAGCATGCTGCGATTGTAAAGCGAGACTCTTTTCTCTCGCACCCATTCAAGTGAATGGGGTGAGAGAAAAATCGCACTGCACTCGCAGTACACCGGTGTATCGTGCATGCAGAGCAATAATTGCAATAGTCGGCTACTGAGGAGAGAGGGAGATAAATCCCTCCCGCCCCTCCTCAGCGCCGGCCCGCCCCTCAGCTGAGGTCCGCTCACATGGTCCGACCGCAGTCGCAGGGATGCTAGCATGACACTCGGCTCCCACTGTGATGCCATAGAGCATCGCACTAGTGCCCCGTGTGGCCCCGGCCTTAGACTGTGTGTTACGGAGGGACTGGCAGATCAGGACAAGGTGGTAAATATCCCAATCGCCAGTCGGTGCCCACCGTGTTCCAGATAAAGGAGCTTCTGGCAACCCGAAGGTTAGGTGGAGAATACAGAGCTGGATGGCTCTAAGATAACCCAGGAAACCTGGGAACTGGTCATGTGTGTAGGGACACGTCAGACCGGACGACAACCCAGTTAGCATTTTGGTGTACCTGGCGCTACACCGACCAAGTGTGCAGGGAACACGTCAGGCCAGGTGGTGACCAGGTATCGTTGACCGGAAGACCGCCGCGAAAGCGCCCTGTCGATAACGTGTGTAGGACACGTCAGGCCGAGTGGTCCTCTGATTAGCGTTCTGTTCACCTCTCAACTGGCCAAGTGTGTGAAGGACACATCAAGCCAGGTGGTCAGAGCAGTAGTGTTGACTGGGAAGCCAAGGAGGATAACAGGGTTCACACACCCAACCCAGGAACTCCCTGTTAACACAACAGGGGTCCTGGGGTATGCTGTCCGTGCACGTAGGGTGTACAACCGGACAGCTGGCGCAGCAGCCGCAGCCCAGTTAACGCCACTGGGCTGCTACAGAAGACTGGAAAGGCAGGAGGGAAGCACGGCGCCTGACCTTGATGTGCTGAGCCACGAATCTTGGCGTGACAGGCACCGTTTGCATAACCCTACATACTGCTTCCAAACAAAGGCTTATGCCGCAATGGGCTCTATACATGGAGGTGTGCTCAGAACAAGCATATGAGAAGACTGCGCACCTCCATGTTGTCTCCAGCCCCTTTTATAATCTGGGTCCGCCCCAAACCCAGGGTGGACCACAATGGCACCTCCAGGGTCCAATAGCAGAGTATCATAGTATCATAGGTTTTAAGGTTGAAGGCAGACTAAGGCGGGCTTTGCAAGTTGCGACATCGCAAGCCGATGCTGCGATGTCGCACGCGATAGTCCCCGCCCCGTCGCAGCAGCGATATTTTGTGATTCCTGGCGCAGCGAACATTATCACTACGCCAGCTTCACATGCACTCACCTGTCCTGTGACGTCGCTCTGGCCGGCGTCCCGCCTCCTTCCTAAGGGGGCGGGTCGTACAACGTCACAGCAATGTCACACGGCAGGCGGCCAATCAAAGCGGAGGGGCGGAGATGAGCAGGATGTAAACATCCCGACCACCTTCTTCCCTCCGTATAGCCGCCGGCGGCAGGTAAGGAGATGTTCCTCGCTCCTGCGGCTTCATACACAGCAATGTGTGCTGCCGCAGGAACGAGAAACATCGTACCTGTCACGGCAGCGTAATTATGAAAAAAATCGGAGCCTACACCGATGATACGATAATGACGCTTTTGTGCTAGTTAATCGTATCATCTAGGATTTACACACTACGATGTCGAAAGTGACGCCGGATGTGCGTCACTTTCGGTTTGACCCCACCGACATCGCACGTGCGATGTTGCAACGTGCAAAGCCACCCTAAGTCCATCTAGTTCAACCTGTAGCCTAACATGTTGATCCAGAGGAAGGCAAAATAAACCCAATGTGGCAAACAAGCTCCAATGGGGGGAAAAAAAATTCCTTCCTGACTCCACATACGGCAATCAGACTAGTTCCCTGGATCAATACCCTGTCATAAAATCTAATATCCATAACTGGTAATATTAAATTTTTCAAGAAAGGCATCCAGGCTCTGCTTAAATGTTAGTAGTGAATCACTCATTACAACATCATGCGGCAGAGAGTTCCATAGTTTCACTGCTCGTACAGTAAAGAATCCTCGTCTGTGATTATGATTAAACCTTCTTTCCTCAAGACGTAGCGGATGCCCCCGTGTTCCAGTCCCAGGCCTAGGTGTAAAAAGATCTTTGGAAAGGTCTCTGTACTGTCCCCTCATATTTATACATTGTGATTAGATCCCCCCTAAGCCTTCATTTTTCCAAACTAAATAACCCCAAGTTTAATAACCTGTCTTGGTATTGCAGCCCACCCATTCCTCTAATAATCTTGGTCGCTCTTCTCTGCACCCTCTCCAGTTCAGCTATGTCCTTCTTATATATCGGTGACCAGAATTGTACACAGTATTCTAAGTGCGGTCGCACTAGTGAATTGTACAGAGGTAGAACTACAGTATATTTTTTTCATGAACACTTATACCTCTTTTAATACATCCCATTATTTTATTAGCCCTGGCAGCAGTTGCCTGACACTGTCCACTAAAGTTAAGTTTACCATCCACCCAAACACCCAAGTCTTTTTCTGTGTCTGTTTTACCCAGTGTCCTACAATTAAGTACATAATTATAACTTATTTCCTCTACCCAAGTGCATGACCTTACATTAAACTTCAATCATGTAAGAAGAGATCCAGCGCAGGAAAGAAGGCACTCTTCGATATAAATTTCCATATGGTTTATTCCATGTGCACACATTTGAAGGTGGGTACAGACAGCCCCTAGGCAGGGGAAAAAATGACTAGCGATGCGTTTCGACCGTATTACACGGTCTTAGTCATGTCATTACGAAGAGTGCCTTCTTTCCTGTGCTGGATCTCTTCTTACATGCTTGCTGCTGCCCGGCCGATTGTCCGTGCTGCAGAGAGAGGGCCTGGAGACTTGGAGTGGGTGAGCTGAATTCCTTTGTCATTCATTAAACTTCAGATGCCACTTCTCAGCCCAATCCTCCAATTTACATAAATCTCCCTGTAATATAAAATTATCCTCCTCTGTATTGATTACCCTGCAGAGTTTAGTATCATCTGCAAATATTGAAATTCTACTCCGCATGCCCCCAACAAGGTCATTAATAAATATGTTGAAAATAAGCGGGCCCAATACTGACCCCTGTGGTACCCCACTATGAACTGAGACCCAGTCCGAGTACGTACCATTAATAACCACCCTTTGTTTCCTATCACTGAGCCAGTTTTTAACCCAGTTACACATATTTTCCCCTATCCCCATTATTCTCATTTTATGTACCAACCTTTTGTGTGGCACCGTATCAAAAGCTTTTGAAAAGTCCATATACACAACATCCACTGCATTTCCCTGGTCCAGGCTTGAACTTACCTCTTCATAGAAGCTGATCAAATTAGTTTGACAGGATCGATCCGTCATAAACCCATGTTGATACTCTGTCATAAGGTTATTTTTCTTGAGATACTCCAGTATAGCATCTCAAGAAACCCTCAAGGATTTTACCAACCATAGAGGTTAAACTTACCGGCCTATAATTTCCAGGCTCAGTTGTTGTCCCCTTTTTGAATACTGGCACCACATTTGCTATGCGCCAGTCCTGCGGTACCGACCCTGTTATTAAGGAATCTGTGAAGATTAAAAATAATTGTCTATCACAGAACTCAATTCCTGTAGTACTCTGGGGTGTATGCCATCCGGGCCCGGAGATTTGTCAACCTTAGTAATTTCAAGGCGGCGGCGTACTTCCTGCTGGGTTAAGCAGCTAATATTCAAGGGTAAATTTATGGCATCACTGGTCATGTCATCTGCCATGGCATTTTCTTGTATAAAAACCTGAGAAAAAGTCATTCAGCAGGTTGGCTTTACCCTCATCCCCCTCCACCATTTCACCAAGACTATTTTTAAAGGGGCCAACACTATCGCTTTTCAGTTTTTTACTGTTTATGTAGTTAAAGAATATTTTAGGATTATTTTTACTTTCTCTCGCAATGAGTCTCTGTCTCAAACTTAGCTAACTTAATTTGCTTTTTACATATTTTATTTAATTTTTTATAATTATATAATGCTTCATCACTACCTACCCTCTTTAAATTCTTTTAAGGCTGTTTTTCTTTTATTGCTTCCCTTACAGCTCTATTTAGCCATAGGGGTTTCCTCCTATTTCTAGCATGTTTGTTCCCATAGGGTATATTTTCTGCACAAGCCCTATTCAGGAAGCTCATAAAAGTCTCCAATTTGCTTTGTGTACTTTTATTACTTAGTACATCATCCCAGTTTATTGCACTAAGATCATCTCTCAACCGTGTAAAATTTGCTTTCCTGACGTTTGGTGTCCTTGTAGCCCCTCTACTAGACATCTTACTAAAGAATACATGAAAACTTATTATTTTGTGATCACTATTCCCCAAGTAACCCGCAACTTATATATTTGATATGCGGTCTGGCCTATTGGTCAGTACAAGGTCTAGTAGTGCTCCCCCTCTTGTGGGGTCCTGTACCATTTGTGAAAGGTAATTATCTTTCATTGTTATCAAAAATCTATTTCCTTTGCTGGAACTGCAAGTTTCTGTTCCCCAATTTATATCAGGATAGTTAAAGTCCCCCATAATAATTACCTCTCCGAGATTCACTGCTTTATCAATTTGCTTTATGAGGAGATTCTCTACCTCTTCCATAATATTCGGTGTCTTATAACACACCCCTATCAGCATTTTATTATTCATTCTCCCCCCCCTTATCTCCACCTATAAGGACTCTACATTCTCAGTACCCTCACATATGTTGTCACGCAGGATGGGTTTTAAGGATGATTTTACATATAGACACACACCTCCCCCTCGCTTATTTGTACGGTCATTCCTGAATAAGCTATAACCCTGTAAATTAACAGCCCAGTCATAGCTCTCATCCAGCCATGTCTCTGATATCCCCACTATATCATAATTTTTTTCCAACAATATTAATTCTAATTCCTCCACCTTATTTGTGAAGCTTCGGGGCATTAGTGTACATGCACCTTACATATGACTCTTTACCTCTATTTCTGCTTACTGTATTAACTGTCCTAACCCTTCCCCCCCGTAACACCCCCAATTTCATTACTTGTGCCCTGGTGGTCACTATCTGCTTTACATTCCCCTTCTATAAAGTGAATATCCTCACCCCCCATTCCTAGTTGAAACACTCCTCCAACCTTCTAGCCATCTTCTGCCCCAGCACAGCTGCACCCTCCCCATTAAGATGCAGCCAATCCCTAGCATAGAGTCTGTAGCCAACTGAAAAGTCGGCCCAATTCTCCAGGAACCCAAAACCCTCCTTCCTACACCAATTCCTGAGCCACCTGTTAACCTCCCTGATCTCCCTTTGCCTCTCTGGTGTGGCTCGTGGCACAGGTAGTATTTCCGAAAATACCACCTTGGAGGTCCTTGCTTTAAGCTTACAACTTAATTCCCTGAAATCATCTTTAGGGACCTTCCACCTACCTCTAAAGTTGTCATTTGTGCCAATGTGTACAATGACCGCTGAGTCCTCCCCAGCCCCTCCCAGTAATCTGTCAACCCGATCAGTGATGTGCCGAACTCTAGCTCCAGGAAGACAACACACTGTTCGGCAATCCCTGTCTTTGTGACAGATTGCCCTATCTGTCCCCCTAATTGAGTCCCCCACTACCAGTACCCGTCTTGCCTGCTCTGCACTCCTATTCCCCTCCTTACTGGTACAGACACTCCTCTGGCGTTCAGAGGTCATGCCTTGCTGCAGCAATGCTACCCCTGTAATGACATCCCCCTCATCTGCCAAGTTTGCAAACCTATTGGGGTGTGTCAGTTCAGGACTAGCCTTCCTAGCACTTTTCCCTTTACCCCCTTTTCTGTCACCCAGCTACCTACCTCACAGTCCTGCCGCCGCTCCCTACTACGATCCTCCCCCACATCTGACCCAGAAAGCTGCTGCTCAGTGAGCAGCAGACTCATTTCCATATTGCTAATGCATCTCAGAGTTGCCAGCTGCTCATTTAGATCCAGTATCTGGGCTTCCAAATGTGCAACTTGCGCACATCTCGAACAACAGTATGCACCCTCGAATGGCTTTTCAAGAACTGCATACATGAGACAAGATGTACACTGGATCGCATTAGCAATAGTGGAGCACTAATGGAGATAGCACTAAACAAATGTTAAGTAATTAAACAGCTAAAGTCAAACTAGTCTACTTATACTTACTTTTGCTCACACTTTGTTCACTCACGCTCACAATGAAAAAGACGGGCCAAAATTCGCACCATGTCATCAGCGACATCACCAGTGGCCTATCCGGAATCACCACGTCATTCATGACCTCATGGCAGCCACGCCCCAAACACCTCACCAGTCATCGACGACCAACGGTGAGGTGCCAGGTCATAGGGGTGGGCCTCCGCGAGCCAGTCCGGAGTGGCCACGTCATCAAGACACCTGATGCCATCAGCCCTATCAGGGCTTGCTACCTCATGGACATGCCCAGTGAGGTCCTCACTGGATGTAGCCTCTAATGCACTAAGTGCCTGAGCATGCTCAGTAGCCTGAGCAATAGTCTCAGAAATCAAACTATCAGCCTGAGCATGCTCAGTAGTCACAACACAGGACAGACATGGCACGATGTGCAAAGAGGCTTTTCGCACTAAGTGTAGGAGCATGCTCAGTAGCCTGAACCGAGGGTTTGCCTAAGAAATGGCACTATCAGGCTGAGCATGCTCACTAGGCGAAACACTGGAATTAGGCTCTGGCTGGGGTAAATGGGCGCGCGCATGCGCACTAGCCGCCTCTCCACACTTAGACGTGGAGGAAGAAGCAGCCAGCTGGACGACCCGAGGCATAGCCAAAAACTGCAGCTGGTGCCTGGGCACAACAGGAGCCGCAGCAGGCTGCTTGCGGCTATGGCGCCGCCGATTCATAACAGTACCTCTCCCCCTCTAGCGGCCCCCCTACTCGGATGGTCTGTAGTCGCCACAGGTATCACTGTGCAACGGGCAGGAGGTGGAGACAAGCAGTAGGAGCTACAAAACTCGCCCCACCACAGAGGCTCCCCAGACGACCCCCTGATACGTGGGGAATGCCGCTTCAGCCACGGCATGCCCAGCAGAATACCATTTGCACCTTAAGGGAGAACCAGAAATGAAATGTCTCCCTATGCCCAGATGACATGGCACAGGTAATGGTCACTGTCCGGTGAATTACCTCGGGCAAAAAGGACCCATCCACCACACGGACTCTCACTAGCCTTGGTATCTGCACCATCGGGATGGCATGCCGCTGGGCAAAAGAGGAGGAGATGAAGCTATCCTCAGCCCCTGTGTCCACACGTGCCCTTGTGGACCAGGTTGACCCCTTAAAGGAAATGGACACAGGAAACGTCAGCCTAACGGATGACGCCCGGTCCAGTCTGCCTCCAGCTATGGTCACCAATCGCGGTCGCTTAACCTGACCCTTTGGGCAACGGTTGGCATTATGACCATACTGCCCACAAGCGAAACAGGAAGTACCCTTGCGACTCGATGACCTAGCAGCACCAACCCTAGAGATGTCCATAGGGACAGATACGTCCTCTAAGGGAGGTGCAGTGGGAGAGACCATTACAGTAGCTGAACGACCCTCTGACCTGCGCTCCAGCTGACGTTCGGAGGTCCGCAGGTCAATGCGGGTAGCCAGAGTCATGAGGCCCTCAAGGGTAGTTAGTAGCTAACGCATCCTTCACATGCGAGGCCAATCCCTTCCAAAAAAGTGAAATGAGGGTCCTGTCTGGCCACCCCAAGTTCTGCAGCAAGTGTCCTGAAACTCACAGCATATTGACTCAAAGAGGTATGCCACTGCTCCAAATTCAGTAGCTGTAGGGCCGAGTCGTGAGTGACCTGAGGCCCCAGGAACTCTTGCCGCATGGACTCCAAGAACTCATCGGAGTCCTTAACTACAGGGTCATTCCTCTCCCACAATGGTGTGGCCCACTCCAGTGCTCTATCAGAGATAAAGGAGAAGATAAACCCCACCTTCGACCTCTCTGTAGTGAACCATGCAGCCAGCAACTGCAGATGGACTGAGCACTGGTTCACGAATCCCCTACATGCCTTGCTGTCCCCTTAAAACTTGTTGGGCAGCGAGAGGTGAGGGAGAGGGGGAGTAGGCTTGGTGGCAGACACCATTGCGGCCGCAAGAGCCACCACGTCATCCATATCAGCAGCAAGGGCAGACTGCTCCAGAGACCTACCTCTGGCCTCAAGCTCCTGTATGAACAGACGTAGCTGCTGTATCTCCGCCATGCCAGCCAGACCCTGGTGCAGTCTTACTGTTACGGGAAAACTGGCAGATCAAGACAAGGTGGTAAATATCCCAATCGCGAGTCGGGGCCCACCATGCTCTAGATAAAGGAGCTGCTAGCAACCCGAAGGTTTGGCGGAGAATACAGAGCTGGATGGCTCTTAGATAACCCTGGGAACCGGTCACATGTGTAGAGACACGTCAGACCAGACGACAACCCAGTAAGCGTTTTGGTGTACCTGGGGCTACACCGACCACATGTGCAGGGAACTCGTCAGGCTAGGTTTTGACCAGGTAGAGTTGACCGGAAGACCGCCGCGAAAGCGCCCTGTTGGTCACGTGTGTAGGACACGTCAGGCCGAGCGGTTTTCAGATTAGCGTTTCTGGTCACTTCTCGACTGGCCACGTGTGTGAAAGACACGTCAGGCCAGTTGTTCACACCAGTAGCGTTGACTGGGATGCCAAGGAGGATAACCGGGTTCACACACCCAAGCCAGGAACTCCCTGTTAACACGATAGGGGTCCTGGAGTATGCTGTCCGTGCACGTAGGGTGCACAACTCGACAGGTGGTGCAGCAGCCGCAGCCCAGTTAACGCCACTGGGCTGCTACAGCAAGACTGGAGTGGCAGGAGGGAAGCACGGTGCCTGAGCCTGATGTGCTAAGCCACAAATCTTGGTGTGACAGGCACCGTTCGCATAACCCTACACACCGCTTCCAAGCAAAGGCTTATGCCGCAATGGGCTCTATACATGGAGGTGTGCTCAGAACAAGCATATGAAAAGACTGCGCACCTACATGTTGTCTCCAGCCCCTTTTATAATCTGGGTCCGCCCCAAACCCAGGGTGGACCACAATGGCACCTCCAGGGTCCAAAAGCAGAGTAACAGTAACAGTGTGTTCGATGCAGCAAGCCAGTATCTAAGTTCTGTACAATAGGAAGCACCCAAAATCACACTTTGTGGCCGATAGGAAGGTTCTGGCCTTAAGACTGTGTGTTAGGCCCCCTTCACACGCACATGTCTCCGGTACGTGCTAGGTCCCTGCCCGCATGTACCGGAGCCACGGGCACACGTAGACCCATTAAAATCAATGGGTCTGCGCGCACGTGCGTGTTTTGCCATGGAACGTGTGGAGCATACGCATGTCCGTGTGTTCCACACATAGACATGTCCATGTTTTCTCCGGCAGCACGGGTGTCACACGGCCCGCACCCGTACCACACGGATGTAGTGTGGATGCGGTTCCGTGACACGCGCTGGAGAAAACTCACATGTAAGAGAAAAAAAAAAATCTTTACTCACCTTCTCCAGCTCTGCAGTCTCTGCCGCTGCTGTCACTTGCTGCCGAATGCCGCTCATTATGCTCATTTAATATTCACTTCACTGCGGCGGAAGCGGCAGCAGCGGAGAGTCAGCAGGGCTGGAGACTGAAGTTCAGCACCAGGGACAGTGACGCCAAGGACAGGTGAGTTGAAAGTTCCCATTCTCCGTGTGTTATCACGGATAACACACGGAGAACACACGGCGTGCCATAAACACGGCACACGAAGGAGAAAATGCACATTTGACACGTCCGTGAAAATCACGTACGTGTTTCACAGACTTGTGAAGGGGGTCTTAGTTGCAGCAAGCCACTATGTAGGTTCTGTAAGATATGAAGCCCCCAAAATTACACTAGGTGGCTGATAGGAAGGTACTGGCCTTGAGGCACAAGTAGTGCCACTGACACCAAGTATTAATAAAAATTGGGTAACACTAAGGCGGGCTTTGCACGTTGCGACATCGCAAGCCAATGCTGTGATGTCGCACGCGATAGTCCCCGCCCCCGTCGCAAATACGATATCTTGTGATAGCTGGCGTAGCGAAAATTATCGCTACGCCGGCTTCACATGCACTGCCCTGCGACCGTCGCTCTGGCCGGCGTCCCGCCTCCTTCCTAAGGGGGTGGGTCGTACAACCTCACAGCGACATCACACGGCAGGCAGCCAATCAAAGCGGAGGGGTGGAGATGAGCAGGATGTAAACATCCCGCCCACCTCCTTCCTTCCGTATAGCCACTGGCGGCAGGTAAGGAGATGTTCCTCGCTCCTGCGGCTTCACACACAGATGTGTGCTGCCACAGGAACGAGGAACAACATCGTACCTGTCGCGGCAGCGTAATTATGAAAAAGTCGGAGCCTACACCGATGATACGATAACGACGCTTTTGCGCTCGTTCATCGTATCATCTAGGATTTACACACTACGATGTCGAAAGTGAAGCCGGATGTGCGTCACTTTCGATTTGACCCCACCGACATCGCACGTGCGATGTTGCAACGTGCAAAAGCCGCCCTTAGACTAAGTGCGTTTTTGTGCGTTTTTGAGCTCAAAACTGCATGACTTTGCTTCCCCAGCAAAGTCTATGAGTTTTCATTTTTGCTGTCCGCACACAACTTTTTTTTTTAAGCTGCGTTTTTGAGCTTAAAAAAAAAAAAAATGGATATGTCAATTCTTTCCTGCTTTTTTCTGTGTTTTCCCCCCATGCAATGCATTAGAAAAACGCAACCAAAAACGCACCAAAACGCAGTAAAAATACATGCATTTTTGCAGGTGAGTTTTTTTGCGCGTTTTTGTGCGTTTTTAGCGGCAAAAAACACAATAGCCTAAGACTGTTTTAATAAGAGCTAGCCAATATGTAAGTTTTGTAAGATAGGAAGCCCACAAAATTAGGCTAGTTTGGTGCTATGAAGGTATTTTTCTTCAGGCACAAGTTGTGCCACTGACACCTAGCATTAATAAAAATTGGGTAACACTAAGGCGGGCTTTGCACGTTGCAACATCGGTAACAATGTGTTACCGATGCTGCAGCGATAGTCCCGCCCCCGTCGCACGTGCGATATCTAGTGAAAGCTGCCGTAGCGATTATTATCGCTACGGCAGCTTTACACGCACATACCTGCCGTGCGACGTCCCTCTGGCCGGCGACCCGCCTCCTTCCTTAGGGGGCGGGTCGTGCGGCGTCACAGCGACGTCACACGGCAGGCGGCCAATTGAAGTGGAGGGGCGGAGATGAGCAGGATGTAAACATCCCGCCCACCTCCGTCCTTCTCATTGCAGCCGGGAGGCAGGTAAGGTGAAGTTCCTCGCTCCTGCGGCTTCACACACAGCGATGTGTGCGGCCGCAGGAACGAGGAACTACATCGTACCTGTCGCTCCCCCGGCATTATGGAAATGTCGGAGGCTGCAGCGATGATACGATGACGACGATTTTGCGCTCGTTCATCGTATCATCTAGGATTTACACACTACGACATCGCAAGTGACGCCGGATGTGCGTCACTTTCGATTTGACCCCACCGACATCGCACCTGCGATGTCGTAGTGTGCAAAGCCCGCCTAAGACTGTGTGTTAGTTGCAGCAAGCCACTAAGTTCTGTAACATATGAAGCCCCCAAAAGTATGCTAAGTTGCTGCTAGGAAGGTACTGGCCTTCAGGCACAAGTAGTGCCAGTGACACCAAGTATTAATAAAAATTGGGTAACACAGGGGTACTTTACACGTTGCGACATCGCTACTGATATATCGTCGTGGGTCACGGTTGTTGTGACGCACATCCGGCCCCAGTAGCGACATCGCAATGTGTAAATCCTAGGAGCGACGATGAACAAGCGCAAAAAAAAAATCGCTGATCTGTGTCACGTCGTTCAATTCCATAATGTCGCTCCTGCTGCTGATATAATGTTGTTTGTCAATGTGACAAACATCTCCTTACCTGCGTCCTGCCGAAAATGCAGAAGGAAGGAGGTGGGCGGGATGTTACGTTCCACTCATCTCCGCCCCTCCGCTTCTACTGGCTGGTCGCTTAGTGACATCGCGGTGACGCCGAATGCACCTCCCCTTGAAGGAGGGATTGTTCGTCAGTCACCGTAACGTCGCCGACCAGGTATGTGCGTGTGAAGCTGCCGTAGCGATAATGTTCGCTACGGCAGCAATCACAAGATATCGCATGTGCGACGGGGGCAGGTACTATCGCGCTGGACATCGCTAGCCGATGCAAGCGATATCGAAACGTGTAAAGTACCCCTAAGACTGTGTTAATTGCAGCAAGCCACTATCTAAGTTCTGTAAGATATGAAGCCCCCAAAAGTATGCTAGGTTGCTGCTAGGAAGGTAATGGCCTTCAGGCACAAGTAGTGCCACTTACACCAAGTATTAATAAAAATTGGGTAACACTAATGCGGGCTTTACACGTTACGATCTATCGTGCGATTGCACGAGCGATCGTAACTACCACCGTCGTTTGTGCGTCATGGGCAATTGATTGCCCATGGCGCACAACGTCGTTAACCCCCTATCACACGTATTTACCTCCCGTGCGACGTCGCTGAAGGCGGCGAACATACTCTTCCTGAAGGGGGAAGGACGACCGGCGTCACAGCGATGTCACATGGCCGCCGGCCAATAGAAGCGGAGGGGCGGAGATGAGCGGGATGTAAACATCCTGCCCACCTCCTTCCTTCCGCATGGCCGGCGGGTGCCGCAGGACGCAGGTAAGCAATGTTCCTCATTCCCGTGGTGTCACACGGAGCGACGTGGGCTGCCACGGGAACGATGAACAACCGGCGCCATGTTTAGTAAACAATTTTATGAAACCTAGCGACCAGTACACGACTCACGATTTGTTAGCAATACTGCATCGCTAGGAGGTGTCACACAGGCCGACGTCGCAAGCGATGCCGGATGTGCGTCACGAAAACCGTGACCCCGACGATCTATCGCACGATAGATCGTCTCGTGTAAAGCCCGCATAATTAAAGCACAAGAAGTGCCACTGACACCAAGTATTAATAAAAATTGGGTAACGTTGAGACTGTGTTTTAATAAGAGTAAGTCAGTATGTAGGTTCTGTAAGATATGAAGCCCTCAAAATTACAGTAGGTGGTTGATAGGGAGGTACTGTCTTTGAGGATCAAGTAGTGCCACTGACACCAAGTATTAATAAAAATTGGGTAACACTAAAGGGTACTTTACATGCTGCGACATCACTAGCGATCTCGTTAGCGATGTGAAATTCTAGATCGCAAGTGCGATCTTTCGAGGTTGCACATAGGTCATTTTACGCATGTGCGATCTAGAATTTCACATCGCTAACGAGATCGCTAGCGATGTCGCAGCATGTAAAGTACCCTTTAGGCCGGCTTTGCACACTACAACATCGCAGGTGCGATGTCTGTGGGGTCAAATCGAAAGTGACGCACATCCGGCATCACTTGCGATGTCGTAGTGTGTAAAACCTTTTTGATACAATGAATGAGCGCAAAAGCGTCGTTATCGTATCATCGGTGTAGTCTCCGACATTTCCATAATGCCGGTGCAGCGACTGGTACGATGTTCCTCGTTCCTGCGGCAGCACACATCGCTGTGTGTAAAGCCGCAGGAGCGAGGAACATCAGCTTACCTGCGTCCCGGCTGCTATGAGAAGGAAGGAGGTGGGCGGGATGTTTACATCCTGCTCATCTCCGACCCTCCGTTGCTATTGGCCGCCTGCCGTGTGACGTCGCTGTGACACCGCACGGCCCACCCCCTTAGGAAGGAGGCGGTTCGCCGTCCAGAGAGACGTCGCAGGACAGGTGAGTGCGTGTGAAGCTGACGTAACGACAATGTTCGCTATGCCAGCAATCACAAGATATCGCACGTACGACGGGGCGGGGACTATCGCACTCGACATCGCAGCATCGGCATGCGATGTCGTAATGTGCAAAGCCGGCCTAAGACTGTATTTTAATAAGAGCAAGCCACTATGTACTGTAGGTTCTGTAAGATAGGAAGCCCACACATTTAGGCTAGCTTGTTAGTAAAGGTATTTTGCTTCAGGGACAAGTTGTGCCACGGACACCAAGTATTAATAAAAATTGGGTAACACTTAGGGGTACTTTGCACACTACGACATCGCAGGTGCGATGTCGGTGGGTTCAAATCGAAAGTGACGCACATCCGGCGTTGCTGTCGACATCAGAGTATGTGAATCGTGTAGTGTCAGGCATTTCCATAATGCCGCTATAGCGACAGGTACGATGTTGTTCCTCGTTCCTGCGGCAGCACACATCGCTGTGTGTGAAGTCGGCGGAGCGAGGAACATCTCTTACCTGCGTCCTGCGGCTCACGCCGGCTATGCGGAAGGAAGAAGGTGGGCAGGATGTTTACGTCCCGCTCATCTCCGCCCCTCTGCTTCTATTGGCCGCCTGCCGTGTGACGTCGCTGTGACGCCGCACGACCCGCCCCCTTAGGAAGGGCAGGTAAGTGCATGTGAAGCTGCCGTAGCGATAATATTCGCTACGGCAGCTATCACAAGATAACGCAGCTGCGACGGGGGCGGGGACTATCGCGCTCAGCATCGCAAACATCGGCTTGCGATGTCGTAGTGTGCAAATTACCCCTTAGACTGTGTGTTAGTTGCAGCAAACCACTATCTAAGTTCTGTAAGAAATGAAGCCCCCAAAATATGCTAGGTTGCTGCTAAGAAGGTACTGGCCTTGAGGCACAAGTAGTGCCACTGACACCATATATTAATAAAAATTGGGTAACACTAAAGGGTGCTTTACACAAGACGACCGATTGTGCGATTTCACAATCGATCGTACCAGCCCCTGTCCTTTTTGTGTCAAAAGTCGGTAACCCCCCGTCACACGTACTTACCTGCTGAGCGACCTCCCTGTGGGCGGCGAACGTCCACTTCCTGAATGGGGAGGTACGTTCGGCATCACAGCAACGTCACACAGCGGCCGGCCAATAGAAGCGGAGGGGCGGAGATGAGCGGGATGTAAACATCCCGCCCACCTCCTTCATTCCGCATAGCCGGCGGGAGCCATGGGACACAGGTAAGCTGTGTTCATCGTTCCCGGGGTGTCACACAGAGCGCCGTGTGCTGCCACAGGAACGATGAACAACCTGACGGAAAAATAAATGAGATTATGAAACTGAGCGACGAGTACACGACTCACGATTTGTGAGCGATATTGCGTCGCTCAGAGGTTTCACACGAGATGACGTCGTGCACGATGACGGATGTGCGTGACGAAAACCGTGACACCGATGATGCATCGTACAATCGTGTAAAGCACCCTTAAGACCGTGTTTTAATAAGAGCAAGCCACTGTGTATGTTCTGTAAGATTGGAAGCCCCCAAAATAAGGCTATTTTGGTGCTATGAATGTATTTTGCTATAGGCACAAGTTGTGCCACTGTCACCAAGTATTAATAAAAAATGGGTAACATTGAGACTCTGTTTTAGGCCCCCTTCACACGTCCGTGAAACACGTGCGTGATTTTCACGGACGTGTCAAAGGTGCGTTTTCCCCTCCGTGGGCCGTATTTATGGTTCTCCGTGTGTTATCCGTGATAACACACGGAGAACGGGAACTTTCTACTCACTTGTCCCTGACGTCGCTGTCCGTGGTGCTGATCTTCGGTCTCCAGTCCTGCCGACTCCCCGCTGCTGCCGCTTCCACTACAGTGAAGTGAATATTAAATGAGCATAATGAGCGGCGGTTGGCAGCAAGTGACAGCAGCGGCAGAGACAGGATGGCAGGAGAAGGTGGGTAAAGATTTGTCATTTTTTTCTCTGACACGTGAGATCTATGGGTCTTGGCGGTGACCGCTTATCCCCAATCGGTGGGCTGTTGTCTTCTATGAGGGACTTTGGGTGGGATAGAACCTCTAGTCCTGGCCTCAATCTGTTAATTAACCAGCTCCAGTCAATTCTAGTTTCTGGCTTCAGGGTCCGAGTACCCCCCTTTGTGCTACAGTTTCCGGGTCGGTTCCCCGTGTCAGTACTGGCAGGCTACAACCCTGGCCCGGCACGCCTCGGTTCCACTGAGCCGTCTTCTCGTCTCCTGCTGATTGAGACCACCATCTGCCTCCTAGCCAGTGGTACCAGGGCTCCAACCCTGGCACCTTGAAATTGAACTCTCTCTCCTCCCACTGGGACTACACCTAGACCCAGCTCCTCTCAACTTAAACTTCAAATCTCAACTCTGAACTGAACAGTTTTTCTGCCCTGGGCTGTCTAAACCCCTGGGTGTTTGTGCACCAACCGCCTGGCCAAACCCACTGGTATGTCTATCTGTCCCTAAGGGGGTGTCTAGGCTTAAATGGTTGGCTGCTGTTCCTAAGTGTGGGAACGGTGTAGTGCGGGGGCCTAACTGGATTCTCCAGGGCGTCACACTTTCCCCTTGGTTGAACACAGACCGTCCGTGGGCTGTCCGACCACCATCGGTTTATTTTGCTTTTTTTAATGCTGAAAAATAGAAAAGATAAAACAGTTACAAGCATAACATTTACATTTTTGTTTCTTCCCTTACGGGAGGCGGGTTACTTAAACGTTGCATAACTTTTATAACCGGGACCGGAAGGGACCGGGTCCTTCTTGCCTCCACCACCCAAACAAACCTAACCCTGATGCCACCACTAAAACACAGGTTGGCACCACTTGCCCAAGTCCAAGTTAAGGCGTGCTTTGCACGTTGCGACATCACAAGCTGATGCTTGCGATGTTGCACGCGATAGTCCCCGCCCCCATCGCAGGTACAATATCTTGTGATAGCTGGCGTAGCGAAAATTATCGCTACGCCAGCTTCACATGCACTCACCTGCCCTGCGATCATCGCTCTGGCCGGCGACCCGCCTCCTTCCTAAGGGGGCGGGTCGTGCGGCATCATAGCGACGTCACACGGCAGGCGGCCAATAGCGGCGGAGGGGCGGAGATGAGCAGGATGTAAACATCCCGCCCACCTCCTTCCTTCCCTATAGCCGCCGGCGGCAGGTAAGGAGATGTTCCTCGCTCCTGCGGCTTCATACACAGCGATGTATGCTGCCGCAGGAACGAGGAACTGCATCGTACCTGTCGCGGCACCGGCATTATGGAAATGTCGGAGCATGGACCGATGATACGATAACGACGCTTTTGCGCTCGTTCATCGTATTATCTTGCATTTACACACTACGATGTCGAAAGTGACACCGGATGTGCGTCACTTTCGATTTGACCCCACCGACATCGTACGTGCGATGTCGCAACGTGCAAAGCTGCCCTAAGTCCAGGTGTTGCCCAAACAGGCCGGGTAAAAAGTTCCTTTCCCAGTAGTCCTTTCATGAGCCCCACGTCCAGGGGACCCCTGACCCGCAGGATAGTCACCGGTCCTAATGGTGACTGGGCCTCGGCCTACTCTACCGCAGGCCCATCCTCCAATCAGCCTCTCCGGAGACTGCTTACGGCAAAGAGGGGGGTCCAGGACTAGCATAGAAGTCTTAATACCAATTTGATGAATTGTGTGTAGCACTGGTATTTAAAATTTAACCTTTATTAGTTTATGATTAAAATATATTATGACACCTAGACAAGTGATATCACAAGGTAGTTGAACACGACGTACCTATTGGATGTACATAATAGAACATACAGGAGTTATTCAATATACCTTCACAGTCCTAGTTCAAATATAACCATCCAGATAAAATTAAAGTGACATTGTGAAAAACCGTTAATCTCCCAATATTGCACTCCTGCCCTATGAGTAGTACTCTTTTGAAAAGTGGCTATGTGCAATTTAGTACCTGACCGCAGGTCACAAAAACACTGAGGTACATTCAGGGCGGAAAAAACTGTTTAAGTGAAAATAGTACTCAAAAAGTGCAAATAGTGCAGTCAATGGTGGCAGTGGGATCTATGCTCACCGTCTATCCCACTGTTCACCATTGATACAGGTGTTACCTCACTAGAAGTGGGGGGGCCACTCACAATGCACCACACAATACCCTAAGGTAACACCAAAAACTCAACGTCCTCCTTCCCAACGTCTTTCCTCAAAAGCGATTCATCAGGGGAAAGAGAGGCTGTGTTGTCAGAGGCATGTTGAGCTGAAAGTGATAAACCAAGTGATAGCTTGGAGGTGTGAGACTGATATAGTATGCTGTACCGCCCACTGCATTAATCATGCCACACCTGTGAATCAGGTGAGCATGAAGCACAATTACATCTATGTTGTGCCTTAATTGCAGGAGGTGGAACCAGTGTTATGACGTTTTAGATGATGCTTACTATGTTACGATAGATACTATGATAGTAAGCATCATCTAAAACGTCATAACACTGATTCCACCTCAGGAAGGAGGACGTTGAGTTTCTGGTGTTTCCTTAGGGGTATTGTGTGGTGCGTTGTGAGTCGCCCCCCCCACTTCTAGTGAGGTAACACATGTATCAATGATGAACAGTGGGATAGACGGTGAGCATAGATCCCACTACTGCCACCATTGACTGCACTATTTGCACTTTTTGAGCACCATTTTCACGTAAACCGTTTTTTCCGCCCTGAATATACCTCAGTGTTTTTGTGACCTGTGGTCAAGTACTAAATTGCACATAGCCACTTTTCAAAAGAGTACTACTCATAGGGCAGGAGTGCAATATTGGGAGATTAACGGTTTTGCACAATGTCACTTTAATTTTATCTGGATGGTTATATTTGAACTAGGAGGACTGTGAAGGTATATTGAATAACTCCTGTATGTTCAATTATGTACATCCAATAGGTACGTTGTGTTCAACTACCTTGTGATATCACTTGTCTAGGTATCATAATATATTTTAATCATATAAACTAATAAAGGTTAAATTTTAAATACCAGTGCTACACACAACACCAGGGGTCCAGCACTATTTACAAGGCCCAATAGTTTATGGGTTGGCCTGCAAGTTCTCAGCCATTGTCTTTATGTAAAACTTTAAAACTTGAACATTAGAACACACTGTCCCAACAGGGAAAGCTGAACTGTAGGGGTAGCCAAGAACCGCTACCTTAATATTCCTCTTCTTCGGGACTGGAGGGAGGCAGAGAGGGGTGGCTGCACAGCGGGGCATTTCTAGCTACCATTCTCCGAACATCTAGCGCGAACCACCCCCTCTCTCTACAGTGCCGGGTGTATGTCAACAGCTCCCCGGGCTCCAAGTCCCAGTCAGGATGGCCAAAATGCAGGTGCGGGTAGACGTCCCTACGGGACACAAAAACTTCAGCCTCCATGCCCGGCTCAAAGATGAAACCCCATCCTCTTCGGGGGTCAAAGTGCCAGACCTGGCCTTCGTATATCGTGCCCCTCACCCGTTAGGTTGCATTCCGGAGGTTGTCCTTTTCCTGGTAGGTCCGGGACAAGACTTCTGCTTTTCTTTTCTCACGGGCGGCGATCTCCCGGCCCAGCTGGCGCCGCTGCCGCTCCCAGTATGGAGCGTCTGCGGCCTGCTCCAGTTCGCTCTGCGCGGGGGTCGGGCCCAGCCGGAGTCCCTCCGTGCTGGCTACGACCGGCACCTTTGGCAATGGGGGACCCCACTGTGTCGTGGCCTGCTCGGCTGCTTGACAGCTGCAACCCAAGGCTAGAAATCTGAGATCGGCCAGCTTGGCCCGCTGGGCTGGCTTCCGCCGTGGGAATCACCTCCGCCTTAGCCGGGCAGACTGCCGGGGCCGTTGTCATCTGTGGCACGGCCTCTTCCGGGGTCGGTGTCGAGTCCACCGCAGGACAGGGCACCTTCTGGACGCTGCTTTGGCGCGGAGCCAGCGTTGGTGCCAGGGCAATGACGGGCTGACTGCTGGCGGCTTCTTCGGGCGGGTCCTCTCGGGCTGATGGCACGGGCACCGCTGCCGGTGTTGGTGGCAGCGGACCGAGCAGAGAGACAGTCACGGGTGCAGGCGGCGAGGGAGGCAGCACGGCAGGCAGGGGCAGACCGGCCCTTCAGCCTGGATGGCCGGTCCCTGAGGGACGCAAGGGCGTGGGTCGCTTACCCACTCCTCCGACGCTGTATCCACTTCACGAATCCTTACAGCCGCAGCTATCTCCGCAATCTCGGCTGCCCACCGCCTTAGCAGACAGGTTGCCTGGGTCTGGATGCGGCGGCATATCTGCTCAGTCCGGGCTTCCACCCAGGCCGCTGTTTCGGGAGGGGGCTCCTCCACCGTGGGCTTGCCAGATGGTGCGGCCATACTGCTTGGCTGGTGTCCAGGAACGGGAAAGGTGGCAGGGTCCTGGCATCCCTGCCCTTTATCTGCTCGGTCACATGCCGCAGAATCTTCGCCCGCCCTCCCTTGGTCTTTTCCTGGCACTCCTTCTTCGGGCCTGTTAGTTTAGTTTTTCGACTTCCGGCCTTGCTTTTCGGCTGTGTTCCCAGGGGGCGGGTTTTCGTCTTTTGCGCTCTTTTTGCGAGGAAGAAGACGCTGGGCTGAAGTTTTTGCTCCTAAAAATGGCGACCAAAATGGCGACTTCTGAATATTTTGCAACGGCTCGTTTCTAACTGTCCAATACAAGGCACACTTCCACAAGGTAAGTGGATGGGTAACTATCCTGTTCGTGACGCCAGAAATTGGTGTGTACCGCTGTGAAGCCCCGGTATGGTGATGCATTACCTTCAGGGACTCCACGTGGAGGAACAGTCTAGTCACATGTAGGGAACCTTCGTTTTGGATTTTTCGTGATGCCACTCTCGATATTGCGGTCAGGGGACCACCGCTGCAGGTTAGGGGACACCTGGGGCTGGTGTTATGTGCAGCTGGGTGTTGTGGCCTCCCGAGAGTGAGGCAGGCCCCAGGGCCTGGTTGAAGTGTGTCTGGAACCACAAGTAGCAGAGTGACTCAGGCACAGTCCAGAGAGTCTTTCAGGGTTTTTACTCACAATTGATGGCAGGGTGAGTACCCGGGCGAAGCTGGGATTAACCAGAGGGAACCAGGCACTTCGTCAGGCTGACTGATGAGGGTGACTACCGACTCGCCTTCCTAGCCCTTTGTGTTTTGGGGTGACCCCGATTTGAAGTCCTGCTGGGGTCGCCCAGGGAAGTTGCTGCTGCCTCTCTCCCCTCGTTTTGGCCCATTTGCTTGTAGCCTGGACCAGGTCACTCCGGCTGCTTGCCTTCTGTGAACTATGGGCCCTCTCGTTGCTACGTGGCTCCGGACTCTGTGTGTTTTGGTAAGAAGCATTAAGTGCCTCCCCACCTGCAGGTTCGACAGGCCTAATAAAATAGGATCGTGCTCTGGGTACCTGTAACCCGTGTGGGCAGGGTCCACAAAACAGTCCCCTTAGTTCACCACCTCTCAGCCCTTCCGGCCCTAGGTAGCTTTTCAGGCGGAACTGCCAGGTAGCCCTTTCTCCCCCGTTGGTAGTCACTGCACGGATGCTGTCAGCTTGTAACAGCCTGCAGGGTCTGCTCCTCACGTCTGCTCTCCCTGAGCTGCACTTACTAACTGGCTCACTACCTCCCCTCTGTGCCTGCCTACGCCACCTAGCAACCAGACTCTCTTACACACCCCTTGTGTGGACATTGAGGCCACGCCTCCCCCTGGATTCCCCAGGGGTCCCTAACAAAGGTAAATGTGGGAGACCTGATTACTATGCGCCTGTGATCCCACCTCGGTCAGCCTTCTGGTTTACCTGTATTGTACTGCTCCCAGCATGGGTGCAGTACTCAGTGGTGCCTGACCAGGTCAGGGGCACCACACCGCCACTGTGCCAGCAGCCAGCGCTGCTCGGATCCGGACCTTCTGTGGGTGGCTCGAGGGTCTCCGGACCCAGGGGTCTTGCGGTCACTTCAACTAAAAGGGAGGTTGTGGATTGAGGACGTATATGTACGGCCGGAGCCGTGTTAAGTTCGTGACGCCACCCACGGTGTGAGGTGAAGTGTGACACCACTGCTGCTGTGATGGGGAACCCGAGGGAGATGTTGTGCAGCAAGTTGTTAACCCCTCCGTGGGCAGGGATGGTGGCCCCGGGACCCGGCGGCTGCAGTGCAGGGGGGAGTAGCGACCACAGAGAGTGCTAGTGCTAGTGTACTCACTGTTGGAAACAAACACACGAGTCTCTGGTAAACCAAGGTGGTGTGGCCAGTGCCACGGCCGGCTGTATCCAGGTCCCCCACCCAGCTGGTGGTCTCTAGCCTTCTCCTGCACTGTTTCCTAAGTAAATGATTTCCCTGTGTGTAACGTAGGAGTCCGCTCCCGGCTGAATGTGGCCTAAGGTGCCGTGCCTGCAGATGCTGGCCCGTGGGATCTATGGGCCCTGGCGGTGACCGCTTATCCCCAATCGGTGGGCTGTTATCTTCTATGAGGGACTTTGGGTGGGACAGAACCTCTAGTCCTGGCCTCAATCGGTTAATTAACTAATTCCAGTCGATTCTGGTTTCTGGCTTCAGGATCCGAGTACCCCCCTTGTACTACGCTTTCCGTGTCGGTTCCCCATGTCGGTACCGGCGGGCTACAACCCTGGCCCGGCACGCCTCGGTTCCACTGAGCTGTCTTCCCGTCTCCTGCTGACGGAGACCACCGTCTGCCTCCTAGCCAGTGGTACCAGGGCTCCAACCCTGGCACTTTCAAATTGAACTCTCTCTCCTCCCTCTGGGACTACACCTAGCGCCAGCTCCTCTCAACTTGAACTTCAACACTCAACTCTGAACTGAACTGTTTTCCCGCCCTGGGCTGTCTAAACCCCTGGGTGGGTGTGCACCAACCGCCTGGCCACACCCACTGGTGTGTCTATCTGTCCCTAAGGAGGTGACTAGGTTTAGTGCGGGGGCCTAACTGTGACTACCTGGATTCTCCAGGGCGTCACATAGGTTCTGTAAGACATGAAGCCCCCAAAATTACACTAGGTGGCTGATAGGAAGGAACTTGAGGCACAAGTAGTGCCACTGACACCAAGTATTAATAAAAATTTTGTAACACTAAGGAGTACTTTGCATGCTGCGACATCGCAAGCCAATGCTGCGATGCCGAGCGCAATATTCCCTGCCCCCGTCGCAGCAGCGATATCTTGTGATTGCTGCCGTAGCGAACATTATCGCTGCGGCAGCTTCACATGCACTTACCTGCCCTGCGACGTCGCTCTGGCCGGCGAAACGCCTCCTTCCTAAGGGGGCGGGTCGTGCGGCGTCACACGGCAGGCGGCCAATAGGAGCGGAGGGGCGGAGATGAACGGGACGTAAACATCCCGCCCACCTCCTTTCTTCTCATTGCAGCCGGGACGCAGGTAAGGTGATGTTCCTCGCTCCTGCGGCTTCATACACAGCGATGTGTGCTGCCGCAGGAACGAGGAACAACATCATACCGTCGATGCTGCGAAGTTATGGAAATGTCGGACCCTACACCGATCATATGATAATGACGCTTTTGCGCTCGTTAATCGTATGTAAAAGGATACACATACTGCGATGTTGACAGCGACGCCGGATGTGTGTCACTTTCGATTTTACCCCACCGACATTGCACCTGCGATGTCGCAGCGTGCAAAGTACCCCTAAGACTGTGTGTTAGTTGCAGCAAGCCACTATCTAAGTTCTGTAAGATATAAAGCCCCCAAAAGTATGCTAGGTTGCTGCTAAGAAGGTACAGGCCTTGAGGTACAAGTACTGCCACTGACACCAAATATTAATAAAAATTGGGTAACCCTAAGGGTTACTTTGCACACTACGACATCGCAGGTGCGATGTCGGTGGGGTCATGTCGAAAGTGACACACTTCCGGCGTCGCTCTCGCCATCGTAGTGTGTAAGGCCTAGATGATATGATTAACGAGCGCAAACGCGTCGTAAGCGTATCATCGGTGTAGCGTCGGCGAAAACCATAATTACCTTGCTACGACGGTCCGATGTTGTTCCTCGTTCCTGCGGCAGCACACATCACTGTGTGTGAAGTCACAGGAGCGAGGAACATCTACCTGCGTCCCGGCCGCCAATGCGGAAGGAAGGAGGTTGGCGGGATGTTTACATCCTGCTCATCTCCGCCCCTCCGTCTGTCGTGTGATGTCGCTATGATGCCACACAACCCGCCCCCTTAATAAGGAGGCAGATCGCTGGCCAGAGCGACGTCGCAGGACAGGTGAGTGCATGTGAAGCTGGCGTAGCGATAATGTTCGCTACGCCAGCTATCACCATGATATCACATCTGCGACGGGGGCGGGGACTATCGCACTCGGCATCGCAGCATCTGCTTGCGATGTTGTAGTGTGTAAAGTACGCCTAAGACTGTGTTTTAATAAGAGCAAGCCACTATGTAGGTTCTGTAAGATAGGAAGCCCCCAAAATTAGGCTAGTTTGGTGCTATGAATGTATTTTGCTTCAGGCACAAGTTGTGCCACTGAAACCTAGTATTAATAATAATAGAAACACTAATGCGGGCGTCACACGAGACGATCTATCGTGCGATATGTCGTCGGGGTCACGGTTTTTGTGAAGCACATCCGGCATCGTTTGCGACGTCGTTTCGTGTGACACCTACGAGCGTCTCAGAACAATCGCAAATCGGTTAAAAATCGTGTATCGTTTACACGTCATTTATTTTTAAAAAATCATTTATTTTTATTTGCGCCGGTTGTTCATCGTACCCGGGGTAGCACACATCGCTCCGTGTGACTCCCCGGAAACGATGAACTGCAGCTTACCTGCTGAAGGAAGAAGGTGGGCGGGATGTTTACGTCCCGCTCATCTCCGCCCCTCCGCTTCTATTGGGCGGCCGCTGTGTGACGTCGCTGTGACGCCGAACCTCCCACCCTCTTCAGGAAGTGAATATTCATCGCCCACAGCGACATCGCTCAGCAGATAAGTACGTGTGACGGGGGTTAAACGACTTTGTGCGCTACGGGCAACTAGTTGCCTGTGATGAACAAACGACGGGGGTGGGTACGATCGCTCATGCGATCGCATGATAGATCGTATCGTGTGACGCTCGCATAAGACTGTGTGTTAAGCCCGCTTTACACGGTACAATATATCTTACGATGTAACGGCGGGGTCACGTCGTAAGTGACGCACATCCGGCATCGTAAGGTACATTGTACTGTGTGACAGGTACGTGCGATTGGGATTGAAAGTTATAACGTTCATCGCATGCATGTCGTTCATTTCTCAAGAATTGAACGTCAGATTGTTCATCGTACCCAGGGTAGCACACATCGCAGTGTGTGACACCCCGGGAACGATGAACAGATCTTACCTGCGTCCTGCGGCTCCCGGCCAGCAATGCAGAAGGAAGGAGGTGGGCGGGATGTTTACCTCCTGCTCATCTACGCCCCTCCGCTTCTATTGGCCGGCTGCCGTGTGACGTCGATGTGACGCCGAACGATCCTCCCACTCCAGGAAGTGGACGTTTGACGCCCACATCGAGGTCGTATGGACGGGTAAGTATGTGTGACGGGGGTTAATCATTTGTGCAGCACGTTCAACAAATTGAACGTGCCACACATACAATGGGGGCATTGCAAATCGCGTACGATATCGTATGCGAAATTGCAACGTGTAAAGCAGGCTTTAGTTGCAGCAAGCAACTATCTAAGTTCTGTAAGATATGAAGCCCCCAAAAGTATTCTAGGTTGCTGCTAGGAAGGTGCTGGCCTTGAGACACAAGTAGTGCCACTGACACCAAGTATTAATAAAAATTGGGTAACACTAATGCGGGCGTCACATGGTACAATCTATCGTGCGATTGCACGAGCGATCGTATCCGCCCCCGCCGTTTGTGCATCACGGGCAATTAGTTGCCCGTGGAGCACAAAGTCGTTAACCCCCGTCACATGTATTTACCTGCCTAGCGACATCGCTGTGGGCGGCAAACATCCTCTTCCTGAAGGGGGAGGGACGTTCGGCGTCATAGCCACGTCACACGGCAGCCGGCCAATAGAAGCGGAGGGGCGGAGATGAGCAGGACATAAACATCCTGCCCACCTCCTTCCTTCCGCATTGCCGGTTGGACGCAGGTAAGCTGTGTTCATTATTCCCGTGGTGTCACACGGAGCGACTTGTGCTGCCACGGGAACGTTTAACAACTGGACGGGCGATTTTTTGAAACTGAGCGACGTGTCAACGATGAATGAGAAGGTGAGTATTTCTGCTCATTCACCGTCGCATGTAACTGTCACACGCTACGATATATCAGATGATGCCGGATGTGCGTCACTACCGACGTGACCCTGACGACATATCGCCCGATATATCGTACCGTGTGACGCCCGCATTAGACTGTGTGTTAATTGCAGCAAGCCACTATCTAAGTTCTGTAAGATATGAAGCCCTCAAAAGTATGCTAGGTTGCTGCTAGGACGGTACCGGCCTTGAGGCACAAGTAGTGCCACTGACACCAAGTATTAATAAAAATTGGGTAACACTAAAGGTGGCTTTACACGCTACGATTTCGCTAAAGCGTTCTCGTTGGGGTCACGGAATTTGTGACGCACATCCGGCCGCTGTAGCGATCTCGTTGTATGTGATTCCAATGAGCAATTTTGAATCGTCGCAAAAACGTTCAAAATCGCTCATCGGTGACATGCCCCCCTCCTCCCAATTAGCGTTGCTGATATTTGGGCGATGTTGTTCGTCATTCGTGCGGCAGCACACATCGCTCCGTGTGACCCTGCAGGAACGAGGAACCTCTCCTTACCTGCATCCCGCCTGCAATGAGGAAGGAAGGAGGTGGGCGGGATATTCGTCCCGCTCATCTCCGCCCCTCCGCTTTGATTGGGCGGCCACTTAGTGACGTCGCTGTGACGACTAACGGACCGCCCACTTAGAAAGGAGGCGGTTCGCCGGTCACAGCGACTTTGCTATGCAGGTAAGAATGTGTGACGGGTCCGCGCGATTTTGTGCGCGACGGGCAGCGACCCCACAAAAGGTGGAGCACTACTAGACCTTGTACTAACCAATAGGCCAGACGGCATATCAAATATACAAGTTGGGGGTTACTTGGGGAATAGTGATCACAAAATAATAAGTTTTCATGTATTCTTTAGTAAGATGTATAGTAGAGGGGCTACAAGGACACTAAACTTCAGGAAAGCAAATTTTAAACGGTTGAGAGATGATCTTAGTGCAATAAACTGGGATGATGTACTAAGTAATAAAAGTACACAAAGCAAATGGGAGACTTTTATGAGCATCCTGAATAGGGCTTGTGCAGAAAATATACCCTATGGGAACAAACATGCTAGAAATAGGAGGAAACCCCTATGGCTAAATAGAGCTGCAAGGGAAGATAAAAGAACAACAGAAAGCCTTAAAAGAATTAAAGATTGTAGGTAGTGATGAGGCATTATATAATTATAGAAAATTAAATAAAATATGTAAAAAGCAAATTAAGTTAGCTAAGTTTGAGACAGAGAGACTCATTGCGAGAGAAAGTAAAAATAATCCTAAAATATTCTTTAACTACATAAACAGCAAAAAACTGAAAAGCGATAGTGTTGGTCCCCTTAAAAATAATCTTGGTGAAATGGTGGAAGGGGATGAGGAAGCCAACCTGCTGAATGACTTTTTTTCTACGGTTTTTATACAAGAAAATGCCATGGCAGATGACATGACCAGTGATACCATAAATTCACCCTTGAATATTACCTGCTTAACCCAGCAGGAAGTACACTGCCGCCTCGAAATCACTAAGGTTGACAAATCTCCGGGCCTGGATGGCATACACCCCAGAGTACTACAGGAATTGAGTTCTGTGATAGATAGACCATTAATTTTAATCTTCTCAGATTCCTTAATAACAGGGTCGGTACCGCAGGACTGGCGCATAGCAAATGTGGTGCCAATATTCAAAAAGGGGACAAAAACTGAGCCGGGAAATTATAGGCCGGTAAGTTTGTTGGTAAAATCCTTGAGGGTTTCTTGAGAGATGCTATACTGGAGTATCTCAAGAAAAATAACCTTATGACAGAGTATCAACATGGGTTTATGAGGGATCGATCCTGTCAAACTAATTTGATCAGCTTCTATGAAGAGGTAAGTTCAAGCCTGGACCAGGGAAATGCAGTGGATGTTGTGTATATGGACTTTTCAAAAGCTTTTGATACGGTGCCACACAAAAGGTTGGTACATAAAATGAGAATAATGGGGATAGGGGAAAATATGTGTAACTGGGTTAAAAACTGGCTCAGTGATAGGAAACAAAGGGTGGTTATTAATGGTACATACTCGGACTGGGTCTCAGTTCATAGTGGGGTACCACAGGGGTCAGTATTGGGCCCGCTTCTTTTCAACATATTTATAAATGACCTTGTTGGGGGCATGCGCAGTAGAATTTCAATATTTGAAGATGATACTAAACTCTGCAGGGTAATCAATACAGAGGAGGATAATTTTATATTACAGGGAGATTTATGTAAATTGGAGGATTGGGCTGAGAAGTGGCAATTGAAGTTTAATGTAGATAAATGTAAGGTCATGCACTTGGGTAGAGGAAATAACATTTATGATTATGTACTTAATTGTAGAACACTGGGTAAAACAGACACAGAAAAAGACTTGGGTGTATGGGTGGATGGTAAAGTTCACTTTAGTGGACAGTGTCAGGCAACTGCTGCCAGGGCTAATAAAATAATGGGATGTATTAAAAGAGGTATAAGTGTTCATGAAAAAAATATAGTTCTACCTCTGTACAAGTCACTAGTGCGACCACACTTAGAATACTGTGTACAATTCTGGTCACCGATATATAAGAAGGACATAGCTGAACTGGAGAGGGTGCAGAGAAGAGCGACCAAGATTATTAGAGGAATGGGTGGGCTACAATACCAAGACAGGTTATTAAACTTGGGGTTATTTAGTTTGGAAAAACAAAGGCTTAGGGGGATCTAATCACAATGTATAAATATATGAGGGGACAGTACAGAGACCTTTCCAAAGATCTTTTTACACCTAGGCCTGCGACTGGAACACAGGGGCATCCGCTACGTCTTGAGGAAAGAAGGTTTAATCATAATCACAGACGAGGATTCTTTACTGTACGAGCAGTGAGACTATGGAACTCTCTGCCGCATGATGTTGTAATGAGTGATTCACTACTAACATTTAAGCAGAGCCTGGATGCCTTTCTTGAAAAATCTAATATTACCAGTTATGTATATTAGATTTTATGACAGGGTATTGATCCAGGGAACTAGTCTGATTGCCGGATGCGGAGTCAGGAAGGAAATTTTTTCCACATTGGAACTTGTTTGCCACATTGGGTTTTTTTTGCCTTCCTCTGGATCAACATGTTAGGCTACGGGTTGAATTAGATGGACTTAAGCCCGCTACACACGCTTCAATATATCTCACAATCCGTCGTTGGGGTCAAGTTGTAAGTGACGCACATCCGGCATCGTTTGTGAGGTATCTGCGTGTGACAGCTACATGCGATCAGGATTGAACGCAAAACCGTTGATCGCAAGCATATCGTATCATTCTCTAGAATTGAGCGTTTTGTTGCACGAACCTAGTCAATTGTAACGTGTGACATCCCTCATACGATTTTGTTGTCTGATGCTATGTGCGCAGGTGTGCGCTCTGCACCGCAGCTTAAAAAAGGTCTGCTTCAGAGAGCAGCTAAAAAGCTGCGTTCTGAAGCGCCTCACAATGTCTGTCATGCACTAATCTCTGTCAGTCCGTCACTATCTCTGTCCCTCACTCTCAGTCCATGTCAGTCTATCCCCCTCTCTCATATACTCACCGATCCCCGATCCCTGGCGCTGCACGGCATTCACACTGCTCCGGCGGCTTTTACTGTTTTGAAAAAGCCGGCCGCCCATTAAACAATCTCGTATTCCCTGCTTTCCCCGCCCACCGGCGCCTATGATTGGTTACAGTGAGACACGCCCCCACTCTGAGTGACAGGTGTCACACTGCACCCAATCACAGCAGCCGGTGGGCGTGTCTATACTGTGTAGTGAAATAAATAATTAAATAATTAAAAAAAACGGCGTGCGGTTCCCCCCATTTTTAAAACCAGCCAGATAAAGCCATACGGCTGAAGGCTGGTATTCTCAGGATGGGGAGCTCCACGTTATGGGGAGCCCCCCACCCTAACAATATCAGCCAACAGCCGCCCAGAATTGCCGCATACATTAGATGCGACAGTTCTGGGACTGTACCCGGCTCTTCCCGATTTACCCTGGTGCGTTGGCAAATCGGGGTAATAAGGAGTTATTGGCAGCCCATAGCTGCCAATAAGTCCTAGATTAATCATGTCAGGCGTCTATGAGACACCCTCCATGATTAATCTGTAAGTTACAGTAAATAAACACACACCCGAAAAAATCCTTTATTAGAAATAAAAACACACACATATACCCTGGTTCACCACTTTAATCAGCCCCAAAAAGCCCTCCATGTCCGGCGTAATCCAGGATGATCCAGCGTCGCATCCAGCGCAGCTGCATGGAGGTGACAGGAGCCGCAGCAGACACAGCCGCTCCGGTCACCTCCATGCAGCAAATGAAGACAGCCGTGCGATCAGCTGCTGTCACTGAGGTTACCCGCGGCCACCGGTGGATGCAGCGGTGGCCGCGGGTAACCTCAGTGACAGCAGCTGATCGCGCGGCTGTGTTCATTTGCTGTGTGGAGGTGACCGGAGCGGCTGTGTCTGCTGCGGCTCCGGTCACCTCCATGCAGCTGCGCTGGATGCGACGCTGGATCATCCTGGATTACGCCGGACATGGAGGGCTTTTTGGGGCTGATTAAAGTGGTGAACCAGGGTATATGTGTGTGTTTTTATTTCTAATAAAGGATTTTTTCGGGTGTGTGTGTTTATTTACTGTAACTTACAGATTAATCATGGAAGGTGTCTCATAGACGCCTGACATGATTAATCTAGGACTTATTGGCAGCTATGGGCTGCCAATAACTCCTTATTACCCCGATTTGCCAACGCACCAGGGTAAATCGGGAAGAGCCGGGTACAGTCCCAGAACTGTCGCATCTAATGTATGCGGCAATTCTGGGCGGCTGTTGGCTGATATTGTTAGGGTGGGGGGCTCCCCATAACGTGGAGCTCCCCATCCTGAGAATACCAGCCTTCAGCCGTATGGCTTTATCTGGCTGGTTTTAAAAATGGGGGGAACCGCACGCCGTTTTTTTTAATTATTTAATTATTTATTTCACTACACAGTATAGACACGCCCACCGGCTGCTGTGATTGGGTGCAGTGTGACACCTGTCACTCAGAGTGGGGGCGTGTCTCACTGTAACCAATCATAGGCGCTGGTGGGCGGGGAAAGCAGGGAATACGAAATTGTTTAATGGGCGGCCGGCTTTTTCAAAACAGTAAAAGCCGCCGGAGCAGTGTGAATGCTGTGCAGCGCCGGGGATCGGGGATTGGTGAGTATATGAGAGAGGGCTGCTAACTTCAGTTACTCAGGAGATTAGCGGTCACCGATGAGTCTTCACTGGTGACCGCTAATCAGGACGCGACACAGACAGAGCCGCAGCATCACAATGAAGTCGGGTGAAGTTCACCCGAGTTCATTCTGACAGTGCGGCTCTGTCTGTGTCTGCTGTCATCTGCCATTCAGCTCTGCTACATGGCTGTCTGTGTCTGCTGTTAGCGGCCATGTAGCAGAGCTGAATGGCAGATGACATAGTAAAAACGCATCCCACATTACACACGCTTGGCAAGTCAATAAATAAAAAAAAAAAAAGGTGCTCAATGCATACGTCACAGAACACATGATCTAAAGGATCGCACACAAAATTGACCAATTTAACATAGACTACTAACGCTCGTGTGACAGCAAATGAACGACCAACGTGAAATCTGATAGATCCCGTATGCAACCTGGGCGTGTCACATCGCAAATGCGATTGTACAACTAATTGCAACGTGTAAAGTGGGCTTTAGAGTCTCCCTTCAACCTTAAAAACTATGATACTATGATACTATGATGATATGCCCGTCTCGCACAAACGATAGGGGCGGGTCGCACGCTAGCGATATCTCTACCGATATCGAGGCATGTAGAGCCCGCTGAAGACTGTGTTTTAATAAGAGCAAGTCACTATATAGGTTCTGTAAGATAAGAAGCCCACAAAATTAGGCTAGTTTGGTGCTATGGAGGTATTTTGCTTCAGGCACAAGTTGTGCCACTGACACCTAGTATTAATAAAAATTGGGTAACACTAATGCGGGCATCACACGAGACGAGCTATCGTGCGATGCATTGTCGGGGTCACGGTTTTCGTAACGCACATCCGGCATCGTACACGATGTCATCTCGTGTGAAACCTCCTAGCGACGCAGTATCGCTCACAAATCGTGAGTCGAGTACTCGTTGCTAGGTTTCATAAAATTGTTTATTAACCGTAACGCCGGTTGTTCATTGTTCCCGTGGCAGCACACATCGCTCCATGTGACACCACAGGAACGATGAACTGCAGCTTACCTGTGTCCCGCGGCACCCGCCAGCTATGCGGAAGGAAGAAGGTGGGTGGGATGTTTACGTCCCGCTCATCTCCGCCCCTCCCCTTCTATTGGCCGGCGGCTGTGTGACGTTGCTGTGACGCCGAACGTCCCTCCCCCTTCAGGAAGTGGACGTTTGCCGCTCACAGAGAGGTCGCACAGCAGGTCATGTGACGGCACTTTAACGACTTTGTGCGACACGGGCAGCGATTTGCCCGTGACGCACAAACGACGGGGGCAGGTACGATCAATCGTGAAATCGCATTAGACTGTGTGTTAGTTGCAGCAAGCCACTATCTAAGTTCTGTAAGATATGAAGCCCCCCAAAAATATGGTAGATTGCTGCTAGGAATTAACTGGCCTTGAGGTGCAAGTAGTGCTATTGACATCAAGTATTAATAAAAATTGGGTAATGCGGGCTTTATAGACCAAAGAAAAAGAAAAAACCCTTAAAAGTACAAATTTATTATTAGAATTAAAACAATCCGCAGACGGACACACATAAACAGGACACTAGGTCCCAAATAGTTGCCAGTTTTCAACAAGAAACTCCTACAGGATTTATCGATCAATATACCGAGGAGAAATCATATGGCAACCTAGGGTAATCAACTGTCCATACAGAACAACCAATTAATACTGTTCATTGACCAATTTAGTGTTATGTAAGGATACCAGAGTGTATACTCACAGTGCAACCAGGGTGTGGCCAAATATTCCCTGTTATGGCCCTACCTCACCGCGGAGGTTGGCACCCTATACCTAGATGCAGTGGCGCCCCCGCTCAGCGATGACTCACCCTTCTTTCCCTCCGCTGGTCTCATGTGCAGCTGGTCTGGGAAAGGGGGGAGTGTAGGAAGGTTGCACTGTGTAAGGAACTCAATAAATAATTCTCAATCACACACATCAATGATACAGTAATAGTTCAATTTTTATAGTGTTAAGCTGGACCATATTAAAAAGTTGTCAATCTCACAAGAGTAAAGCACCACTGTTAGTTAACAGGTGCTTAATGCTTCCACTTACATGCATCCGTGAATGCCCAAAAAGATTTTTACTAAACAGGTAAATTAGACAAAGTGCATAGATGCCTTTCTTATATTCATTAAATTATGTAAGTGCATTTTCCACACACCTTCTGCATACCATCAAATACAGTCACAAGATAGAGATAATATCTGTACTTGCTGGCAACAATCCACAGCAAGAGATTCTCTCAGACAAGTCTCCACAAGACCAGATGGTCACAGAGCAATCCTCCTTAACAGTGTACTGGAGGCAGACATGCAGTGTGCATTATAGTTACAGAAAAAGCACTTCACAGAAGGCAAAACAAATCATACACTTTCACAGAAGGCAAGATAGTTTATAAACTTCACAGAAGGCAATGCATGCAGTGGGGTACAACTGAGAATAATAAGGTCCAAGTAACCATACTAGTAATACATAATCATGGACATAGTACTTAGCTTATTCTTGAAGTCCTATGAGTGGTGTCAATACACCAAGGTCCAGATTGACATCTCAGAACATTGCCCAACGCATTTGCCCCCGATCGGAAGTCACATCGGGGTTCATCAGGGGCTCCCTATTAGGGTATGAAACACTGGCTGCAAACTGCCAAGTGTAAACCTCGGTCTCTGTCACCATTGTTCCGGGGCTTGTACAGAGCGCCTGTGTTTAAAAATGGTGCCAGACGCCGCCCATTGCCAGGATCCCCGGATATGAAGCTGCAGACCCGACAACATAGGAAATGACGTGAGTAACAAGGCTTGAATTCGGAGCGCTGTCATTGTATGGAATATCCCCGGATATGACGCTGCAAAGCGCCGACGTCACTGGAAGCGGGACGCTGCCTGTGCTCAGTATACTGTGGAGCGCAACATTCGTTCCACAGATAACCCACCGGATGTGGCATATATGAGATACTGTGGCATATATGAGAGAACTGAGGGTTCTACTTGATGAAGCAAAAATGTTACAACTGATCTGTACCAAGCAATTTAGTTTCTTGTTCCCCAAATGCCCAATGGTGGTGACCTTCTATGCACTTCCTAAGATGCACAAGGGGGTGAATCCCTTTAAAGGTCGCCCCATTGTTTCAGGGGTTGATGCCCTATGCCAGCAATGCAGTATATACATTGATAAGATCCTTCGTCCCCTCGTGACTGCTTTGCCTTCACACCTAAGAGACACACTGGACCTCCTTGGCAAAATTGAGGGGTTGACTGTTGCCCCGGAGGACATCCTAATATCTATAGATGTCGAATCTTTATACAGTTGCATTCCGCATGACGTCGGTATTAAAGCAGTGGAATATTTTTTGGGTATGCGGGGGATCTCCATGGCCACGCATAACCAATTCATGCTGCGACTGATTAGGTTCGTTTTTGACACATAACTACTTCATTTTTAATGCCAAGTTTTACCAGCAACTCAGGGGTACCGCGATGGGGAGCCCCTTTGCTCCCACTTACGTTAATTTGCTCCTGGGTTGGTGGGAGAACACAGTGGTTTTTGCCGAGGATGATTCGATGTGGTGCCCCCAGATTCGTTTCTGGGGGCGCTACATCGATGATATCCTTGTGGTGTGGTCCGGCTCAATAGATCTGTTTAGACAGTTCATCCAGCATCTCAATGACAATGACCTGGGACTTAGATTTACCTTCGAGATTGGTGGCAGCAAAATCCCGTTTCTGGACGTAATGATAACCAAGGAGCCAGATGGGAATCTAAGTACTACTAGTTTTAGGAAACCTAATGCCACCAACAGCCTTCTTAACTGGGAGAGTCATCACCCAAGAACTTTGAAGGCAGGCATTCCCAAAGGTCAATTTTTGAGATTGCGCAGGAATTGTACAAAAACGGTGGAATTCAATACCAATAGGCAGTCAGAAAATCTAAAAGGGAGATTTAGAGAGCAGGGATACCCCGGGAATGTAATTGATCGGGCATACCAAAATGCTTTATATAACAGCAGAAGTGATCTCCTTGTAACAGCCCCAAAGAATGATGATAATAACTTGACGAGATTGATAGGGATGTACGATGACCAGAATGGAAGGGTTATGTCAGTACTGAGGAAACATTGGAATATCCTAAAGAGTGACCCAGACATTGGTGATGCTATTTGCAGCCATCCCTCGATAACGTATAAAAGAGGGAGGACGTTGAAGGATGAACTGGTCCATAGCTTTTATGCCCCACCGAATAAGAGCGGAACATAGTTAGACCGTAGGGAATTGGGCACCTTTAAATGTGGATCATGCACATACTGCAAACATGTCTTTCCCTCTAAAGAGTTCAGAAGCTCATGCACAGGCAGGGTTTATAAAAATCGTAACTTTGCCAATTGCAAAAACGGAAGGTGTAATCTATTTGTGTACATGTAGTTGTCCAAAAGATTACGTGGGCAAAACTAAGAGATAACTGAAAAGTAGGATAGGTGAACACCTGGGGGACATTAGAAATAAACGTGATACCCCCATAGCTCGTCACGTAAATAGCTGCCATTACGGTAACCTTGACTCTATTTCATTCAGGGTCATTGAGGTGATCCTACTAACAGTCCGTTTAGGGGATTGGGACAATAAACTCCTGCAGAGGGAGACACGCTGGATCTTTTGGCTGGATTCAGTCAACCTCAGCGGTCTGAATGAACAGCTGGTCTTCTCTAGTTTTATTTAACCAGCCCCCACCCCTTCCCTTCTTTCCTGTTCCCTCCCCTTTTTCCTTTGGCCCAAGTCCTGGGCTTTTCCCATTGTGGACTTGAGTCTCTGATCTATTTAGGTTATTTTTTCCTGAGTTGAGCTAGTTTAGCTCTGTTACGGTTGCTGCGAGCACTGGAGACTATGTCCAGATTTCTTGCTACTGCACATGTGCGAGCGCTGGAGACTAAGTCCAGATTTCTTGCTACTGCACATGTGCGAGCGCTGGAGACTAAGTCCAGATTTCTTGCTACTGCACATGTGCGAGCGCTGGAGACTAAGTCCAGATTTCTTGCTACTGCACATGTGCGAGCGCTGGAGACTAAGTCCAATCTTGGAGCCATTGCACATGTGCGGGTGACATCATCGCTGACACGAGGTCACATGTCTCTGACACCTTCTATGCCGATTGGTCGCTGGTCATGTGCTTGTGACGTCTTGCTCGGTGATAGGCCAGCATGACGTCACTCCTGTCGTTCTGGCAGCGGATTGGCTCTGGTGTCCTCCATCTTGGATGAGGCACAGAGTCTATATAAGACCCTGACACACGCCGCATGGTGCTCAGTCCTCTTGGTTCATGCATATGAGTAGACGCTCTATGCGCGTTCCTCTAGGCATTCCTCTGTCTATGCTAGGTGAGCGCTACCGGCAGGGTAGCGTTCTTATACCTTACAGCTTCGGCTGCTGTCCGTATCCTTACCACTTAGGGGAGCGGACATAGGCAGGTGCCTGAGGCACATGGTCTGGCTGGGCCTTGTGATTCTACTCGTAGGTGGACGTTGCCGCTAGGGTAACGTTCCTTATACTGCGTCTGGCAGTTGTTCGTATCCTCGCACACTAGGGGAGCGAACAGAGGTAGGAGCTTTGTGCGGCTTACGCTGCTGTTCGTCTCTTTTGCACCACTAGAAGAGCGGACCTAGGCAGGTGCCATATCTAGTGGTTCGTGTCCTCGCACACTAGTGGAGCGAACGCAGGTAGGAGCTTTGTGCGGCTTACGCTGCTGTTCGTCTCTTTTGCACCACTAGAAGAGCGGACCTAGGTAGGTGCCATTTCGCACACATTGCCTTTGTCTCTGTGATTATTAACAGAGATCATTCCACACACCCTCCAAGTAAGGGAGGAATTGCTTTACTTACTCATTATATCCTTCTGTGAGTTAACAGAGGTATTGCACTCTGCCATAGTCTGCAGCAAAGTCTTTGCACGGTGGACCCTGACTGTCTGATACTCCTTTCGGTTATTATCAGACAGCCCCCCGTAACATTAGGACTGAGCCAAGGGTCTGGCAGTTATGGCAGAATATCAGCAGTTACACCGTTACATACAAGTACTTGAGTCACGGCTCAAGAGTATAGAGGATAAACCTCAGACCATGGTGACATCTGCACATGATCCTCGACTTGCTCTGCCAAACAGATATTCTGGCGATGCCAGATCATGTCGTGGTTTCATTAGTCAGTGTCAGATACACCTAGAGGTCAACTCTTCTCGCTTCTCTACGGAGAGGTCCAGAGTAGGCTTTATCATCTCCTTACTTCAGGACAAAGCCTTAGAATGGGCGACTCCCCTATGGGAGCGCTCTGATGTGGTTACTCTGAGACATCAAGACTTTCTTGATGCTCTTAAGGCGGTATTCATGGGTCCGCAGGTTACCCATGATGCGGCCCTGAGACTGTTAGATCTATCTCAGGGTTCGTTATCCACTAGTTCTTATGCCATTGCTTTTAGAACTCTGGTGGCAGAACTAGATTGGCCAGAGAAGGTGTTGATTCCTATCTTCTGGAGAGGGTTGGCAGGCTATGTCAAGGATGCCCTTGCTACTCGTGAGGTCCCTGCTTCTCTGGAGGACTTGATCACAGTAGCAACGAGGATCGATGTACGCCATAAGGAACGTAGACTCGAGGTCTCTTCCTCACGCCCTAAGCATCGGGCTATTCCAGTTGTTGAGGGTCCACTACCATCTTCCTCAGCATCTGAAACATCTCCCACTCCTATGGAGTTAGGTCATACGTTCTCCAGACTACGCAAGTCTGGTCCTCCTATATGTTACGTATGTCGTCAGGCTGGGCACTATGCCAACAAGTGTCCTAGTCGTCAGGGAAACTTCCTGGCCTAGTAACCATTAGAGGGGGGTTACTAGAGACGTCTTCTGCACCCTCTAAGTGTTGTATCCCAGGTCAGCTCTCGTTATCTGAGAATACATGGCCTATTATGGCTTTTGTGGATTCCGGAGCTGACGGGATTTTTGTGTCCTCAGGATTTGTAAAGGGACACAATATTCCCTCTATCATGTTAGAGGCGCCTATTCCTGTCCGTGTTGTTAATGGAACTATGTTGTCTGACTCCATTACATTGAGGACAGTTCCCTTGCGCCTTTCCCTGTCTCAGGGTCACATAGAGGAGATTTCTTTTCTTGTTTTGCCTGAGGGTATAGACGACGTCCTTCTGGGTCTTCCATGGCTTCGGACTCATGCTCCTCACATTGACTGGGAGTCTGACAGCATTATTAGTTGGGGTTCGAAATGTCAGTCCCGATGTCTTCCCTTACCACCTAAGGTCGTTGCGGTTGCATCAACTGATCTCTCTCCCATACCTACACCCTATTTGGATTTCGCTGACGTGTTCTCCAAACAGGGTGCTGAGGTTCTTCCACCCCATAGGCCGTATGACTGTGCCATAGACCTTATCCCAGGTTCGGTTCCACCTAAAGGCAGGGTTTACCCCCTGTCGATACCTGAGTCGGAGGCCATGTCGACCTATATAAGAGAGAGCTTAGAGAAGGGGTTCATTCGTAAGTCTGTCTCTCCCGCGGGAGCTGGGTTTTTCTTTGTTCGGAAGAAAGAGGGTGATTTGCGTCCCTGCATAGATTACAGGGGTCTCAACGCAATCACAATAAAGAACAAATACCCATTACCTTTAATTTCGGAGCTCTTTGACAGACTGAGAGGAGCTCAAGTTTTTACGAAGTTGGATCTGCGGGGTGCGTATAACTTGGTACGAATTCGAAAGGGTGACGAATGGAAGACCGCTTTTAACACCCGAGACGGTCACTATGAATACCTCGTCATGCCTTTTGGGTTATGTAATGCACCCGCAGTATTTCAGGACTTCGTAAACGATGTGTTCAGGGATTTACTGTTATCCTCAGTAGTGGTGTATCTGGACGACATCCTGATTTTTTCTCCTGATCTGGAGACTCATCGTCAGGATGTCGTTCGTGTCCTTTCCCGTTTAAGGGAGCACTCATTGTTTGCTAAACTCGAGAAATGTGTATTCGAGCAGTCCTCATTGCCTTTTTTGGGTTACATTATCTCACAAGAGGGTCTGGCTATGGATCCTGCGAAGCTCTCTGCTGTCCTGCAATGGTCCGAACCTCATTCCTTGAAGGCGGTGCAACGCTTCTTAGGATTCATAAATTATTACAGGCAGTTCATACCCCATTTTTCTACTTTGGTGGCCCCTTTGGTGGCCTTGACTAAGAAAGGTGCTAATCCCAAAGCCTGGTCTACTGAGACATCTCAGGCTTTTGAGGCAGTAAAAAGACACTTTTCAACTGCTCCCGTTCTTCAAAGACCCGATGAGAGTAAGCCCTTCCTCTTAGAGGTTGATGCCTCTTCAGTGGGTGCTGGTGCGGTCTTGTATCAAAAGAACGGTGCAGGTAGAAAAAGGCCGTGTTTCTTCTTTGCTAAAACCTTTTCACCGGCAGAGAGAAACTATACCATTGGGGATAGGGAACTGCTCGCCTTGAGATTAGCCTTGGAGGAGTGGCGTCACTTGCTGGAAGGAGCGAAACATCCTTTCCAGGTCTATACAGACCATAAGAATCTGACGTACTTACAAACCGCTCAGCGTCTGAATCCTCGCCAAGCCCGCTGGTCCTTGTTTTTCTCCCGCTTTCACTTCTCCATCAACTATTTGTCTGGGAGTAAGAATAACAAGGCAGACGCCCTGTCTCGCTCTATGCTTTCTACCCAGGAAGAGATTGACGAACCTCGTCTTATCCTTCCCTCCAGGGTTTTTCATACGCTCTCCCCTGTGACGTTAGACCAAATCCCACCGGGCAAGACCTTTGTTCCGCCTGATCGACAGAATGATATACTGTCATGGGCCCACACCTCAAAGGTGGGTGGGCATTTTGGTATTAGGCGGACACGAGAGTTACTGGAGAGGTGGTATTGGTGGCCACACTTAGCCAGCCACGTCAAGAGATATGTCGGTTCCTGCTACTCGTGTGCTCGCAACCGTCCATTACGGCAGAGACCGGCTGGGCTCTTGCATCCTTTACCAGTGCCAGATAGACCATGGGAGGTGGTAGGCATGGACTTTGTGGGTGATCTTCCATGTTCACAGGGACATAGATTTGTGTGGGTCATTACGGACCATTTCTCCCGGATGGTTCATCTCGTACCGTTATCGAGAATCCCATCTTCCAGGGTACTAGCCAAACTATTCCTCAATCATGTCTTTAGGCTTCACGGGATGCCAGATCGTATCATTTGTGATAGAGGCCCGCAATTTACTTCCCGTTTCTGGCGAGAGCTTTGTAGCCTTCTGCAAATTGAGTTGAATCTCTCTTCGGCATACCATCCGGAGACTAATGGTTTGGTTGAACGTACCAATCAATCTATGATTATATACCTTCGACACTTTGTTGCTGAGAACCACGATAACTGGTCCTCCCTCCTACCCTGGGCAGAATTTGCCCTTAACAATTCGCTGGCTGAGGCCACTGGACAGACACCGTTCGTACTCAATAATGGGCAACACCCTAGGGTACCGGTACCGTTTCCCGCTGCTGCACCTCCTCCTCTTGTGGCCGACTGGGCAACTAATGCCAGAGAGGTTTGGGATCGGACTCAAGAGTCGATCCAAGCAGCTAAGGACCGTGTGAAGACGGTGTCCGATCGGTTTCGTCGCCCGGCTCCTGTCTTTTCTCCAGGGGACTTTGTGTGGCTCTCTGCAAAACACGTGAGACTTAGAGTGAGCTCTGTCAAATTTGCTCCTCGCTTCCTGGGTCCTTATGAGGTTCTTCGACAGGTAAATCCTGTAGTCTATCAATTGAAGTTACCTGTCCATCTTAGGATTCATGACAAATTCCATGTCTCACTGCTAAAGCCGGCTATTTTACCTCACGCTCGTGAAGTGCACTCTCCTGCCTCTGATTCCTCTCGCTCTAGCTATGAGGTACGAGCCATAGTTGGTTCTAAGATGGTTAGAGGGCGCAGGTTCTTCTTGATAGATTGGGAGGGCTATGGCCCGGAACATCGCTCTTGGGAGCCTGAGGAGGCTGTCCATGCTCCCGACTTAGTTGCCGATTACCTGCGTCGCCGGGAGGGGGGCCCTTGAGGGGGAGGTACTGTTACGGTTGCTGCGAGCACTGGAGACTATGTCCAGATTTCTTGCTACTGCACATGTGCGAGCGCTGGAGACTAAGTCCAGATTTCTTGCTACTGCACATGTGCGAGCGCTGGAGACTAAGTCCAGATTTCTTGCTACTGCACATGTGCGAGCGCTGGAGACTAAGTCCAGATTTCTTGCTACTGCACATGTGCGAGCGCTGGAGACTAAGTCCAATCTTGGAGCCATTGCACATGTGCGGGTGACATCATCGCTGACACGAGGTCACATGTCTCTGACACCTTCTATGCCGATTGGTCGCTGGTCATGTGCTTGTGACGTCTTGCTCGGTGATAGGCCAGCATGACGTCACTCCTGTCGTTCTGGCAGCGGATTGGCTCTGGTGTCCTCCATCTTGGATGAGGCACAGAGTCTATATAAGACCCTGACACACGCCGCATGGTGCTCAGTCCTCTTGGTTCATGCATATGAGTAGACGCTCTGTGCGCGTTCCTCTAGGCATTCCTCTGTCTATGCTAGGTGAGCGCTACCGGCAGGGTAGCGTTCTTATACCTTACAGCTTCGGCTGCTGTCCGTATCCTTACCTCTTAGGGGAGCGGACATAGGCAGGTGCCTGAGGCACATGGTCTGGCTGGGCCTTGTGATTCTACTCGTAGGTGGACGTTGCCGCTAGGGTAACGTTCCTTATACTGCGTCTGGCAGTTGTTCGTATCCTCGCACACTAGGGGAGCGAACAGAGGTAGGAGCTTTGTGCGGCTTACGCTGCTGTTCGTCTCTTTTGCACCACTAGAAGAGCGGACCTAGGCAGGTGCCATATCTAGTGGTTCGTGTCCTCGCACACTAGTGGAGCGAACGCAGGTAGGAGCTTTGTGCGGCTTACGCTGCTGTTCGTCTCTTTTGCACCACTAGAAGAGCGGACCTAGGTAGGTGCCATTTCGCACACATTGCCTTTGTCTCTGTGATTATTAACAGAGATCATTCCACACACCCTCCAAGTAAGGGAGGAATTGCTTTACTTACTTATTATATCCTTCTGTGAGTTAACAGAGGTATTGCACTCTGCCATAGTCTGCAGCAAAGTCTTTGCACGGTGGACCCTGACTGTCTGATACTCCTTTCGGTTATTATCAGACAGCCCCCCGTAACAAGCTCGTTAATGATCTTTCCACGAGCATCTTTATGTATCTTTGATTTATTTGTCACGGATTTGTGTATGGGTCAATTTAATTGTTGACCTGATATGTATTTATTTAGACAATGTCCCCAAATTTGAGTAATCATATTTATTTTAATACTTGGTGGTTTGTCACATGACTCTGCATGGTGAAGCTGCAACACTAGATAAGGATGATCATATACTATGTCATCAGGCCCGCTTTTTTGATTCTACAGCGTTTTTATAAACAATATATACTATATTCCCTTGGGATACAAAGGGAGACATTAGGTATATTTAAATGAGCTGCATATAGTTAAAATTCTTAGGCAGCACTTGAGTGATTTATGTTATTTTTTCATAAATTTGACCCCTGATGTTTATTTTGGGGGCGGAATATTGAATTCTGCACTGCATGACTCTCAGGATGCGGTTACGAGAGCAGTATGTGAGATCCCTGTTTGATGGAATGGTTTTACTTGTTTATATGGGAGGAACGTATTACCGGTGTTGTTTGTTGCGATGGGGGTACTTTCCGGCCCAGCACACTACATTTCCTACTGCATTCTTTGAGACTCGCATGCTGCATCCGGTGGGTTATCTGTGGAACGCATGTTGCGCTCCACAGTATACTGAGCACAGGCAGCGTCCCGCTTCCAGGGACGTCGGCGCTTTGCAGCATCATATCCGGGGATATTCCATACAATGACATCGCTCCGAATTCGGGCCTTGTTACCCACGTCATTTCCCATGACGTCGGGTCTGCAGCTTCATATCCGGGGATCCTGGCAATGGGCGGCGTCTGGCGCCATTTTTAAACACAGGCGCTCTGTACAAGCCCCGGAACAATGGTGACAGAGACCGAGCTTTACACTTGGCAGTTTGCAGCCAGTGTTTCATACCCTAATAGGGAGCCCCTGAGGAAACCCGATGTGACTTCCGATCGGGGGCAAATGCGTTGGGCAATGTTCTGAGGTGTCAATCTGGACCTTGGTGTATTGACACCACTCATAGGACTTCAAGAATAAGCTAAGTACTATGTACATGATTATGTATTACTAGTATGGTTACTTGGACCTTATTATTCTCAGTTGTAACGCACTGCATGCATTGCCTTCTGTGAAGTTTATAAACTATCTTGCCTTCTGTGAAAGTGTATGATTTTTTTTGCTTTCTGTGAAGTGCTTTTTCTGTAACTATAAGGCTATGTGCGCACGTGTGCGCTCTGCACCGCACCTAAAAGGTGCGCTTCAGAGCGCAGCTGAAAAGCTCCGTTCTGAAGCGCATGGTGCCGGCAGAGAACGTGCGCTCTGCATGCAGCTCCTGCCATAGACAGAGCAGGGGCTGCTGGCAAAGCGCACGGAAGAAGTGACATGTCACTTCTTAGAACGCGCGTTTCGGGCAGCAGCCGAAGCGCTGCGCTCTAAGATGCCACGTGCGCACGGCCCCTGCACAATCTCCATAGATTATGCAGGGGACGCAGGACGCATGCAGTTACGCTGCGCTACAAAGCGCAGCGTAACTGCATGTAATTACGCAACGTGCGCACATAGCCTAATGCACACTACATGTTAGCCTCCAATACACTGTTAAGGAGGACTGCTCTGTGACCATCTGGTCTCGTGGAGACTTGTCTGAGAGAATCTTTTGCTGCGGATTGTTGCCAGCAAGTACAGATATTATCTCTATCTTGTGACTGTATTTGATGGTATACGGAAGGTGTGTGGAAAATGCACTTGCATAATTTAATGAATATAAGAAAGGCATCTATGCACTTTGTCTAATTTACCTCTTTAGTAAAAATCTTTTTAGGCATTCACAGATGCATGTAAGTGGAAGCATTAAGCACCTGTTAACTAACAGTGGTGCTTTACTCTTGTGAGACTGACAACTTTTTGATATGGTCCAGCTTAACACTATAAAAATTGAACTATTACTGTATCATTGATGTGTGTGATTGAGAATTATTTATTGAGTTCCTTACACAGTGCAACCTTCCTACACTCCCCCCTTTCCCAGACCAGCTGCACATGAGACCAGCGGAGGGAAAGAAGGGTGAGTCATCGCTGAGCGGGGGCGCCACTGCGTCTAGGTATAGGGTGCCAACCTCCGCGGTGAGGTAGGGCCATAACAGGGAATATTTGGCCACACCCTGGTTGCACTGTGAGTATACACTCTGGTATCCTTACATAACACTAAATTGGTCAATGAACAGTATTAATTGGTTGTTCTGTATGGACAGTTGATTACCCTAGGTTGCCATATGATTTCTCCTCGGTATATTGATCGATAAATCCTGTAGGAGTTTCTTGTTGAAAACTGGCAACTATTTGGGACCTAGTGTCCTGTTTATGTGTGTCCGTCTGGGGATTGTTTTAATTCTAATAATAAATTTGTACTTTTAAGGGGTTTTTCTTTTTCTTTGGTCTATACAGTGATTGTCCCCTGTACTAAATTATATATGGTCTTTGGCTAATGCGGGCTTTACACGTTACGATCTATCATGCGATTGGACGAGCGATCGTAACCACCCCCGTCGTTTGTGCGTCACGGGCAATTGATTGCCCGTGGCGCACAAAGTCGTTAACCCCCCATCACACGCACTTACCTTCCGTGCGACATCGCTGAAGTGGGAGGGATGTTCGGCGTCACAGCGACGTCACACGGCCGCCGGCCAATAGAAGCGGAGGGGCGGAGATGAGCAGGATGTAAACATCCCGCCCACCTTCTTCCTTCCACATAGCCGGCGGGAGCCGCGGGATGCAGGTAAGCGATGTTCATCGTTCTCGTGGTGTCACACGGAGCGACGTGTGCTGCCACGGGAATGATGAACAAGCGGCGCTATGTTTAATAAACAATTTTATGAAACCTAGCGACCAGTACACGACTCACGATTTGTGAGCGATACTGCGTCGCTAGGAGGTGCCACACAGGCCAACATCGCAAGCGATACCGGATGTGCGTCACGAAAACCATGACTCCTACGATCTATCGCACGATAGATCGTCTCGTGTAAAGCAGGCATAACACTAAAGCTGGCTTTACACGCTACGATATCGTTAATGAATTATTGTCGGGGTTACGGTGTTTGTGCACATCCGGCGTCATTATCGATATCGCAGGGTGTGACACTTATGAGCGACCTTAAACGATCGCAAAAGCAGTCAAAATCGTTTGCCGCGGAGAGGTTGTCCTGAAACAAAAAAAATTTTTCTGCTTATTAGCGATGTTGTTCCTCATTCCTGCGGCACCACACATCGCTGTGTGTGACCCCACAGGAGTGACGAACATCTCCTTACCTGCCTCCGCCGGCAATGTGGAAGGAAGAAGGTGGGCGGGATGTTACGTCCCGCTCATCTCCGCCCCTCCGCTTCTATTGGACGCCTGCCATGTGACGTCGCTGGGATTCCACACGACCCGCTTCCTTAGAAAGGAGGCGGTTCACCGGCCAGAGCGACGTCGCAGGGCAGGTAACTGCGTGTGACGGGGTAAGCGAGGTTGTGCAGCATGGCAGTGATTTGCCCGTGTCACACAACCGACGGGGGTGGGTCCAATCGCTTGCAATCTTAATAGCGAGATTGCAGCGTGTAAAGCCCGCTTAAGATTGTGTGTTAGTTGCAGCAAGCCACTATGTAGGTTATGTAAGATATGAAGCCCCCAAAACTATGGTAGGTTGCTGCTAGGAAGGTACTTGCCTTGAGGTACAAGTAGTGCCACTGACACCAAGTATTAATAAAAATTGGCAAACACTAAGTGGTACTTTGCACGTTGCGACATCGCACCTGCGATATCGTCGGGGTCAAATCGAAAGTGACGCACATCCTGCGCCGGTAATGACGTCGCAACGTGTAAAGCCTAGATGCCTAGATGCGCCGATAAACGATCGCAAAAGCGTCGTAAATTGGTGATGTGTGTAGCGTCAGACATTTTCATAATGTCGCACTGATAGGAGATACGATATTGTTCCTCGTTCCTGCGGCAGCACACATCGCTGTGCGTGAAGCCGCAGGAGCGAGGAACATCTCCTTACCTGCCTCCACCGGCTATGTGGAAGGAAGGAGGTGGGCTGGATATTTACGTCCCGCTCATCTCCGCCCCTCCGCTTCTATTGGCCGCCTGCCGTGACACGTCGATGTGACGCCGTTCGACCCGCCCTCTTAGGAAGGAGGCGGGTCACCGGCCAGAGTGACGTTGCAGGGCAGGTAAGTGCAGCTATCACAAGATATTGCATGTGCGACGAGGGCGGGTACTATCGCGTTCGGCATCACTAGCATCGGCTAGCGATGTCGCAGCGTGCAAAGTACCCCTAAGACTGTGTGTTAGCTGCAGCAAGTCACTATCTAAGTTCTGTAAGATATGAAGCCACCAAAAGTATGCTAGGTTGCTGCTAGGAAGGTACTGGCCTTAGGGCAATAGTAGTGCCACTGACACCAAGTATTAATAAAAATTGGGTAACACTAATGCCGGCGTCACACGGTACGATATATCGGGCGATATGTCGTCGGGGTCACGGATTTCGTGACGCACATCCGGCATCGTTCGAGATATTGTACCGTGTGACACTTCCGAACGACTGTGAATGAGCAAAAATACTCACCTTATCGTTGTTTGTTGACATGTTGTTCATTTTCATAATCTCGTTCCTCCTTCTGTGCTCCGGTTGTTCGTCACTCCCGTGGCAGCACACATCGCTCCGTGTGACACCCCTGGAGCGACGAACACAGCTTACCTGCATCTGTGGCGCCCCAGGACCTGGTCGCCACAACAGCATTGCCCTTCCAAAGGGTTAATGCTGAGCCTGGAGGTAATTGGGAGATCCATTTGCCATCAAGTTTAACACCCAACGCAGTTCTCCCTCCGGCCAGCAGGGGGAGCTCTGAACCTGGAATTCCAGGGAGCCTTCCTCAAGTCTGGCCTGGGGGAGGAAGTAGTGGTCAGTCTGTAGGGAGAAGTGGAAGGAAGCAGACGCAGAGTGAGCTGTCCTGCAGAACTGGGGCCTAGAGCTAGAGTAGCTTGGCCCAGGGAAGCAGGAGTAGCTGAGAGGCAGCAGAGAGACTCGGACATCGGAGTCTGTGGCCACCAGGGCTTAAGCATACTCCCTGGTAGCCGAATCCGAAGGGCAGGAGAGCTGCAAGCACCTGGCCCAAAAACATCCCAAAGGTACAGCTGCAGCATCAAGGCCCGGTGTGGACTCCAGCAGAGAAGCACCAGAGAGAGGGCCTGCGCAGCCTGCTACAGAGGGAAAGGGACGTACCATCAGTCCCAGCAGCAAGAGGGCCATTTCTGGATTCAGAGAAGCAGGGTCCTATCATAACAAAGAAAAGCACAGGAGTAGGCCTCATACTCAGCTGGCCAGAAAGATCACCCCAAGTACTTCCAGGCCGACCGGATCCCCATCACCACCTGTAACGGTCTCCCAGGACTGGACTGTTTCCAAAGTAAAAGAGGAAAAGGTAAAGAGACTGTTGTTTGTGCCTGGTTCTTTCATTGCCTGTCGGCCCTGCACCGTGTTAGCCACACAACCCCATAGACTTTCACGAGCACTAACAGTGTCCCCGGGGCTCCACTCCACCTGTGGGGAGCAGTACCACCATTGCTGCTATAACATCACCCCGGAGGCCTCACAGCAGCGGCGGCTTAATAGCCGCAGACCACAGGTGGCGTCACGAACAAACTTTATTCATCAAGCCACATATTCTACTGACACCCACCAGGGCCACGGAGCCGGGCCCAGCCACCACTGACTACCACCGGACTAGTCCAGCCCGGCACTGGGTGTCCCATAGCCCTGGGGTGGGCGAGTCAAATTTGGCGTCACGAACAGGATTTCGTGCCCGGTCCCACCGGGTACTGTGCGCCTGAAGAATTGCACTTAAAAAAAACTGTGTTACTGCGTGTTTCACTGTTTGAAAACTGCCGCCGCCATTAGCCCCGCTGAGCGCAGGAAGAAGGGGGGCGTGCCTGACAAAGAGCGCAAAGGGAGCGCGCCATCAGAGCAGAGCGCTGTTAACCCCGCGTGACCCAGAAGGGAATTTGAAAAGTGAACGGAGCCTGGTAAGGTTCACTAAGGGGGAGGAAGATGTCCGACTCAGAGGGAGGGCAGGTGGCTGCCATAGCCCGAGACGCCGCAGCACCAGCCGACGCAATTCCAGTCGCAGTCGCCCCAGCCCCCGCTGTAGCGCCGGTAATGCCGATCACAATGCCGTACATCCCGGGAGCAGAATGGCTGCCGCAATACTCCGGGGAGTCCCATACCTTGAGCGACTTCAGAGAAAGCCTGCACAGCTTGTTCCGGGTGTATCCGCTGACTGAGAGCCAGAAGGTGGGCATATTAATGGGGCAGCTAGCCGGCGCGGCCCAGCGTGAAGTGAAGTCCTGGCCTGATACAAATAAAGGGACAGTAACCCAGATACTGGCCAAGCTAAAGAGTACTTTTGACACCCGCACTGCAGCAGAAATAAAGATGAGATTCTTTGGGTGCAAACAACGGGCCACAGACAGCATAAGGGACTATGCCTTAAACTTGCAGGAGGCCCTGAAAGCAGTTAAACAGGTGGACCCAGAGAGTGTACGTGAAGAAGACAAACTCCTAACTGAGCAGTTCATAGAAGGGCTCCTGTCAGATGCCCACAGGACCCAGCTGCGTATCATGGTCCTGCAGAACCCTGCTCTGGACTTTGCAAAGTTTAAGGACCAGGCCATCCGGGTACTGAGAGAATCTACACCGAATGACCCAGTATCCCTCCGGCCTCTTGCTATCACGTACCCTGGGGTGGTGCCTGCAACACCAGCTGCTGCAGGGGCCGAGGCGCAGTCCCTGGAAAAGGATCCCACTGCAGAGCTCAGACAGCAGGTCTGGGAGCTGACCAAAACTTTAGCTGCCCTTGCCAAGACCGTGCAGTCTCTACAAGTGACCCCATCACCTGCAAGAATCGAGTTGGCCTCCAGCCCAGATGACGTCCCATGGATGCGACAGAGGAGGATTCCGCCGACCCGAGGAAAAGACACAGACCGGTATGATTCAACGGGACAACCGATCTGCCGCCGCTGCAGCCAGGTGGGCCACATTGCACGACACTGTCCTTTAAATGGGCCGAGCCTGGGGCCAGGAGCCGACCCCCAGGTGTAAGGAAGCCCGGCTCAACCCCCAGCCGCAGCAAGTATGTGGGAGGACGACCGGTCCTTCCTATTGTGCTGGATGGGATCCCTTTGAATGCTCTCCTGGATACGGGGTCCCAGGTAACAACCATCCCCTATAAACTGTACAAAAAATATTGGGCTGATTCAGACATTGACCATGGCCCAGATGATGATTTAACAATTGTGGCCAGTAATGGTCAGCCCTTGCCTCAAATTGGGTACAAAGAAGTAACCATTAAAGTGGGGCGGGTAGAATTGCCATGTCAGGGGATGATAATTGTAGATATTGATCGCAAAGAATCTGACCCACTGCTAACCATTGGTACAAATGTGATAGAAAATTGTATTGCCGAAGTGATAATTTTGTTGCAACAGGCGTCTGAAACTGCCAGCTCCGGGCAGCAGCGTGCCCTACAGAGGGAGATCCGAGCCCTGATGAGGAGGCAGCAGGTAGAGCTGGCCGGAGGAGAAATTGGCAGTGTGAGGGTAAGTGACCCCCTCCCCATTGCAATACCCCCAAGAAGTGAAATGTTGATATGGTGTCGGGCAGCAATAGGCCTCAAGGGTCAGGACTACCATGCCTTGGTAGAACCGGTGTATTCAGACAGTAGGCCTGGAGTCCTGATAGCCAGAGGGGTAGCAGACGTCCGCAAGGGGAGAGTGCCCGTCCGTGTCCTGAATTGTGGGGAGGAGGAAGCCAAATTGCCCCGGTACGCCACAGTAGCAAAACTGTACACTGTCAGCAACAATACCATCAAAGCAGTGGAACCCTTGATCCCGTCCGACCAGGCGGAAGACAATGGCTCCAAGGGGCAGCTAGAAGACTGGTGCCAAAAATTACATGTGGGCACCGACTCCACCCCCTCACACCAAAAGCATGGGGTTTACCGGGTGGTACAGGAGTACGAGCGGGTCTTCAGCAAACACCCCCTAGATTTTGGGCAGGTGAAAGGGGTTAAACATCAAATCCCCACGGGTGATCATCATCCCATTAAAGAGAGATACCGCCCTGTACCCCCCGCACAGTATCAGCGTGCCAAAGAAATGTTACGGGAAATGAAGGAGGCTGGGGTTATCAGAGATAGTTGTAGCCCCTGGGCAGCTCCACTAGTGCTCGTAAAGAAAAAAGATGGTACAATGAGAATGTGTGTAGATTACAAGCAAATTAACCGCATTACACATAAAGATGCTTATCCACTGCCCAGAATAGAGGAGTCACTAACAGCCTTAAAGTCAGCTAACTATTTCTCCACCTTGGATCTCACCAGTGGGTATTGGCAGGTTCCTGTGGCAGAGGCGGACAAGGAGAAGACTGCATTCATGACACCAATGGGCCTCTGTGAGTTCAACTGTATGCCATTCGGGCTCTGCAATGCCCCAGGGACATTCCAAAGGTTGATGGAGTGCTGCTTGGGCCACCACAACTTTGAAACCGTGCTGTTGTACCTGGATGACGTCATAGTCTACTCCAAGACTTATGAAGAACACCTGAGGCACTTAGCAGAAGTGTTTGAGTCCTTGTCGAAATATGGCCTGAAGATAAAGCCGTCCAAATGTCACCTCTTGAAGCCAAAGGTACAGTACCTGGGTCATGTGGTCAGCGCAGAAGGTGTGGCACCTGATCCGGAGAAAGTCACCGTAATCAAGGACTGGCCAAGACCCACCACGGTAAAGGAGGTGCGGCAGTTCCTTGGGCTGGTGGGCTACTACCGAAGGTTCATTGATGGTTTCACCAAGATAGCAGCGCCCCTTCAAGACCTCCTGGTGGGCCAGCTAAAGCAGGCTAAGAAGCAGAGCCCTCCATTTGAATGGGGCAGCCAACTAGAAACATCCTTCGTCCGGCTGAAAGGGGCTCTCACGGGAGAAGAAATTCTGGCCTACCCTGACTACAGCCAGCCGTTTGTACTGTATACAGACGCCAGCAACGTGGGACTGGGAGCAGTTCTGTCCCAGGTGCAGGGAGGCAGAGAGAGGGTTATAGCGTACGCCAGTAGGAAGCTTCGGCCCACCGAAAGGAATCCAGAAAACTACAGTTCCTTCAAGCTGGAGTTCCTCGCTATTGTTTGGGCAGTGACTGAACGCTTCAAGCACTATCTGGCATCGGCCAAGTTCACCATCTTCACGGACAACAATCCGTTGACACACCTGGCAACAGCCAAGTTAGGTGCGTTGGAACAGCGATGGATGGCCCGGCTGTCTAACTTTGACTTTACCATCAAGTATCGGGCTGGCAAGAAGAATAACAATGCTGATGCGCTGTCCAGAATGCCTCACTTACCCGAGTCTGGAGAAGACCTGGATGAACTCGAAGAGATAGAGTTACCGGCTTTCCATCACCAAGGTGTTTCCCAGTGTGAGCATGCTGTAGGAGTGAAGCGCTCGAGCCAGCCCGAGGTCTCGGTCAACCCATTACTCCACCATAATTGGGAAGAGACACAGAACGGTGACCCGGCCGTGCGATTGGTCAAAGAAAAGCTAGCACAAGCTGAGACCCATCTTGGCCCAGATGCTCCTGAAGAAGCCCAGCAGCTGTGGAAGGAGAGGGGACGACTGTTCACCTACCAAGGCAAGCTCTGCAAGAGATATGTCAACTGGCGAACGAATGAACTCGTCTGGCAGATAGTGGTCCCGCAGAGGGATGCTCCAATGGTCCTAGCAGCTTATCATGATAATGCAGGACACTTCGGGTGGAAGAAGTTGGAGACCCTGCTCCGTGATCGGTTCTACTGGGTGCACATGAGAAAGACAGTCGAGAAGTGGTGCCGAGACTGTGGTCCGTGTAACCTGAGGCGGAAAGATGATGCCAGCCAGAGGTCTCCCCTACAGCCAATTGTCACGAAGCAGCCCCTGGAGTTGGTGGCCCTGGACCACGTGAAGTTAACACCAAGCCGGTCAGGCTATGTGTACGCACTCACCATTGTGGACCATTACTCTCGTTTCCTGGTAGTAGTGCCCGTGAAGGGCCAGACAGCCAGAACAGCAGCGAGAGCATTTCAGGCCTACTTTTGTCGACCTCACGGTTACCCTGAAAGGGTACTGACTGATCAAGGTCCTGCATTCGAGGCAGAAGTGTTCCAAGAGTTCTGTAACATGTACGGTTGTAAGAAAATCAGAACCACACCGTACCACCCCCAAACCAATGGATTGTGCGAGAAGATGAACCATGTGGTTATTGACATGCTCAAGACTCTACCTTTGGAAGAAAGAAACCAATGGCCAGAAAAATTACCAGATCTGGTAGACTTGTACAACCATATCCCGGTAAATTCGACCAACTGCAGCCCTGCTTACCTGATGCGAGCCAGACCTGGCAAGTTACCTGTAGACTTTGAGATGGGGACTGTGTCACCTGAGGCGGTTCAGGAAATAGAGGATTGGGATACAGAGCGGCAGCAGCGGTACCGTAAGGTCCAGGAATGCGTAGAGAGGAGCCTGTCTCAAGCAAGAACGAGACAAGAGCAGCATTACAATCAAACAGCCCCAGCAACTCCCTTAGCACCTGGAGAAAAAGTCCTCAAGAAGAAGCGGAGGACGCATAAATTGGATGATCAGTGGGAAAACGAGCCCTACACCATTATCCCCTCCAACTTTGACAATAGTAAGGTATGCCTCATAAGCAAGGATGAAGGCAAGACCTATCAAGCAGTTTCTCGGGACCGCCTGAAAGCGTGCCCTGAACGGTGCAGAACCCAAAAAGAAGTAGAAGAAGTACAAGAAAGTCCCCAAAGTCAAGAAAAAGAGGAAGAGATGATCCAAACAATCCTTGGAAAATTCCCCAAAACTTGGACCCGAATAAACAATGCCATAGTGGTACCAGTCTTGACGTTCCCGCAGTTGGTCGAGCCAGAAACAGAAGAGGTTCCAGATCCACCTAAAGAACCGTCCGCTCCAGCACGAGATGACACGCCAGCAGTGGAACAGGAGGTTCAACCCCCTGCCAGTGGTGAACCTGCCGTACCCTTGGCGAATCTGAGATCCCGTAGGCAACCAACATGCATCCCTGTCAGGGTTAGGCCTACCAATCACACGGAGGGGGCAGACACTCTAAGTAGTCAGGGACAAACCCCAGAGCTACGCCGGTCCCAACGTAGCACTCGGGGACAGCCCCCTCCAAGGTATAGAACATAGAAAGTAAAATACCTAACAGAATGTAAATAGTTATGTGAAATGTCTGTAATGTGTATAAAATGCTTTTTTGTCTTAGGCGATTAAGTAAATGGACAATTGGGCCACTGGACTATGGGTGGCCAACACCTAAATTGTTCATAGTTAGCACCCGTGTGCTCAACACCCCTGAAGAAAAACCCGTCCGGCGTGCATAGAGTGGGGTCATCAATGCTCTGACGCACGCCCAGAGCCTACGTTGGGGGTTTGATCGCGGCGGGTCCCCCATGGAGCAGTGTAATGGACGCCCGGCAGGGAGCCACACTGGACTCTTATAGTAGTGTTTAAGTTTGTAACGTTTAAGTAATGCGCCTCCCATAATGGGATGAGATGTTGTAACATGTTGTGTTTGTTTTCACAGTCCGGGAGTACTGAATTTAACAAAGGGGGAGTGTGGCGCCCCAGGACCTGGTCGCCACAACAGCATTGCCCTTCCAAAGGGTTAATGCTGAGCCTGGAGGTAATTGGGAGGTCCATTGGCCAGCAAGTTTAACACCCAACACAGTTCTCCCTCCGGCCAGCAGGGGGAGCTCTGAACCTGGAATTCCAGGAGCCTTCCTCAAGTCTGGCCTGGGGGAGGAAGTAGTGGTCAGTCTGTAGGGAGAAGTGGAAGGAAGCAGACGCAGAGTGAGCTGTCCTGCAGAACTGGGGCCTAGAGCTAGAGTAGCTTGGCCCAGGGAAGCAGGAGTAGCTGAGAGACAGCAGAGAGACTCGGACATCGGAGTCTGTGGCCACCAGGGCTTAAGCATACTCCCTGGTAGCCAAATCCGAAGGGCAGGAGAGCTGCAAGCACCTGGCCCAAAAGCATCCCAAAGATACAGCTGCAGCATCAAGGCCCGGTGTGGACTCCAGCAGAGAAGCACCAGAGAGAGGGCCTGCACAGCCTGCTACAGAGGGAAAGGGACGTACCATCAGTCCCAGCAGCAAGAGGGCCATTGCTGGATTCAGAGAAGCAGGGTCCTATCATAACAAAGAAAAGCACAGGAGTAGGCCTCATACTCAGCTGGCCAGAAAGATCACCCCAAGTACTTCCAGGCCGACCGGATCCCCATCACCACCTGTAACGGTCTCCCAGGACTGGACTGTTTCCAAAGTAAAAGAGGAAAAGGTAAAGAGACTGTTGTTTGTGCCTGGTTCTTTCATTGCCTGTCAGCCCTGCACCGTGTTAGCCACACAACCCCATAGACTTTCACGAGCACTAACAGTGTCCCCGGGGCTCCACTCCACCTGTGGGGAGCAGTACCACCATTGCTGCTATAACATCACCCCGGAGGCCTCACACAGCAGTGGCGGCTTAATAGCCGCAGACCACAGGTGGCGTCACGAACAAACTTTATTCATCAAGCCACATATTCTACTGACACCCACCAGGGCCACGGAGCCAGGCCCAGCCACCACTGACTACCACCGGACTAGTCCAGCCCGGCACTGGGTGTCCCATAGCCCTGGGGTGGGCGAGTCACATCCTGCCGGCAATGCGTACGGAAGTAGGTGAGCGGGATGTTACGTCCCGCTCATCTCCGCCCCTCCGCTTCTATTGGCCAGCTGCCGTGTGACGTCGCTGGGACGCCGAACGTCCCTCCCCCTTCAGGAAGAGGATGTTTGCTGTCCACAGGGACATCACCCGGGTGGTAAGTATGTGTGATGGGGTTAACGACTTTGTGCGCCACGGGCAACTAATTGCCCGTGACGCACAAATGACGGGGGCGGGTACGATTGCTCGTTCGAACGCACGATAGATCGTCCCATGTGACGCCAGCATTAGACTGTGTGTTAGTTTCAGCAAGCCACTATGTAGGTTCTGTAAGATATGAAGCCCGCAAGATTACACTAGGTGGCTGATAGGAAGGTACTGGCCTTAAGGCATAAGTAGTGCCAGTGACACCAAGTATTAATATAAATTGGGTAACACTAAGGGGTACTTTGCATGTTGCGACATCGCACCTGCGATATTGTCGAGGTCACATCGAAAGTGACGCACATCCGGCGCCGATAACGACGTCGCAACGTGTAAAGTCTAGATGCGCCGATAAATCATCGCAAAAGCATCGTAAATCAGTGATCTGTGTAGCGTCGGTCATTTTCATAATGTCGGTACGATGTTGTTCCTCGTTCCTGTGGCAGCACACATCGCTGTGTGTGAAGCCGCAGGAGCGAGGAACATCTCCTTACCTGCCTCCACCGGCTATGCGGAAGGAAGGAGGTGGGCTGGATGTTTACCACCCGCTCATCTCCGCCCCTCGCTTCTATTGGCCGCCTGCCATGACACGTCGTTCAACCCGCCCTCTTAGGAAGGAGGCGGGTCACCGGCCAGAGTGACGTCGCAGGGCAGGTAAGTGCGTGTGAACCTGCTGTAGTGATAATGTTCGCTACGGCAGCTATCACAAGATATCGCATGTGCGACGGGGGCGGGTACTATCGCGCTCGGCATCGCTAGCATTGGCTAGCGATGTTGCAGCTAAGATGTTGCCCCTAAGGCTATGTGCGCACAGTGCATTTTTTTGCTGAGTTTTTGCGCGTTTTTCGTGCATGCTTTTGAGCTCAAAACTGCATGGCTTTGCTTCCCCAGCAAAGTCTATGAGTTTTCATTTTTGCTGTCCGCACACAACTTTTTTTAAGCTGCGTTTTTGAGCTTAAAAAAAAATGGATATATCAATTCTTTCTTCTGTGTTTTCCCCCATGCAATGCATTAGAAAAATGCAAAAAATCCGCAGAGATCAAAAAAACAGGAAAACGCAACCAAAAACGCACCAAACGTGATAAAAATGCATGCGTTTTTGCAGATGCGTTTTTTGCGCGTTTTCATGCATTTTTAGTGGCAAAAAACACACAAAAACGCAGCGTCAAGAAAACACTATAAGCACACATATTTTGCACGGTGCGACATAGCTAGCAATCTTGTTAGTGATGTGAAATGCTAGATCGCAAGTGCGATCTTTCAGGATCGCACATAGGTCATTTTATGCATGTGCGATCTAGAATTTCACATCGCTAATGAGATCCCTAGCGATGTCGCAGTGTGCAAAGTACCCCTAAAACTGTGTGTTAGTTGCAGCAAGCCACTATCTAAGTTCTGTGAAGCCTGCTTTAGACGTTGCAATTTCGCATACGATATCGTATGCGATTTTTAACGCCCCCATCGTATGTGCGGCACGTTCAATTTGTTGAACGTGCCGCACAAACGATTAACCCCCATCACGCATACTTACCTTCCATACGACCTCGATGTAGGCGGCGAACGTTTAATTCCTGGAGTGGGAGGGACGTTCGGCATCACATCGACGTCACACGGCCAATAGAAGCGGAGGGGCGGAGATGAGCGGGACGTAAACATCCTGCCCCCACCTCCTTCCATCCGCATAGCCGGCCGGGATCCGCAGGACGCAGGTAAGCTGCAGTTCATCGTTCCCGGGGTGTCACACACTGCGATGTGTGCTACCCCGGGTACGATGAACAACCTGACGTTCAATTCGTCAGGAATGAACTTAGTGCATAAGATGAACGGTTTTTCGTTCAATCGCAATTGCACGTCGCTGTCACTTGCTACAACATACCTTATGATGCCGGATGTGCGTCACTTACGACGTGACCCCGCTGACACATCGTAAGATTTATTGTAGCATGTAAAGCGAGCTTAAGAAATGAAGCCCCCAAAATATACTAGGTTGCTGCTAAGAAGGTACTGGTCTTGAGGCACAAGTAGTGCCACTGACACCAAGTATTAATAAAAATTGGGTAACACCAAGACAGTGTTTTAATAAGAGCAAGCCACTATGTATGTTCTGTAAGATTGGAAGCCCCCAAAATAAGACTACTTTGCTGCTATGAATATATTTTGCTTCAGGCACAAGTTGTGCCACTGTCACCAAGTATTAATAAAAAATGGGTAACATTGAGACTCTGTTTTAATAAGAGCAAGCCACAATGTAGGTTCTGTAAGCTATGTAGCCCCCAAAATCACACTAGGTGGCTGATAGGAAGGTACTGGCCCTGAGGCACAAGTAGTGCCACTGACACGAAGTATTAAAAAAAATTGAGTAACACTAAGGCGGGCTTTGCACGTTGCGACATCGCAAGCCGATGCTGCGATGTCGCACGCGATAGTCCCCGCCCCCGTCGCAGGTACAATATCTTGTGAAAGCTGGCGTAGCGAAAACATGCACATGCACTTCACATCCACTCACCTGCTCTGCGACCGTCGCCCTGGCCGGTGACCCGCCTCCTTCCTAAGAAGGCGGGTCGTGCGGCGTCATAGCGATGTCACACGGCAGGCGGCTAATAGCAGCGGTGGGGCGGAGATGAGCAGGATGTAAACATCCCGCCCACCTCCTACCTTCCAGGTAAGGAGATGTTCCTCACTCCTGCGGCTTCATACACAGCGATGTGTGCTGCCGCAGGAACGAGGAACTTCATCGTACCGGTCGCGGCACCGGCATTATGGAAATGTCGGAGAATGCACCGATGATACGATAACGACGCTTTTGCGCTCGTTCGTCGTATCATCTAGCACCGACATCGCACGTGCGATGTCACAACCTGCAAAGCTGCCCTAAGACTGTGTTTTTGTAAGAGCAAGTCACTATGTAGGTTCTGTAAGATATGAAGCCCCCAAAATTAGACTAGATGGTTGATAGGAAGGTACTGGCCTTGAGGCTCAAGTAGTGCCACTGACACCAAGTATTAATGAAAATTGGGTAACACTAAGGGGTACTTTGCAAACTACGACATCGCAGGGGCGATGTCGGTGGGGTCAAATCGAAAGTGACACATATCCGGCGTCGCTATCGACATCGGAGTGTGTGAATCGTTTTTACTACGATTAACGAGCGCAAAAGCATTGAAATCATATGATCAGTGTAGTGTCAGGCATTTCCATAATGCCGCTGCAGCGACAGGTACGATGTTGTTCCTCATTCCTGCGGCAGCACACATCGCTGTGTACAAAGCCGCAGGACCGAGGAACATCTCCTTACCAGCGTCCCGCCTGCAATGAGAAGAAAGGAGGTGGGCAGGATGTTTACATTTCGCTCATCTCCGCCCCTCTGCTTCTATTGGCCGCCTGCCGTGTGATGTCGCTGTGACACCGCACGACCCGCCCCCTTAGGAAGGAGGCGGGTCGCCAGCCAGAGCGACGTCGCAGGGCAGGTAAGTGCATGTGAAGCTGCCATAGCAATAATGTTCGCTACGGCAGCTATAACACAATATCGTATGTGCGACGGGGCAGGGACTATCGCGCTTGGCATCGCAAGCATCGGCTTGCGATGTCGTAGTGTGCAAAGTACCCCTTAGACTGTATTTTAATAAGAGCAAGACACTACGTAGGTTCTGTAAGATTTTAAGCCCACAAATTTGGGCTAGTTTGGTGCTGTGAAGGTATTTTGCTTCAGGCAGAAGTTGTGCCACTGACACCTGGTATTAATAAAAATTGGGTAACACTAATGCGGGCTTTACACGAGACGATCTATCGTGCGATAGATCGTCGGGGTCATGGTTTTCATGACGCACATCCGGCATCGCTTGCGACGTCGGCCTGTGTGACACCTATGTGCGTCTGTAAACGATCGCAAATCGGTTACGAATCGCGAGTCGCGTACAGGTTGCTCATTTTTAAAAAATCGTTTATTCTTCTTTGCGCCGGGTGTTCATCGTACCCGGGGTAGCACACATCGCTCCGTGTGACATCCCAGGAACGATGAACAGCAGCTTACCTGCGTCCCACGGCACCCGCCGGCTATGCGGAAAGAGGTGGGCGGGATGTTTACGTCCCGCTCATCTCCGCTCCTCCGCTTCTATTGGCAGGCGGCTGTGTGACATCGCTGTGACGCCGAATGCCCCTCCCCCTTCAGGAAGTGGATGCTCATCGCCCACAGCGAGGTCGCTCATCAGGTAAGTACGTGTGACGGGGGTTTAACGACTTTGTGCGACATGGGCAGCGATTTGTCCATGATGCACAAACGACGGGGCGGGTACGATCGCTCGTGCAATCGCACGATAGATCGTACCATGTAAAGCCCGCATAAGACTGTGTGTTAGTTGCAGCAAGCCACTATCTAAGTTCTGTAAGAAATGAAGCCCCCAAAATATGCTAGGTTGCTGCTAAGAAGGTACAGACCTTGAGGCACAAGTAGTGCCACTGTCACCAAGTATTAATAAAAAATGGGTAACATTGAGACACTGTTTTAATAAGAGCAAGCCACAATGTAGGTTCTGTAAGATAGGAAGCCCCAAAAATCACACTCAGTGGCTGATAGGAGGGTACTGACCTTAAGGCACAAGTAGTGCCACTGACAGCAAGTGTTAATAAAAATTGGGTAACACTAAGGCGGGCTTTGCATGTTGCGACATCACAAGCCGATGCTGCAATGTCGCACGCGATAGTCCCCGCCCCCGTCGCAGGTACGATATCGTGTGATAGCTGGCGTAGCAAAAATTATCGCTACGCCAGCTTCACACGCACTCACCCGCCCTGCGACCGTCGCTCTGGCCGTCGCCCCGCCTCCTTCCTAAGGAGGCGGGTCGTGCGGCGTCATAGGGACGTCACACGGCAGGCGACCAATAGCGGCGGAGGGGCGGAGATGAGCAGGATGTAAACATCCTGCCCACCTCCTTCCTTCCGCATATCCTATGGAAGCCGCGGTGACGCCGGTAGGAGATGTTCCTCGCTCCTGCGGCTTCACACACAGCGATGTGTGCTGCCGCAGGAACGAGGAACTGCATCGGACTGTCGCGTCAGCGTAATTATGGATTACGCCGACGCTGCAGCGATGATACGATTACGACGATTTTGCGCTCGTAAATCGTATCATCTAGGCTTTACACACTACGATGTCGCATGCGATGCCGGAAGTGCGTCACTTTCAATTTGACCCCACCGACATCGCACCTGCGATGTCTTAGTGTGCAAAGCCGCCCTAAGACTGTGTGTTAGTTGCAGCAAGCCACTATGTAGGTTCTGTAAGATATGAAGCCCCCAAAATTACACTAGGTGGCTGATAGTAAGGTACTGGCCTTTAGGCACAAGTAGTGTCACTGAAACCAAGACACCAAGTATTAATTAAAAGTTGGTTAACACTAAGACTGTGTTTTAATAGGAGCAAGCCACTATCTAAGTTCTGTAAGAAATGAAGCCCGTAAAAATATGCTAGGTTGCTGCTAAGAAGGTACTGGCCTTTAGGCACAAGTAGTGCCACTGACACCAAGCATTAAACAAAATTTGGTAACACTAAGACTGTGTTTTTGTAAAAAGTTCATATTTATTAAATAATTTATAATATAATACATCCAGATAATAGATCTATAGATGTCAGAATTTATCGAGAATAGTACTTAAATTAAGATAAAGGTATCTGTATTGAATATCTGTATTGCATATAGATAGATGCTGACATAGTATGGTATATTCTAGGGTTGCATCATGTGTATAGTAGGATCTCCTTAAATAGCCCTTATGAGCAGCTGCATTGGACATATATATACCATGACACTTCTCGGGGGGAGAGCAGAGAGAGGGGGATCTTGCCTGCAGAAGGACACATGTCGAGGCTGCAGAGTCCTTCCACCTGATGCAAGATGAAGTAACATGCTGTCAGGCCTACAGCATATCATCCTTGCGTCTATTCAGAACTAAGGAAAGATGGATGAAGATTTTTATTGATTCAGTATGGACTATTATTGAACTCTTTACGTAAGCTAACAAAGAATACTTTTTTTCCTTTTCTGTAACTGAATTGTAACTTTATAATTTGGCAAGCATTTTATTAGATATAAAATACATTTATTTTTTCATTTTTTGAAGTTCTTTCTTTGATGCGCTTTTCACGTATTTGAAGAAAAATATATTTAAGAGTATATTTTTAACATTTTGGTGAGCCAGCTATTCGTGTTTTTTTAATTTTTGTACTTATTCCTTCACTTTTCACAACGGGGGACACAAGTAATTAATATCTCTTGCAAAGTGTCAGGAATCGACAATTTATAAATCACACGGGCCCTAGAAAATACAGATAAGTCAAGTCGCATGAATGTTTTTTTAAAATAAACTTTAAAGAGGTTGCAAAGCCACAGAGGATCATCCTTTGATGTGTCTTTGGAGGAAAAAGAATAAGTCAATCCATAAAGTATTGGACATGCTGAACAAGGTGAATCCAGTCTCATATAGGGTCATGCCAGGTAAGAAAATGGATTTTGTCTCTTCTTATGCTAAGCAAAGTAAAATACAGTTCACATACTTAGATATTTCTAATGTAGAGAAGCTCTGGGTAAGCCTTTATGGGATATGTGAACTTGAGAATTCACGTGTAGAATGTGCAATGTCTTTTATAGAGAGAAACAGAAAATCAGGAATGTCTATCATTTAGTCCATGAATTTCACAAGTTAGTGTTAGAAAAATGTAAAAATGGTGGAAATGGACAACCTGAAATGTCAGAAAGTGATATTGTGAATTTTGACTGTAATTTTGATAATCAAAATCCTCAAGATGGTCGCAGACATGTGCTGTCTATTGAAGGTGACCTTCAGGACACCGGAAAAGAAGCAGGAAATGACATAGATAAGCCAGAAGGGGAGGAGCCAGAGTAGGAGACATGCAAAAAGTTGTCAGAGAAGGACATGTGCAGAGAGGAAAAATGGCGACGATCAGTTTCTAAAAATAGAACAGACTAAGTTAGAACTTAAACTTAGGAAGAATCTTTTGGATATATGCAAATTAATTCCCGCATATGATTCCAAAATACATGTGTGCAGAAATTCAGAAATATTTGAAAGTTCTGTTAAAAAGCTAAATTTAACCAATAGTGAGAAGACTCAGATATTCCATATGTGGATACCACAACAATTTTTCTTACAGTTGGTATTAAAAAAGTCTTCTGACAATGAGACATTTGATTGTCCAAATGAGATGTTGAAGGAATTACAAATTGAATAGAATGAGGGTATGTTCTCATTTATGTCCATTTTTGAACGTTTATATAGGGCAGTCATTCCAAATGTCAGAACAAAAGCAATTATGCATTTGTTCGTCAATAAATTTAAATTTCTGGATTATAAAACCTGCACAATTGCATTAAAGAAACGGTCCCTATTCGAATGTACGACATTTATCTATTTTGTTAGAAATCACCAAATTCAATCAAAACAGAAATTAATTCATTCTGTAAATCCGAACCCAAAAAAGGACAAATTCTGTGAAAAACCAACAGTGTCTCTCAGATCCAAATATTCCTGTGACAAAATGTATGAAATTCGTAGGAAATTGCATGTAAATTACAAATCATACAATCCATCACAATTTTTATCTTCACAGAAAAAAACCTCGCTTCCCTTGTCTCCAGTAAAGGGACTTGTCACAAGATCTGATATTAATGATCTCAGCCAAGTTGTTTTTAAAAGCCCTGACAGACAGAAACAGGTGATGGACTCTCCTGAAAGAGATATTTTGTCTCATGAATTAGCGGAGTTACAAAATATTTTCAGAGATTCAAATGGTTGGAAAATGACCATAATAGATCGGATCCTGGAAGAAAAAATTAGGTTGGTCTTCGGTTTGGGTAGAAGGGGATTTCTGAATTAATAAAATATGGTGATTCGTATTTGATATTCATAATTATTCATATACAGTGAATCTATGCATTACGTATATGTGTGTATATATATATATATATATATATATATATATATATATATATAATATATATATATAATTTTATAAATTAATAGTTTTATCTCTGTATATGAATAATAAGAAAAAAGTATAACTTATTTTGTGTTTCATTTTTATCATAAATATGATAATAATTTTATTCTTTTATTTCCCTCAGAATTTATCAGTAAAGCAAATTGATGAAGTATTAATTTTTTTATTTATAAATTTGTTCTTATCCTCAAACAGGTAACATATATCTTATATTGCGTAAGGCTAATCAAAGCATGCTTAATAATAATAATAATAATAATAATTAATTATTATTATTTTCTCAGGTACCAATCGCCAGAGGGCCATTAGTTTTAACATTTCTTATAGGAATATGAATACATATATCTTCCTTAGTGCTATTTGAAATGTAATCTGAGTTTTTGGAGTGGAATGCTTAAATTTGCTTGCTTTGTTGGAATGGAATGGGTTTTTTTTGTATTTAACCAAAAAAGCATGTGACTTTGAATACTGAACTAATAAAAAAATGACTGTCCTGTTAGAGGTTAAGCGTACAGTATGTAACTATCAAAGGTACCTGGTACTCATGAGTATATGTAATATTTAATTTGTATATTTCAAGAAGTACTTCAAATTAGTTGTCATATCTTTGAAATGCGCATAGAAAAATTTGAAAATTAAAAAAGATGTGTGTTTGTCAATGTTTTCCATATGGATGTATATGTTAAAAAAAAGGTGACAGTCTTGTGTACATATGTGTGTATGAATGATTGACTGTCTGAGCAGCTGCTGACATCAATTACTTGTCCAAAGTCTTAGAAGCTTCCAAAGAAAAAAAGGAAACATTTTTTTTTTTTTTTTAACTTCAAGGTTATAATATATATATTATTTAGAATAAATAAGTTATAGTACATAAGTATAAATAATGAAGGAATTTATACAGAATATATATTATTCATAGACATATTTCTTTAATATAGATGTGTCAGGACCCATATCAAAGGTTTATTCTGAAGAATTACATTGTAGAATAAGTATTTTTAATGTCTTGATTTTTATACAGTTTTGCGTTACTTATTTTCATGATACACAGATTGGTAATCATTTTCTTTTCAAATATGGAAGTAATAATTTATAATATGGTCTTGAAGATATACAACATAAATTTTGATTTAATTTAATCTTCATATATTAATTTTTTCATAACATATTTCATAATATTAAAAGTAAAAGGTTTGCTTCTAATTACATATTTATATTTGATTAATATACATGTCTACACAAAGTTTAATAAATAATATTAATCAAGTACAAAGGAAAAATTGGGAATAAAAAAATTGAAGTATGGTAATCACAATGCATTTATATACTAAAGAAGAGTATTATCAGCAAGGTTACATGACTTAATTATTTCTATAGGTTAATGATATGACAGGTATGGAAATCATACAAGATATTGGTGATATTAAGGTTATGTGTTATTAAGGACATAAGTGTCATATACATAGAAGGCTTTATTTATTCCAATTTTTATTTTTATTCAATTTTCATTTTTCCTTTTATTCTTATTTTTTATTTTGATTATATTTATTCAATATTTAAATTTTAAATCAAAATTTTAATTCTACAATTTTTATTTTTCCTTCTAATTTTTAATATCTCAATTGAGAAAACACTTTAATATTTAGTTAAGTAATATCTAATATAAGAATATTACTTTATTAAATATGAATCATATTAAAAGGGAAAGTTCCAATTTTTGGAAGAACACTTCATTCATCAATATATTTAATTATTTACTTCCTAGTAATACATTATTCTTATATTAGTATGTTAACACAATAAGGATGAAATATTGGTTATAGTTGCACATTTTCTTATATAGTAGGTTATTTAATAAATAATAGACAAATCAAATAAATTAAATTAGAGCAATAAAGATGGAAGATCGAGGTACATTTAGGTTTACCTTCATATATATTATATATTATATTTTTTAATCAATAAGAATCATTTATGATGAGTAATATTGTATTCTGATGGAATCATCCAGTCTTTTCTAAAAGGTTATTGGCTTTGGTTTATAATTTTACAAATGATCTAACTAAATAAGGCACATTGTTGCCTTTCATATTTATAATATGGTACATGTTATAGGTACATATTATATCATTTTATATTTAGTAGTACATTTTGGTTACATTCAAACACATTGCCACCTATGGGTTTGGAAAGGTAATTACACCAATGAAACAAAAAAAGGTTATTACATGAAATACTATCGTCTATACCATTATGCAGTATTATTTCATCATTCTAAGAATAATTATATTAATACTTTTACGATAATAATAATGACATGGTATTATAGTATTAGAGTTATGACACGCTGTGACATGTATTAGTGGTAGTATCATTACCATATTTGGTATCTAGATTAGGGAATGAAGTCTTCAATCAAGATTACAGAAAGATAAAATACTTTTATTACATTTTTAAAGTTAAAAGGGATTTCACAAAAAGTTGCAAAAGCTGATATCCAAAAGTCCCAAAGGTAACGTCTCAAATAAGACTGTGTTAAATACAAAACACTTACCACTTCTGGACCTCAGAAAAGATGGTGATCTTATGGTGCCAGGATGGACAATGTTACAACACATGTTCTGTGCATTAAGACCTCACCACAGTTACCAAGGAGAGCAATAAAGTGTTAAAGTTAACACCTGTCATGCTGACCAAGAACGTTTCAACACCAGTTCCAGGAATGACAACAGGCAGCGCAGAGGATCCAGGGTGACTAATGTAAATTACACTGCACAGATATCAAAGACCTATGCTATTCTTCTACACTTATGAACTGTGGGTTATCAACATTGATTATGGACTTTGATTAAATATATGGACTTTGCAATAAAGAATAAAGTTTATGGATCTAACAATGATAAACGTGATATGGGACTGTATCAAATCGATAACCATTCATCTTTTATCAAAGTATTTATTTCAAAAGACTGTGTTTATGCCAGATTACATCGGAGAGAAGAAGACATCATCCCAGAGGACATCAGATGGTGACCGGATCTGGTTTGCATCTTTTTAGTTTTAGGAAAGTATAATTATATATTTTATATGATTATCAGTCACGGCCTACCATAACATGAATCCACATTATTATATTGTTGAACATACAACATGAATAATGCAAATTGATTATTATTATTTTCATTATTATCATTGATATTAATCCACTATCGCCAAAGGAGGGAGAGAAGATCTGTTATCTTTATGATGTATTAATTTATTTGGAGGGTTTCATGTAGATTTCCCCTCCACAGGGGGAATTGTAAAAAGTTAATATTTATTAAACAATTTATAATATAACACATCCAGTTAATAGATCTCTAGATGGCAGAATTTATCGAGAACAGTACTTAAATTAAGATAAAGGTATCTGTATTGAATATCTGTATTGCATATAGATAGATGCTGACATAGTATGGTATATTCTAGGGTTGCATCATGTGTATAGTAGGATCTCCTTAAATAGCCCTTATGAGCAGCTGCATTGGATATATATATATCATGACACTTCTCAGGGGAAGAACAGAGAGAGGGGGATCGTGCCTGCAGAAGGACACATGTCGAGGCTGCAGAGTCCTTCCACCTGATCCAAGATGAAGTAACATGCTGTCAGGCCTACAGCATATCATCCTTGCGTCTATTCAGAACTAAGGAAAGATGGATGAAGATTTTTATTGATTCAGTATGGACTATTATTGAACTCTTTACGTAAGCTAACAAAGAATACTTTTTTTCCTTTTCTGTAACTGAATTGTAATTTTATAATTTGACAACCATTTTATCAGATATAAAATACATTTATTTTAAAAAATTGTTGAAGTTCTTTCTTTCATGCGCTTATCACGTATTTGAAGAAAAATATATTTAAGAGTATATTTTTAAGAGTGTTAGTTGCAGCAAGCCACAATGTAGGTTCTGTAAGATATGAAGCCCCCAAAATTACACTAGGTTACTGATAAGAAGGTACTGGCCTTGAAGCACAAGTTGTGCCACTGAAACCTAGTATTAATAAAAATTGGGTAACACTAAGACTGTGTGTTAGTTGCAGCAAGCCACTTTCTAAGTTCTGTAAGATATGAAGCCCCCAAAAGTATGCTAGGTTGTTGCTAGGAAGGTACCGGCCTTGAGGCACAAGTAGTGCCACTGACACCAAGTATTAATAAAAATTGGGTAACACTAAGGGGTACTTTACACGCTGCGACATCGCTAGCGATTGCTAGCGATGTCGAGCGCAATAGTACCCGCCCCCATCGCACATGCGATATGTGCTGATAGCTGCCATAGCGTACATTATTGCTACGGCAGCTTCACACGCACATACCTGGTCGGCGACGTCACGGTGAATTAGGAAGTAGGAACGTACTGGCCTTGAGGCACAAGTAGTGTCACTGACACCTAGTAGTAATAAAAATTGGGTAACACTAATGCGGGCTTTACACGGTACTATCTATCGTGCAATACCACGAGCAATAGTACCCGCCCCTGTCATTTCTGCGTCACAGGCAAATCGCTGCCCATGTCGCACAAAGTAGTTAAAGCTCCATCACACGTACAGTACTTACCTGCTGTGCGACCTCGCTGTGGGCAGTGAACATCCTCTTCCTGAAGGGGGAGGGACGTTCGGCGTCACAGCGACGTCACTAAGCGGCTGGCCAATAGAAGCGGAGGGGCGGAGATGAGCGGGACGTAACATCCCACCTCCTTCCTTCCGCATTGACGTCGGGACGCAAGTAAGGAGATGTTTGTCGCTCCTGCGACTTCACACACAGCGATGTGTGGAGCTGCAGGAACCACAAACAACATCGTACCTGCGGTCGAACCGACATTATGGAAATGAACGATGTTACACAGATCAGCGATATTGTACGCTTCTGTGCTCATTCATCGTTGCACCTAGGACTTACACGTTGCGATGTTGCTACCAGCACTGGATGTGCGTCACTAATGATGTGACCCCAACGATATATCAGTAGCGATGTCGCAACGTGTAAAGCACCCCTTAGACTGTGTGTTAGTTGCAGCAGCCACTATCTAAGTTCTGTAAGATAGGAAACCCCAAAAATAACACTAAATGAAAAAACTTTTTAACTCCAGCGGACAAATTCGAGGATGCAGATGTATATTAAAAAAAATTCTTGCATTTGCAAATCTTTATTTGAAAATCTTTCATAAAAATGGAGCAACACTTCTGGGCGGTAAAGACAATAGATTAGGAGTGGTAGCTTCTTGGACTACGCGTTTCGGCGTACAAGCGCCTTCTACATGAGACCATGTAGAACGTACTGGCCTTGAGGCACAAGTAGTCCCACTGACACCAAGTATTAAAAAAAAGTGGGTAACAGTAAGGCGGGCTTTGCACACTACGACATCGCAGGTGCGATGTCGGTGGGGTCAAATCGAAAGTGACGCACATCCGGCGTCACTTGCGATGTCGTAGTGTGTAAATCCTAGATGATACGATGAACGAGTGCAAAATCGTCGTCATCGTATCATCGCTGCAGCCTCCGACATTTCCATAATGCCGGGGGGAGCGACAGGTACGATGTTGTTCCTCGCTCCTGCGGCAGCACACATCGCTGTGTGTGAAGCCGCAGGAGCGAGGAACTTCACCTTACCTGCCTCCCGGCTGCAATGAGAAGGACGGAGGTGGGCGGGATGTTTACATCCTGCTCATCTCCGCCCCTCCACTTCAATTGGCCGCCTGCCGTGTGACGTCACTGTGACGCCGCACGACCCGCCCCCTAAGGAAGGAGGCAGGTCGCCGGCCAGAGGGACGTCGCACGGCAGGTATGTGCGTGTAAAGCTGCCGTAGCGATAATAATCGCTACGGCAGCTTTCACTATATATTGAACGTGCGACGGGGGCGGGGACTATCGCTGCAGCATCGGTAACACATTGTTACCGATGTTGCAACGTGCAAAGCCCGCCTAAGACTGTGTGTTAGTTGCAGCAAGCCACTATGTAGGTTCTGTAAGATATTAAGCCCCCAAAATTACACTAGGTGGCTGATAGGAACGTACTGGCCTTGAGGCACAAGTAGTGTCAATGACACCTAGTAGTAATAAAAATTGGGTAACACTAATGCGGACTTTACACGGTACTATCTATCGTGCGATAGCACGAGCAATAGTACCCACCTTTGTCGTTTCTGCGTCACAGGCAAATCGCTGCCCGTGTCGCACAAAGTAGTTAAAGCTCCGTCACACGTACTTACCTGCTGTGCGACCTCGCTGTGGGCGGTGAACATCCTCTTCCTGAAGGGGGAGGGACATTCGCCGTCACAGTGACGTCACACAGCCGCCGGCCAATCGAAGCGGAGGGGCGGAGATGAGCGGGACGTAAACATCCCGCCCACCGCCTTCCATCCGCATAGTCGGCGGGAGCTACAGGACGCAGGTAAGCTGTGTTCATCGTTCCCGGGGTGTGACACGGAGCGTCGTGTGCTGCCACGGGAACGATGAACAACCTGCTGACGTAAAAATAAACGAGATTATGAAACTGAGCGACGAGTACACGACTCACGATTTGTGAGCGATACTGCGTCGCTCAGAGGTGTTACAAGACACGACGTCATGAACGATGCCGGATGTGCGTCACGAAAACCGTGACCCCTACGATGCATCGCATGATAGCTCGTCTCGTGTAAAGCCCGCATAAGACTGTGTGTTAGTTGCAGCAAGCCACTATCAAAGTTCTGTAAGATGCGAAGCCCCCAAAGTAAGATAGGTTGCTGCTAAGAAGGTACTAGCCTTGAGGCACAAGTAGTACCACCACTGACACCAAGTATTAATAAAAATTGGGTAACTGAGACTGTTTTAATTTTAGCAAGCCACTACGTAGGTTCTGTAAGATATGAAGCCACCAAAATGACACTAGGTGGCTGATAGGAACGTACTGGCCTTGAGGCATAAGTAGTGCCACTGACACCAAGTATTAAAAAAAATTGAGTAACACCAAAGGGTACTTTACACGCTGCGACATCGCTAGCGATCTCGTTAGCGATATGAAATTCTAGATCGCAAGTGCGATCTTTAGAGAGCGCACATGCGTAAAATGACCTATGTTCGATCTCTAAAGATCGCACTGGCGATCTAGAATTTCACATCGCTAACGAGATCGCTAGCGATGTCGCAGTGTGTAAAGTACCCTTAAGACTGTGTGTTAGTTATAGCAAGCCACTATCTAAGTTCTGTAAGACATGAAGCCCCCAAAAGTGTGCTAGGTTGTTGCTAAGAATGTACTGGCCTTGAGGCACAAGTAGTACCACTGACACCAAGTATTAATAAAAATTGGGTAACACTAAGACTGTGTTTTAATAAGAGCAAGCCACTATGTATGTTCTGTAAGATAGGAAGCACCCAAAATTAGGCTAGTTTAGTGCTATGAATGTATTTTGCTTCAGGCACAAGTTGTGCCACTGATATGATGCCCTGGACTAGCCAGGGGGTCACAGATAGGCCCTTGCACTACACCTGTCCCCCGAAAAGGTATCAACAGTCACCCAAAAACCCTGAGTTACCCCCATCTGTACCAGACGTCCATACTCGGGGGCGGAGTCAGGCGGTGGCCACGCCCACCGAGGAGGATTGATGGTCAGGGGTAAGAAAAACCAGATAGTGGAAGTTAGGAGTTGGAGTTAGGGAGAGGAAAGAAGAGGTAGAAGTGTGAGCGGAGTAAAAGTCTGTCAGGGCCTAGGTCGGAGCCTACGGACCCTGTGGCCAGGAGACAGATGGTGGTGGCTGTCTGCGGGAGACCGGGAGTACAACCAGCGGAACCGTCAAGGCACCGGGTCCGGGTAATGGCCCGCTGGTACCAAATCGGGGAGTCAAACTGAAACCGGAACACCAGGAAAGGGTACTCAGACTCCGTACAAGGCCCAGAAGCAACTGGACCAAGTCAAATTAACTGATTGCTGTCTGGACTATAGGTCCATTCCCACCCCAAGTCCCGAGAGAAGGCAACAGCCCACCGAGGGGGATAGGAAGCCACCGCCCAGGCACCAAGATCCCACGGGCCAGCGCCAGCGGGCAAAAGGGCTCCTCCGGCATCTACAAGTCGGGGAGCGGACTACCGTTGTTCAGGCATAGTAGTCACACAGCTTACAGAGGTGCAGGAGAAAGACGGACACCATCAACCCGAGTAGGGGCACCGACCACCATCCCGTTTTGGGTTTACCAGTGACTCCAGTGTGTTTCCTCAGAGTGAGTACACCAGTGCCCGCTGGCACCGCAAAATGCTACGCCGCCCTGCCCTGCACCCCTCCAGCATCACCATCTCAGCGGGCCCCGGGACCCACATCCCCTACCCACGGAGGGGTCAACACCTAGCTGCGCCACAACACCGTACCCGGGAGCCCCCACCATCACCAGCAGCGGTGGTGCCAATAATCACCACAACCCGTGGGTGGCATCACGAACAATCAACCAAAAACCCTTTCACAGAGCGACGTGGCCCCCGGTCCGGAGGTGCTCGAGCCACCGACCCAGCAAGCCCGGATCCGAGCGGCTCGGAAGCAGCGGCCGAGCCCCCAGGCGGTACACTGACACCTAGTATTAATAAAAATTAGGTAACACTAAGACTGTGTGTTAGTTGCAGAAAGCCACTATCTAAGTGCTGTACGATATGAAGCCCCCAAAAATATGCTAAGTTGCTGCTAGGAAGGTACTGGCCTTGAGGCACAAGTAGTGCCACTGACACCAAGTATTAATAAAAATTGGGTAACACTAGTGTGACGCCCTGGAGAATCCAGGTAGTCACAATTCGGCCCCCACATTACACCTTTCTCACACTTAGGAACAGCAGCCAACCATTTAAGAAGCCTAGTCACCCCCTTAGGGACAGATAGACACACCAGTGGGTGTGGCCAGGCGGTTGGTGCACACCCACCCAGGGGTTTAGACAGCCCAGGGCGGGAAAGTAGACAGATCAGTGTTGAAGTTCAAGTTGAGAGGAGCTGGGGCTAGGTGTAGTCCCAGCAGGAGGAGAGAGAATTCAATTTGAAGATGCCAGGGTTGGAGCCCTGGTACCACTGGCTAGGAGGCAGATGGTGGTCTCTGTCCGCAGGAGATGGGAAGACGGCTCGGTGGAAACGAGGCATGCCAGTCCAAAGTTGTAGCCCGCCGGTACGGACACGGGGAACCGACCTGGAAACCGTAGCACAAAGCGGGGTACTGGGACCCTGAAACCAGGAACCAGAATTAACTGGAGCTCGTTCATTAACCGATTGAGGCCAGGACTAGAGGTTCTGTCCCACCCAAAGTCCCTCATAGAAGACAACAGCCCACTGATAGGGGATAAGCAGTCACCGCCAAGACCCATAGATCCCACGGGCCAGCGTCTGTGGGCACAGCTCTTTAGGCCACATCCAGCCGGGAGTGGACTCCTACGCTACACATGGGGAAATCATACTCTAAGAAAGCAGTGCAGGAGAAGGATAGAGACCACCAGCCGGGTAGGGGACCCTGAGTACAATTGGCCGTGGCACCGGCCACCACCACCTTGGTTTACCAGAGACTTGTGTGTTATTTGCCAACAGTGAGTACACCAACACCCCCCTGCGGTCGTCATTCCCCCTGCATTGGAGCCATCGGGTCCCGGGGCCACCATCCCTGCCCACGGAGGGGTTAACAGCTTGCTGCAAAACATCTCCCCAGGGGTGTCCCGTAACAGCAGCGGTGGTGTCCCACTTCACCACAAACCGTGGGTGGCATCACGAACTCACAACCTACATATACGTCCAACCACCTTTTCACTCGGCGTGTCCACGAGGCCCCCAGGTCTGGAAACCCTCGAGCCACCACCCCTGAAGGTCCGGACTCGAGCAGCGGTGGCTGCTGGCACGGGGCGGCACACTAAGACTGTGTTTTTATAATAGAAAGCCACTATGTAGGTTCTGTAAGTTAGGATGCCCCCAAAAGTAGCGCCTGCCGTGACCACGTGGGCCCACTCATTTAATATGCATGCCCATCCTCCCGCCCATCTCTCAGCACTAAAGCCAGTGCTGACAGGTGGGCGGGATGATGAGCGGGGGATGCACGCATAATTAACAGCCGGCCGTGATCACCCCTGGCAACTACAGCCTGGAGTGATCATGTGTGTTTGTATTCCCTGTCCCCCGCGCATCATCATCAGCGCGGGGTGCAGTGAATCAGTACACTCACCGACAACGATCCCTGCAGCACCGCGATGTCCTCCTGTTTGCCGGCCGCGGCTGTGTGGAGACTAGCGGTGCTCACAGCGATGACGTCATCGCTGTGCGCACGTGTCCACACAGCCGTGGCCGCCACAGACAGGAGGAGATCGCGATGCTGCAGGGATCGTGACCGGCTCCTCACACTCCAGCGGCGCTGCTGACACAGACAGGAGGGAGAGCGATGCTGCAGGGAACGAGGAAAGGTGAGTATGAACGTTTATTTTTTTTTTTGTGTGCCACAGGATGCGGCCATATAGCAGGATGGGGGTATATAGCAGATGGGGGTATATACCAGGATGGGGCAATATATCAGGCTGATGGCATATACCAGGATGGGGGTATATAGCAGGATGGGAGTATATAACAGGATAGGGGTATATAGCAGGATGATGGCATATACCAGGATGGGGGTATATAGCAGGATGAGAGCACATACCAGGAAGGGGTACATAGCAGGATTTTTTTTTGTGTGCCACAAGATGCGGCCATATAGCAGGATGGGGGTATATAGCAGGATGGGGGAATATATCAGGATGATGGCATATACCAGGATGGGGGTATATAGCAGGATAGGAGTATATAGCAGGATAGGGGTATATATCAGGATGATAGCATATACCAGGATGGGAGTATATAGCAGGATGGGGGTATATAACAGGATAGGGGTATATAGCAGAATGGTGGCATATACCAAGATGGGGGTATATAGCAGGATGGGGGTATATAGAAGGATGGGGGTATATAGCAGGATGGGAGCAGATACCAGGATGGGGTATATAGCAGGATTTATTTTTTTTTGTGTGCCACAGGATGTGGCCATAGAGCAGGATGGGGGTATATAGCAGGATGGGGGTATATAGCAGGATAGGGGTATATATCAGGATGATGGCATATACCAGGATGGGGGTATATAGCAGGATGAGGGTATATAGGAAGATGGGAGCACATACTAGGATGGGGTATATAGCAGGATGCGGCTGTGACGCCCTGGGCAAGCCAGGGGTCACAGGTTATTACACCACCACACCCTACACCCCAGTTAGGAACACCAAAGCTAACCTGAAATCCTTGTTGCTTTCCTCCAGGAGCTGGTGTTCACACCAGGGGGTGGGCCAGGCGGTTGGCTCCGCCCACCGAGGAGTTCACAGCTCTGGAGGCGGGGAAAACCAGGCAGATAGAGTTTGGAGTTTGAAGAGAGTTGAAGTCTAGCTGAGGGCTAGAGTGGAGTCCAGCTAGGGATGGAAAGGAGTAAACAAGCAGATCAGTTTAGGAAGTGAAAGTAGAAGGAAGTGAAGTGGTAGAGGAGCTTAGGAGAAAAGCTGAAGTAAAGTAAAAAGTGACAGTTTGTAAAGCCTGAAGTTGGTCCGGGTGTGTGCCCCGGGCTGAGAGACAGCAGGTCAGCAGACGGCGGTGATTGTCCGCAGGGGTGACTGCTCGGAGGTTACTGGAAGGACCGCGGACGGGTGGTGACCCGGCGGTCTGGAACAGTGTACAAGGAACAGTCAGCACCAGGGCAGGGGCCTTTTGGATCCCGGCAAGGCTAGGAGTCGCCATAATTTGCCAAATCCGTCAGTGAAGGGGACGACTGTCTCCCAACAACCAAGTCCCGATAGAAGGCAACAGTCTGACCATAACGGAGAGACACCGCCACCGCCAGGGCACCAGTTTCTTAGGGCCAGCGCCTGCGGGCAAAGTAGGGCTCCTCCGGCCCATATCCAAGCCGGGGAGCGGATTACTGGTGGGAACCCATCGCAACCATCATCATCTTAGGTGCAGGACAAAGGGACCGTCACCGTCAACTACTGGGGAAAAGCAAGTGCAGCCGTCCGTGGGAAACGTCTTTCCAGCCGTGTGTTTTACCAAGAACTGTGTCATCGTCTCAGGCTGAGTGAGTACCACAGTGCCGCAAGGCACAGCGCTGCCCCCGCGTCCCTGCGCCCACCAGGCCCTGCATCTCCCACCTCATCACTGGGCCCCGGGATCACCAACCCCTACCCACGGAGGGGCAAAACAACAACTTGCTGCTCCATACCATCATTCCCGGGATCCCCATACAGAGCAGCGGTGGTGTCAACAAATCACCACAACCGTGGGTGGCGTCACGGACAATAAACTATATCCCAAAACCCAATCCCCTTTCACTCACAGGCGAGGAGCGCCGCTAGAGTCCCCGGGATCCGGCCCATCGCTCGAGCCACCGAGCAGCAGCAGGCCGCAGCAGCCGCGGCAGCCGGACCCGAGCAGTGGGAGAGCGCGGCGTCCCCTCCTCCGCCCGCGACAACTTGGCGTCACGAACAGGATCTTACCGCTCTGCCGTTGGGTAGAGGTGCGCCTTGTGACCGCCGGAGGTATCCGGCTGAAAAATTTCAGAAGTCGCCATCTTTGGCGCGAAAAGTTCCCGCTCGAGCGTCTTCTCGAGTAGCACAGGCGCGAAGGCCAAAACCCCGCCCCAATAGAGGAGGGGCCGGAGAGAAGCTAAGGGGGACGCGATGGTGGCTGGCTGCATGTGAGCGCAGCAATAAAAGCAGGGACGCCAGGACTCTGCACTCACCCTGTTCCTGGAAGAAGTCACCATGTGGATGCCGTCCCGCGACACCGTAGCCCCCGCGCCTGGACCGCGGCGTGGGTGGAGATCCGGACCGCGCAGCTCTACCAGCGGCTGCAGGTCAGGATGCAGCTCCTCATGGAGGAGTGGGAGACCGACATGGCGGACGTTATAGCAGCCGTGCGGAGACGCGAGGAGGAAGCGGAGGAAGGGAGGGTGAGTGACCCACGCCCCGATGCCCTTGAAGGGTCGGTCATCGCGGCTGCGGGACCCGGTCCAAGCCCTCTCCCCCCGCTGCCTTCCTCGCCACCCGTCTCGGAGGCCGTGACCCCGCCACTAGGCCTGCTACCACCGCAACCGGTAGCAACACCCAGCATCCCCGCCCAGGCGGGCCGACCTGCAGCCGGAGCCCGTAGTCGACTGGAGGTGTTGCCATGGAAGGCCCCGAAGTCTGCACCGGAGGCATCCCCCGAGAAGTCCCCCGAGCCGGAGCTGATGACCCGTTCCGAGCCGGAGGCCCAGCTGCGGAAAGCCCCTGTGCCCATCCCCCACACCTCGGCTGAGGTAGCGCCGGGTTGTCGCTGCAAGGCGGCGCCCAAGGCCAAGACACCGCGGGACCCGCCGCCCAGATCCCTGACAGTGGGCAGCGTCCAAAATGTCCCGCGGGGCCCGACCCGTGCGCCGGAGCTCGCAGCAGCGCCATATTGGGATAGGGAGCCAGTACCGCTGGGCCTGGAGATCGGTGAGAGAGAGAGGAAGAAGGCCGAGCTGGTGGCCCGAGCAATTAGAGAGAAGGAGAATCTCCGCCAGGCCACATTCCGTGTCCGGGGCCCGCTGTACGAGGGGCAGGTGAGGCGGTTTGATGTCCGCCGGGGCTACGGGTTTATATATGAACCGGGCCTGGAGGCCGAAGTGTTTGTAGCCCGGCGGGATGTGAATGCCCACCTGCCTGAGGAGCATCCCGGCCGTAACCTAATGCCGGGCGACATTGTGCTGTACACCCGGCACTGTGGAGAGAGGGGGTGGTTCGCCCTAGATCCAAAACTGAGGGGCAGCCAGGAGAGCCGTGTGAGTTCTGCACCCCCTCCCTCAGATGAAGCCGAAGCCGACTACCAGCAGTAAGGGCAGCGGAGCACCGTTGCACCGTCCCCGTTGGGACCACCACTGAGTTTGTTTGAAAGTTTGCAAAAATGATAAGATGATAACCGAAGCTTTACCTGATTAACCGTGATTCTGAAATCCGGCCGTTGCCGGCACCGTTGTCCCCGTGGGGACCGTTTAAAAAGTTGCATAAGGGACTCCTTATGGATAAGCCCGTGAACTTGCAGGGCAACCACAAACATTAGTGGTATGTAAATAAGTTGTTTTACCGTTACCGTTTCCGCAGTACCGCCTCCGGAGAGGCAGGTTGGAGGGAGGGCCCGCAGTAGAGCCGGCTGGGGCCCAGCCACCACAGGAACCGGTGGCTACCCTCTGGAGGAGAAGGACAGATCCCGCTCGGGAAACTTGTGCTGGACTTGGGTCAAGGGGTGCTGCCTGGGTTTTAGGGGCAGCATCAGGGCCAGGTTGCTTGGGTCTGAGAGAGCGGAGACTGTAACCGTAAACCGTTGCAACGTTTAAGTACTGAACCTCCCGATGTGGGATGATGTTATAAAGTGTATATATGTTACCGTTTTACTTTTATATATTTTCAGAAAATAAAACCGGTGTTGGACGGGCAGCCCGCGGACGGTCTGCATTTTGCTAAGGGGGAATGTGACGCCCTGGGCAAGCCAGGGGTCACAGGTCATTACACCACCACACCCTACACCCCAGTTAGGAACACCAAAGCTAACCTGAAATCCTTGTTGCCTTCCTCCAGGAGCTGGTGTTCACACCAGGGGGTGGGCCAGGCGGTAGGCTCCGCCCACCGAGGAGTTCACAGCTCTGGAGGCGGGGAAAACCAGGCAGATAGAGTTTGGAGTTTGAAGAGAGTTGAAGTCTAGCTGAGGGCTAGAGTGGAGTCCAGCTAGGGACGGAAAGGAGTAAACAAGCAGATCAGTTTAGGAAGTGAAAATAGAAGGAAGTGAAGTGGTAAAGGAGCTTAGGAGAAAAGCTGAAGTAAAGTAAAAAGTGACAGTTTGTAAAGCCTGAAGTTGGTCCGGGTGTGTGCCCCGGGCTGAGAGACAGCAGGTCAGCAGACGGCGGTGATTGTCCGCAGGGGTGACTGCTCGGAGGTTACTGGAAGGACCGCGGACGGGTGGTGACCCGGCGGTCTGGAACAGTGTACAAGGAACAGTCAGCACCAGGGCAGGGGCCTTTTGGATCCCGGCAAGGCTAGGAGTCGCCATAATTTGCCAAATCCGTCAGTGAAGGGGACGACTGTCTCCCAACAACCAAGTCCCGATAGAAGGCAACAGTCTGACCATAACGGAGAGACACCGCCACCGCCAGGGCACCAGTTTCTTAGGGCCAGCGCCTGCGGGCAAAGTAGGGCTCCTCCGGCCCATATCCAAGCCGGGGAGCGGGTTACCGGTGGGAACCCATCGCAACCATCATCATCTTAGGTGCAGGACAAAGGGACCGTCACCGTCAACTACTGGGGAAAAGCAAGTGCAGCCGTCCGTGGGAAATGTCTTTCCAGCCGTGTGTTTTACCAAGAACTGTGTCATCGTCTCAGGCTGAGTGAGTACCACAGTGCCGCAAGGCACAGCGCTGCCCCCGCGTCCCTGCGCCCACCAGGCCCTGCATCTCCCACCTCATCACTGGGCCCCGGGATCACCAACCCCTACCCATGGAGGGGCAACACAACAACTTGCTGCTCCATACCATCACATTCCCGGGATCCCCATACAGAGCAGCGGTGGTGTCAACAAATCACCACAACCGTGGGTGGCGTCACGGACAATAAACTATATCCCAAAACCCAATCCCCTTTCACTCACGGGCGAGGAGCGCCGCTCGAGACCCCCGGGATCCGGCCCACCGCTCGAGCCACCACAGAGCAGCCGCAGCCAGACCCGAGCAGTGGGGTGAGCGCAGTGCTGACACCCTCCTCCCCGCCCGCGACACGGCCATATGCCAGGATCGGGTATATAGCATGATGCGGCCATATGCCAGGATGGGGTATATAGAAGGATGCGGCTATATACCAGGATGGGGGTATATAGCAGGATGCGGCCATATGCAAGGATGGGGTATATAGCAGGATGGGAGCACATACCAGGATGGCAGAATATAGCAGGATGGGGGCTATACCAGGATGAGGGACATATATATATATATATATATATATATATATATATATATATATATATAAAAGGCAGAAGGATCATTACCAGGATAGGGTACCTTAGTAGAGAATTTGGGGACATTACCCCATAGCAGCAGATCCTCGCCCCATAACAGTGTGTCATGACCACATGTTTTGCTTAAAATTTTATTTTCCTGCTCTAAAACCAGGGTGCGTCTTATGGTCCGGTGCATCTTATAGTCCGAAAAATACGGTAGCAAATGAGATTTAATGATGATAAATGTGAAGTAATGCACCTACGATGGAGTAATCCTTTAACTGCGTATACATTAAATGGAAGTATACTCGGGACTAAAGAACAGGAAATATATAGAAAAACCATACCACATATACCACATAAGGTTAATTGTTCAGACAGTGGGATTTTTTGTATTACGGATTATTGATCCTATGAATACTACCATATGAATGGTGTTTAATATCTCTTGAGGGGTCGCTTTGTTTGTACTGATTTTAAATTATTTCAATTGTTATTGGTGTGTCTTTTTGATTAATAAAATTGTTATATATTTAAGAAAATCTGTTCATATTATGTTTTTGGTGTGCGCATCTATTATGCATGAGCTTTTCCTTCCCCTTATGTAAAGAACAGAAAGATGATTTGGGTATTCTGGTTACAAATAAACTGAGCAGCAGCACTCAATGTCAAGCAGCAGCTGCAAAAGCAAAACAAGATTTTAGGGTGTATAAAAAGAGGTTAGATCTCGTGATCCCAACGTATTGTTACCCCTCTATAAATCCCTTAAAAGGCCACATCTAGAATATGGCATCCAGTTTTGGGTTCCACATTTTAAAAAGTTAGTCAGTACAAAGGCGGCTAACTAGACTACTACAAGGAATGGAAGGTCTCCCATACCATGAGAGGGTGAAAAGAAGGGAATTTTGTTTACTTAACGTAAATTCCTTTTCTTCTAGCTCCTATTGGGAGACCCAGACAATTGGGTGTATAGCTTCTGCCTCCAGAGGCCACACAAAGTATTACACTTTAAAAGTGTAACCCCTCCCCTCTGCCTATACACCCTCCCGTGCATCACGGGCTCCTCAGTTTTGGTGCAAAAGCAGGAAGGAGGAAACTTATAAATTGGTCTAAGGTAAATTCAATCCGAAGGATGTTCGGAGAACTGAAAACCATGAACCAAAAGAACAATTCAACATGAACAACATGTGTACACAAAAGAACAACCAGCCCGAAGGGAACAGGGGCGGGTGCTGGGTCTCCCAATAGGAGCTAGAAGAAAAGGAATTTACGGTAAGTAAACAAAATTCCCTTCTTCTTTGTCGCTCCATTGGGAGACCCAGACAATTGGGACGTCCAAAAGCAGTCCCTGGGTGGGTAAAAGAATACCTCGATAAAAAGAGCCGACACGACTCCCTCTTACAGGTGGGCAACCGCCGCCTGAAGGACTCGCCTACCTAGACTGGCGTCTGCCGAAGCATAGGTATGCACCTGATAGTGTTTCGTGAAAGTGTGCAGACTAGACCAGGTAGCTGCCTGACACACCTGCTGAGCCGTAGCCCGGTGCCGCAATGCCCAGGACGCACCCACGGCTCTGGTAGAATGGGCTTTCAGCCCCGAAGGAAGCGGAAGCCCCGAAGAACGGTAAGCTTCAAGAATCGGTTCCTTGATCCACCGAGCCAAGGTTGACTTGGAAGCCTGCGAACCCTTACGCTGGCCAGCAACAAGGACAAAGAGCGCATCTGAACGGCGCAGGGGCGCCGTGCGAGACACGTAGAACCGGAGTGCTCTCACTAGATCTAATGAGTGCAAATCCTTTTCACATTGGTGAATTGGATTGGGGCAAAATGAAGGTAAGGAGATATCCTGATTGAGATGAAAAGGAGATACCACCTTAGGGAGAAATTCCGGGACAGGACGCAGAACCACCTTATCCTGGTGAAAAACCAGGAAGGGGGCTTTGCATGACAGCGCTGCAAGCTCCGACACTCTTCGGAGTGATGTAACTGCCACTAGAAATGCCACCTTCTGCGAAAGATGTGATAAAGAGACATCCCGCAGCGGCTCGAAAGGTGGTTTCTGAAGAGCCGTTAGCACCCTGTTAAGGTCCCAGGGTTCCAGCGGGCGCTTGTAAGGTGGGACTATGTGGCAAACTCCCTGCAGGAACGTGCGGACCTGCGGAAGCCTGGCCAGGCGCTTTTGAAAAAATACTGAGAGCGCCGATACTTGTCCCTTGAGAGAGCCGAGTGACAAACCCTTGTCCATTCCGGATTGAAGGAATGAAAGAAAAATGGGTAAGGCAAAAGGCCAGGGAGTAAAACCATTATCAGAGCACCAGGACAAGAAGATCCGCCAAGACCTGTAATAGATCTTGGCGGACGTTGGTTTCCTGGCCTGTCTCATAGTGGCAATGACATCCTGAGATAACCCTGAAGACGCTAGGAGCCAGGACTCAATGGCCACACAGTCAGGTTGAGGGCCGCAGAATTCAGATGGAAAAACGGCCCTCGTGACAGCAAGTCTGGGCGGTCTGGAAGCGCCCACGGCTGACCCACCGTGAGATGCCACAGATCCTGGTACCACAACCGCCTCGGCCAATCTGGAGCGACGAGAATGGCCCGACGACAGTCGGACCTGATCTTGCGTAACACTCTGGGCAGCATCGCCAGAGGAGGAAATACATAAGGCAGTCGAAACTGCGACCAATCCTGAACTAATGCGTCCGCCGCCAGAGCTCTGTGATCTTGAGACTGTGCCATGAATGCTGGGACTTTGTTGTTGTGCCGTGACGCCATGAGATCAACGTCCGGCGTTCCCCAGCGGCGACAGATCTCTCGAAACACGTCTGGGTGCAGAGACCATTCCCCCGCGTCCATGCCCTGACGACTGAGAAAATCTGCTTCCCAGTTTTCTACGCCCGGGATGTGAACTGCGGAGATCGTGGAGGCTGTGGCTTCCACCCACTGCAGAATTCGCCTGACTTCCTGGAAGGCATGACGACTGCGCGTACCGCCCTGGTGGTTGATGTATGCGACGGCAGTGGCATTGTCCGACTGTATACGGATCTGTCTGCCCTCCAGCCACCGATGGAAAGCCAATAGGGCTAGATACACTGCCCTTATCTCCAGAACATTGATCTGAAGGGAAGACTCTATCGGAGTCCAGGTTCCCTGAGCCCTGTGGTGGAGGAAAACCGCTCCCCACCCTGACAGGCTCGCGTCCGTGGTGACCACAGCCCAGGTTGGGGGCAGGAAGGATTTTCCCTGCGATAGAGAAGTGGGAAGAAGCCACCACTGAAGAGACGTCTTGGTTGCAAGGGAAAGAGAGACGTTCCTGTCGAGGGAAGTCGACCTCCTGTCCCATTTGCGGAGAATGTCCCATTGGAGTGGGCGCAGATGGAATTGTGCGAAGGGCACTGCCTCCATCGCTGCCACCATCTTCCCCAGGAAGTGCATGAGGCACCTCAAGGGGTGTGACTGACCCCGAAGAAGAGATTGCACCCCTGCCTGCAGAGAAAGCTGTTTGTCCAGCGGTAGCTTGACTACCGCTGACTGTGTATGAAACTCCATCCCGAGGTAAGTCAGTGATTGGGTCGGTGTGAACTTGGATTTTGGGAAGTTGATGATCCACCCGAACTGCTGGAGAGTCGCCAGAGCGACGGTAAGGCTGTGTTGACACGCCACCCGAGAAGGTGCCCTGACTAGGAGATCGTCTAAGTAGGGAATCACCGAGTGGCCCTGAGAGTGTAGGACCGCCACAACGGATGCCATGACTTTGGTGAAAACCCGTGGGGCTGTCGCCAAGCCGAAAGGCAATGCCACGAACTGAAGGTGTTCGTCCCCGATGGCGAAACGCAAGAAGCGTTGATGTTCGGGTGCGATCGGCACATGGAGATAAGCATCCTTGATGTCGATCGATGCTAGGAAGTCTCCTTGTGACATCGATGCGATGACCGAGCGGAGAGATTCCATCCGAAACCGTCTGGTGCTCACATGTCTGTTGAGTAGTTTGAGGTCCAGAATGGGACGGAATGATCCGTCCTTCTTTGGCACCACGAACAAGTTGGAGTAAAAGCCGCGACCATGTTCCTGAGGGGGAACGAGAATCACAACTCCTTCTGTCTTCAGAGCGTCCACTGCCTGAAAAAGTGCGTCGGCCCGAGCGGGGGGCGGAGAGGTTCTGAAGAAACGAGTCGGAGGACGAGAACTGAACTCTATCCTGTAACCGTGAGACAGAATGTCTCTCACCCATCGGTCTTGAACATGTGGCCACCAGGCGTCGCAAAAGCGGGAGAGCCTGCCACCGGCCGAGGATGCGGTTCGGGGATGCCGAGAGTCATGAGGAGGCCGCCTTGGAGGCAGTGCCTGCGGCGGCTTTTTGGGGGCGTGACTTAGACCGCCACGCATAGGAGTTCCTCTGGCCTTTCTCCGGCCTGTTGGACGAAGAGGATTGGGACTTGGCGGAGGGACGAAAGGACCGAAACCTCGATTGTATTTTCCGTTGCTGAGGTCTCTTCGGTTTGGACTGGGGTAAGGAGGAGTCCTTTCCCTTGGATTCCTTAATAATCTCATCCAATCGTTCGCCAAACAATCGGTCGCCAGAAAACGGCAAACCGGTTAAGAACCTCTTGGAAGCAGAGTCTGCCTTCCATTTGCGCAGCCACATGGCCCTGCGGACTGCCACAGAATTAGCGGATGCCACCGCTGTATGGCTAGCAGAGTCTAGGACTGCGTTCATGGCGTAGGAAGAAAAAGCCGACGCCTGAGAAGTCAAAGACGCAACCTGCGGAGCAGAAGTACGTGTGACCGCATTAATCTCAGCCAGACAAGCTGAGATAGCTTGGAGTGCCCACACGGCTGCAAAAGCCGGGGCAAAAGACGCGCCCGTGGCTTCATAGATGGATTTCACCAGGAGCTCTATCTGCCTGTCAGTGGCATCTTTTAGCGATGAGCCATCTGCAACCGATACCACAGATCTAGCCGCCAATCTAGAGACTGGAGGATCCACCTTGGGACATTGAGCCCAACCCTTAACTACGTCAGAGGGGAAGGGGTAACGTGTGTCAGTAAGGCGCTTAGTAAAGCGCTTGTCCGGAACCGCTCTGGGCTTCTGGACAGCATCTCTGAAGTTAGAGTGATCGAAAAACGCACTCCGTGTACGTTTAGGGAACCTAAACTGGTGTTTCTCCTGCTGAGAAGCCGACTCCTCTATAGGTGGAGGCGGGGGAGATAGATCTAACACCTGGTTGATGGACGAGATAAGATCATTTACTAAGGCGTCCCCTTCAAGTGTATCAAGATTGAGGGCAACGTCAGGGTCAGATCCCTGAGCTGCGACGTCTGCCTCGTCCTCCAGAGAGTCCTCAAGCTGGGAACCCGAGCAGCGTGAAGAAGTCGGGGAAGATTCCCAGCGAGCCCGCTTAGCCGGTCTGGGACTGTGGTCCATGCAGGAGTCCTCCACGTGAGACCTAGGGCCCACCCCAGGAGCGCGCTGCGGCGCGGACCGAGAGGGACCTGGAGGCGACGATCCAACAGGGCCCGGGGCCTGTGTAAGGACCGGTCTGGACTGCAAGGCTTCTAGCAGCTTGGCAGACCATTTGTCCATAGACTGAGCCATGGATTGTGAAAGTGACTCAGAGAGTTTCTCAGCAAAAACTGCAAACTCTGTCCCTGCCGCCTGGACAGGGGGAGCAGGGGGCTCTACCTGAGCCGGGGGGCCCACTAGTGACCGAGGCTCCGGCTGAGCAAGCGAAACAGGGGTCGAGCATTGCTCACAGTGAGGGTAGGTGGAACCCGCAGGTAACATAGCCGCACAAGAGGTACAGGTCGCAAAAAAACCCTGTGCCTTAGCGCCCTTGCTCCTTGTGGACGACATGCTGTTGTCTCCTAGGAGAGTGATCACTGAGGGTATATGGGAAAGGGTATACAGCCCGGCCGAACAGAAATATATATATAGAATACGTATCTATTCCGGCACCCTAGGGGGACCAGCACCGGGTGCCGGTGTGGCTTACCGACCGCTAAAAAGCAGAGTGTGTGTCCTCCAGATTCCCTGCCTTAGGTCTCCCAGAGCTGCAGAGCTCTTCCCTGATAATCCTCCACCGGCAGAATGGCAGAAAAATGGCTGCCGGAGCTCTCAGGGGAGGAGGGAGCCGTGGGCGGCGCTAGGAAAGTGCGGGAATCTGGGGTCCCCACAGTGATCAGTGAGGGGGGAGGAAACATACAGGATGCTCCGGCCCTCACATCCGACGTCAGGTCGGCAGTCCCGCCCTTACCCCTGACAGGCAGGCCCGGGGGCGGGAGTTTTGCTACTAGGCCGCGATGAAGCCGGGGACTAAATTTAAGACCGCGGCCGACAAGCAGGCGCGGTCGGCGCGGAAGTCCGCCGGTCTTCACAAATCAGCAGCTGCTGCAGCGTCTGGGAAAAAGGCGCTCCATGCACAGTCCCCATGGGGACATAGAGTACCTTATAGATGCAGGGCCCGGTCCCTGAGGATGAATAGACTCCTGTCCGGCAGATTCCCACAGGGGCTGCGGAGGGAGCACGGTCCCAGTAAATGGATGACCGGTCAGGATCCCACTTCTCCCAGAGCCGCTAAGGGATGGTGAAGGAAAACGGCATGAGGCTCCGGCCTTTGTACCCGCAATGGGTACCTCAACCTTAACAGCACCGCCGACGTAGTGGGGTGAGAAGGGAACATGCCGGGGGCCCCGTGGGGGCCCTCTTTTCTTCCAACCGATATAACTAAAATGAGAATGCATGAGTGGATGTGTGCCTCCTTCCACACAAAGCATAAAACTGAGGAGCTCGTGATGCACGGGAGGGTGTATAGGCAGAGGGGAAGGGTTACACTTTTAAAGTGTAATACTTTGTGTGGCCTCCGGAGGCAGAAGCTATACACCCAATTGTCTGGGTCTCCCAATGGAGCGACAAAGAAAGTTGGATTTGTTTAGCTTCGAAAAAAGACATCTCAGAGAAGATCTCATTTCTATGTATAAATACATGAGTGGTCAATATAAAGGACTGGCACATGATTTATTCCTTCCAAAGACAATACTAAGGATCAGGGGGCATTCATTGTGAGTGGAAGAGAAGAGATTCCGGCAGCTAAATAGGAAAGGGTTCTTTACAGTTAGAGCAGCCAGACTGTGGAATGCCCTACTGCAAGAGGTAGTAAAGGCAAATACTATAACAGCTTTTAAAAAAGGGCTGGATGATTTCCTCAGTGCACATAATATTATTGGTTATAAATGACTTAGTGACAAAATGTATAATTGGTGGAGGAAAGTTGAACTAGATGGACCTAGGTCTTTTTTCAACCTATGAAACTATGTAACTATGTACATCTACTACATATTGGGATAGGATCTTGCAAATAAGAATAACCCATTAAGCAGCTGTATGTGTTTCTATAACTGCCCCTACTGTGTGGTGCATAAACAGTGCTCTTCTTAGTGCATAGGTCCCCTTTGCCCTCCAACCCAGCAGCATTCATAGCTGTATGCCCAAATTCCCTGTCTAACTATCCCTGTATAATGCTATTCACTAATATGAAACTTTAAAAAAAAACTACTTATAAACCTCGCTTTCTTTATGCTAAATAGGGCCTTAACTAGTCACCGGGGCGTTGTTTCCTCAGACTAGTCTGCCCTCTTTCCTGACAGGTTCCCTTTAAGTGTTAACATGAATTGATGTCAAGATGTTACACTGTACGTGTTTATTACAGCTTCATTTATATTTTTGTTCTATGGAAAAAGTATGTACCGTATTTTTCGGACTATAAGACACACTTTTTTTCCCCCTAAATGTTGAGGGAAAGTGGGGGGGTGCATCTTATAGTCTGAATGTAGGGCTGTGGGGAATGAGGGTGCTGCGGTGGAGCGGGTCATCGGTGGCATGAGCAGGCTGTAGCAGCGCCTGCAGTGACCACGTGGACCCACTCATTTAATATGCACACCCATCCTCCCGCTCATCATCTTTCGGCGCTGATGCCGGCGCTGACAGGTGGGCGCGAGGATGTGAGGGGGAGCTGGCATGCTGGCAACTACAGCCTGGAGTGATCATGTGCGGCTGTATTCACTGCCCCCCGCGTATCATCATCAGCACAGGGTGCAGTGAATCAGTATACTCACAGGCTACAGATCCCTGCAGCACCGTGATGTCCTCCTGTCTGTGCCGGCAGTGGCTGTGTGGAGACTAGCAGTGCTAACAGCGATGATGTCATCGCTGTGCGCACGTGTCCACACGCAGCCACCTCCGGCACAGACAGGAGGACGAGCGATGCTGCAGAGATCGTGGCCGGCTCCACTCAGCGGCGCTGCTGCTGACACAGTAGGGAGGAGGAGCGATGCTGCAGGGAGTGAGGTAAGGTGAGTATGAATGTTTATTTATTTTAATTATTTTTTTTATGTGCCACAGGATGCGGGCCTTATACCAGGATGGGGTTATATTATGAGCAGGATGGGAGTATATTATGAGCAGGATGGGGGTAAATTATGAGCAGGATGGGGTTATATTATGAGCAGGATGGGGGTATATAGAAGGATGGGGGTATATTATGAGCAGGATGGGGTTATTTTATGAGCAGGATGGGGTTATTTTATGAGCAGGATGGGGGTATATGAGCAGGATGGTAGTATATAAGCAGGATGGGGGTATATTATGAACAGGATGGGGGTATATAGCAGGATGGGGTATATTATGAGCAGGATGGGGACATATAGGAGGATGGGGGTATATGAGCAGGATGGGAGTATATAAGCAGGATGGGGGTATATTATGAGCAGGATGGGGGTATATTATGAGCAGGATGGGGGTATATGAGCAAGATGGGGGTATATGAGCAGGATAGGAGTATATGAGCAGGATGGGGGTATATTATGAGCAGGATGGAGGTATATTATGAGCAGGATGGGGGTATATTATGAGCTGGATGGATATACTGTATATACAAGGCAGGAGGATTATTACCAGGATGATGTACCTTAGTAGAGAATTTGGGAACATTACCCCCATAACAGTGTCAGCAGCAGATCCTTGCCCCATAACAGTGTGTCATCATGACCACATTTTTTGTTTTAAATTTTATTTTCCTTTTTTCCTCCTCTAAAGCCAGGGTGCGTCTTATGGTCCGGTGCGTCTTATAGTCCGAAAAATACGGTATGTATTTTTGCTTATAATAAGGCATTGAAGTAAACATAAAAAAATAACAAAGAAAAGTGTTTGTCCAGCACTAATATGGATAAAACTCTCAAATTTATTAAAAAAAAAATTAAGTCATAAAACACAGGACACCTGACGAGTTTTGAACGTTAGTCCTTAGCTGTAGGTACTTACGACTACCTACAAAGTCTGCAACACGTCAGGTGTCCTGTGTTTTATGATTTAATTTATTGGTTCCAATAAATTTGAGAGCTTTATTCATATTGGTGCTGGACAAACAGTTTTCTTTGTTTACTTCCCGTGGAAGCAGCCACACATCTCCATGCACCTGCAATTTCTCTGGATCAACACAGCGGCTGTTTGGACATACAACGGACTCTCGGCGAGTCGATCATTTTGTCTTTTTTCTGTTATACTCAGATGCTTAGTTAAAAACTCAACTATTTTCTTATTTAGACCATTAAATGGTTGTAAAAACTGACCTGACCATCAAATGGAAAATCTTCTGAAAAGCAGTAAGGACAACTAAGGAAAATTTCACATTGTTTATGAGCTCATGCAAACTCTATGCAGAAGGTTTCTGGTTGAAGATGAACCAAATGCTGTGACCAAAGTATTACAAATCACAATACATTTTAATCAAAATTAAGAAAAAATTACCATCAGAATCAGCCTGGCCTGGATTAGGCACAATTCTGCAATTATCTGGTCCAGGTGGTGAGATATCAGGAATTCCATCATTATCATCATCATCATCACACTCATCTCCCATGCCGTCCTTGTCTGTATCCAACTGTGAGCTATTAATGTCTGACGGGCAGTTATCACGAGTGTCCTGATGGCCATCTCCATCTCTAATTCAACATAAATAGAAAAATAAATTGGGTTTACCGATGGATATACAGAACTCTATTAGTTTTTAGGAAAACAAAAAAAGTGGCCAGCACTAGGGATGAGCAAATGTATTTGCCACTATTCGGTATTCGACGAATAATGGGGTATTCGAGGTATTCACTATCTGACGGCTAATAGGGTATTTGCTTTGATACTTTCATTTTCATTTCTGCCTTCCTGGCGCCTTTTTCCAGCCAATGAACACAACTGATGTTGCTTGCCCTCACAGGAACGCCGCAGCCATCTTTGTTGTGGTCTTACTGTGATTGGCTTAGCCGCACAGCGTAGAACCAAGTAAAGGGACAGTGCAGTGCGTTGTTGAGATAGTGTTCCTGCTGCAAAATCCAAAATAGTCCTTTTAAGGGCTGAAGATAGTGGTACGGTCTGTTACTGAAGTCTGTGATATAGGGAGAGATTATTCACAGGCAGGGAGAGATTTAAATCTGTCCTGACATCTGCTACTAATAATCAACAATCCCAGCACTGCTACATCCCTTATGTGTGTTCTACTAGGAATAGATATTACAACTTCCTAAAAGAGGTCCCAAAATTGACAAAACAATGGGTTCAGGTGTAAGTTAAAAAAAAAAAAAATTGCTCTCACAGCCTGTGGTTCTGCCTGACGACAAATACCATAATAAATAGCATCCTGGTGGCGGCTTCATATCTTACAAAACCTACATAGTGTCCTGCTCTTATTAAAATGCAGTGTCAGTGTTACCAAAATTTTAATTAATACTCGGTGTCAGTGGCTCTACTTCTACCTGAAGGCCAATATCTTACTAGCCGCAAACTAGCATACTGGTGGCGTCTTCATATCTTACAGAACCTACATAGTGTCCTGCTTTTATTAAAACACAGTGTCAGTCTTACCAAATTTTTAATTAATACTCGGTATCAGTGGCTCTACTTCTGCCTGAAGGCCAACACCTTACTATCAGCAACCTAGCATGCTGGTGGTGGCTTGATACCTTACAGAACCTACATAGTGCCCTACTCTTATTAAAACACAGTGTCAGTGTTCAAAAATTTTAATTAATAATCGGTGTCAGTGGCTCTACTTGTGCCTGAAGGTCAATACCTTACTAGCAGCAACCTAGCATACTGGTAGTATGGTAGATTCATATCTTACAGAACCTACATAATGTCCTGCTCTTATTAAAACATAGTGTCAGTGTTACCAAATTTTAATTAATACTCAGTGTCTGTGCCTCTACTCCTGCCTGAAACAAAATACTGTTATAGCACCAAGCTAGCATCCTGGTGGTGGTGTCTTTAGATCTTACAGAACCTACACAGTGCCCTGCTCTTACTAAAATAAAGTCTGAGTGCCAAAAACCAATGCTAAAATAAAAGTTGTGTCGAACTCTGTTTTCTTTTAGGGCTGAAAGACATTCACAACATCTTTGTCGACTCCTTCAAGTGGTACTTTGTCCAATAAAGGTACCTTGCGTTTTTTAGACTTACAGAAACAGCTATCGTGGGAAACTATTAACACAAGTTTAGCAACCCGGCATCAGTGTCATTCCACTGCCTGTAAAAAAGATCACGTTACAGTATTTACCTTCAAATAATCAAACCAAAATAATGGGAAAAAGAGGCTGTAAGGGCCGTGGACAAGGTGGTAGTGACAGTGGTGGTCGCCCAAGCAGTGTCACCGAGCCAAAGGAAAAAGTTCCTGCTTTATCCACCTCTGCCTTCCTATCCTAATTTTCTTGTCCACGTGGGAAACCACTCTTGCGCCCTGAACAGTGCGAACAGGTAACGAGTTGGCTAGCAGAAAATACCTCCAGTTACTTGTCGAGTAGCAAATCCCAAGGGTCAACACAGACAGACTTGAGTAGCCCAAAGGCTGGCCCATCGAATCCTCAGCCTGGTCCTCTTTCCTCACAACATAAGTATTCAAAGGAAACATATGACCCCATATGACATATGACCCCAAAGGAGGTTACTCTAAAGAACTGTTTACAGGACCCTTTAACCTTTCTGGCCTCTCACCGTGCAACACCACCAACGCAGGTCTTGCACAGATATTTGAGCACCCAAGGCCAGAAGAAAGCCATGTTATTGGCTGTGACATGCCGGGCAATCAGGTGGAAGTGTTGGAGGATGATGGGACACAGTTGCCCTCAGGTCAGCCTGAAACCTCCATTACCAAAGATGTTGACCTTCAGGAATTTGAAGACAACCTGGTCGATGATGACGTGACTGATCCAACATGGATGGGTGGCATGGATTGCGAGAGCAGCAGTGAAGAGTATCATGTGCCCATAGTTCACAAAAAGGCTGTAAAAGATAGGGTTTCGACCACTGCCAGAGGTCAATCAACTGTGCACGTGACACTACCACCTTAGCATCTCAGAGTCCAAGGGTCCATGTACCACCTGTGCCATCTCAGAGTCCAATGGTCCATGCTGAGATTGTGTGGGAGTTTTTTTTCCAAGAGTCCTGTGAACCAAACGGTTGCCATTTGTCAAATCTGTCAGACCAAGCTTAGGAGAGGCAGAAATACTTCAAGCTTGGGTACCTCCACCATGAGAAACCATATGTTAGCCAAGCACACCACTAGGTGGTTGAAAGCTCTAAGTGAAAAACACGATTTCCAGACTCAAAACTCTGCCACTTCCCCTGGGCTGCCTGCTTCCCAAACAGGTGTGCAAGAAAGTGGCGCTGATGCCTCCTTATCCCAACCTAATGTTGGCCAAACTCAATCATCAATGACCACATCTGCTTTGGTGTCCCAGCGTTCCGTTCAGTTGTCCATAACACAGACCTTCGAAAAGAAGCGAAAATACCCCGTTATGCACTCAAGGGCAGAAAACCATAACTACACACATTGCCCGATTGATAGCACTTGAGATGTTGCCATATAGGTTTGTGGGAAAAGAGGCTTTCCGCGACCTTTTGGCGGTGTTAGAACATCGTTACTCCGTGCCTAGCCGCCACTATTTTTCACGTTGTGCCATCCCCGTGCTCTACAATCACGTGTCCATAAACATCAAATGGGCTCTCACCAATGCCATAACAAGGAAGGTCCACTTAACCACAGACACGTGGACAAGCGGAAGTGGACAGGGACGATACATCTCAATGACTGCACACTGGGTGAACCTGGTGGCGGCTGGTACAGAGTCTGAGACAGCAACATTCCATATAATTCCCACACCCAGAATAGGGGGCCCCACTTCAATCACTGTTTCTGTAGCCTCCTACACAGCAACAACTCCCTCCTCCTCCTACTCTTCATCTGGCTCCTGTGCATCCTCCTCAACATCCGCCGATGTCCAACCGTCGACATCATTCCAAAGCTGGGATCTTTGTAGCACTGCCTTGGCTAAGCGGCAACACGCTCTACTGAAGCTCATCTGTATCGAAGACAAATCGCACACGGCACCTGAGCTTTTGAAAGCAATAACTGAGCAGACAGATTAAGTGGTTTGCACCGTTAGACCTCCATCCAGAGATGGTAAGGTGCAATAATGGTCGTAATCTGGTGGCGACTTTAAAGCTTGAACAAGTTCCTTGTATGGCCCACGTTGTAAATTTTGTAGTTCAGCACTTTCTCAAAAAATACACTGGGATACCAGACCTACTTACCAAGGTACGACGTATTAGTACACATTTCCGCAAGTCATCTCCCTCTTTTGCTGGCCTGGCAGTGCTGCAGCAGCGCTTACACTTGCCTCATCTCAGACTAATATGTGACATTCCTATGAGATGGAATTCAACCTATCATATGTTGGCCAGGATCCAAGAGCAGCAGAGGGCAGTATCCCAATTCCAGCTGGAACATGCCCGTCAGACATAGCTGCCAGAAATAAGTACTGCAGAGTGGGTGTGGATTGCAGACATTTGTCAGGTCCTAGAGAATGTTGATTACTGTACCAACATTGTGAGCAGTGATGATGCTCTTATCAGCATTACCCTTACACTGATGTTTAGTGAAACGCTCTCTGGATGGTCTGACTGACCAAAGTGTTCATGCACCCGAGGTGTCTGTGGATCCAGACTTCACTATGGTTGCTAGTAATCCGCACAACCTCGGCCAACAGGCTCAGGCCACCTTTGCTCAGCATCGTGAGGATAAGGAGAATGATGAAGGAAGCCATTTTTTTTTTCTGTTCTTCCTTCCCTAAGCGCGTGTGCAGCGGGGCGGGCCAGCATGTCAGCCAATCCCAGACACACACACAGCTAAGTGGACTTTTTGCCAGACAAGCAAGGGCATGTGTCATAGGATGTCCATGTCACATGTCCCTGCATTATAAATACGGGCATCTGCCCATCAGGACGCCATTATCTGCCTTCTGCTTCTGGGTGACAGTCACCGCAGATGCATCGTCTGTCGCCGATCCTGCTGTGTACGCTCCACACACAGCGCTATACAGAATAGGGATAGAAGTTTCTTTCAGCCCTTTTAAGGGCTAATTACAGCTGGCTCAGAGCCATAGGTGACAGTCAGGTCCGCGGAAACAGTTTTTAACAGCTACAGATAAGAGCGTCTGTGTAGCTAAGCTCAGGGACTTCCTTGCTGCATTTCACCATTAGGAAGGATAGAAAGTGAGGCTTCTTTTCCTCTACACTGACCCACAACCCGGCCACTGTACCCTCCTGCCCTTTTTAGCAAAGCCATTATAATTGCAGAGTGCTGCCAGTTAGTGCCATCCAAAGAGTGGCTGCTGTCCTCCATTATTGTGGCACTTGTGCCAAGCAAGTCCCAGCACCTCTGCATTCTCCCCTCCTGCACATTTTAGCAAAGCCATTTTAATTGAAAAGAGTGCTGCCAGTTAGTGGCATCCCAAAAGTGGCTGTTGGACTTCATTAGTGTCCCACTGGTGCCAAGCTATTTCCAGCACCTCTGCATTGCACCCTCAAACTCATTGTTACTAAGCCATTATAATAGCAAACACTGAGGAAACTTAGTGGCATCCTAAAAGTGGCTGTTGGACTTCATTAGTGTCCCACTGGTGCCAAGCTATTTCCAGCACCTCTGCATTGCACCCTCAAACTCATTTTTTACTAAGCCATTATAATAGCAAACACTGAGGAAACTTAGTGGCATCCTAAAAGTGGCTGTTAGACTTCATTAGTGTCCCACTGGTGCCAAGCTATTTCCAGCACCTCTGCATTGCACCCTCAAGCTCATTGTTACTAAGCCATTATAATAGCAAACACTGAGGAAACTTAGTGGCATCCTAAAAGTGTCTGTTAGACTTCATTAGTGTCCCACTGGTGCCAAGCTATTTCCAGCACCTCTGCATTGCACCCTCAAGCTCATTTTTACTAAGCCATTATAATAGCAAACACTGAGAAAACTTAGTGGCATCCTAAAAGTGGCTGTTGGACTTCGATAGTGACCCACTGGTGCCAAGCTATTTCCATCACCTCTGCATTGCAACCTCAAACTCATTTTTACTAAGCCATTATAATAGCAAAGCAGTAACAATGAAGGAGAAGGAGGATCCAGCACAAATTCCTTTAGTTAATAATTTCTTCCTTTATTTAATATATTAAAAACATTCTGAGACCGAAGATGAAGACATATTATAACGCATAGGTACTCTTTACGCGTTTCGGACTTAAAAATTAAAAACAACAAAGTCCTTAGTCATAAGTGACCTATGCCAAACTGGAAGCTGTTCATATAGAGGAGGCAACCTGACCCAACACCAGGAAATGAATGAGAATGCAGTAATTACTTGTGGGGAGGGGATAATTAATTAACTGGCTTAGCTAATCAGAATAAATTGGAATAAGAGCCTAAAAATAGCATAATAGTATCAGAGGTATCAGAATTATGACATGAATTATAATATGAATTGTAAAAATTCCAAGGATACATACATAAATAAATAGATGAATAAACAGATACGTATGGGTACACATATGCTCACAACATGCAAGTGAGAAAAAAAAACAAAAAACAAAAAAAAACGATAAGTGGCAACGCGGCTCTTCACGCAAGTAGTTGTCATACACCCCACACATTGCAGGGCTTACCTGTGGGGGAACTCCTGCGGGCTAAGAGGCTGTGTTCCTCTGAGCTGTCTTATTCCAAAGAGGCTGCCCATATTAATCATAGACTAAGGAAGAGAGGTCACTCCAATCGGATTATAAACAGAGCATCATCTATCGCAGATAGTAAAACCCATCCCGACCTGTTGCAGGATCCTGATAAATCTGTCAAACAAATGGACAGGATCACTTTTTCTTCCCCATTTAGTGTGGATTTTTTCCGCATTTTGGCTATGTGCGCACTTACCGGATTTTGCCGCGGATTTTCCGCGGATTTGCTGCATGTTTCGCTGCAGAAAATGTTCATAACATCTCTGCAGTGAATCACCAGCAAATCCTATGGAGAAAAAAAATCCTGTGCGCACTAGGCAGAATTTGACAGCTGCATGTTTTGCTGCGGAAATCCCGCAGCAAAAACAAGTGCATGTCACTTCTTTTCCGCAGGTAGCTGCGGGTTTTCCCTAATCTAATGTAAAAATCACGCAGGGAACAGCTTGCGGAAAAACCGCACCAAATCCGCACCAATTCCGCACCAAATCCGCAACAAAACGCGACAATCCGCATGCGGATTTGGGTGTGGATTTGATGCAGATTTTTTCCGCAGGTGATAAGATCTTTGAGAGCCTGCGGAATTTACGCAAGGAAATTTCATTTCCCAGTGTGCACATAGCCTAAGGAGGTTATTCTCTGTTTTCTCCCCCTTCTCCGGCAGGATGAGGTGTTAGATTCTATCCTTTCACAGGGGGTTAATGTGGTAGTGAAAAGAGCATGTATAGAGGGTAACATGATCGCATTAAGCATGTATACAGCCCAAAAACCGAAAAAAACCTGGCTCAGCATCACAGGTTCTTAAAAGTGCGGTTCTAGCTGCTGTGGGTTATGTAAATGTATGCACACAAATAAAGCAATTAGTGACAGTAACAATAAAATTCATAAAATTGGTTCTTTCATTAACTGCTCTACCACACATGTTGTGTATAAAGCCACATGTACTACTTGCGGTAAGACTTACATAGGCTGCACCTCCAGACCCCTGAGAGTTAGGATATCTGAGCACACTAGAGTTGCACAAAATCAGAACTCATTTACCCACAGTGAACTTCCATCGCAGAAACGATCCTTATCAGGCCTTACCAAGAATTCTATAAACCATCACCTAGCAGATTTTTCCTCTCTTACAGTCACGGGTATAGAATATGTTCCCAAACCTCCCCGTGGTGGTGATTGGTTCCAAGCGTTGTTGCATACTGAGGCGGAATGGATCCTCAGGCTGAATACCAGACACCCGGGAGGTCTGAACTACCGTTCAGACCTGCGCTACATTTTCTGAATGCTTAATGGGGATCCTTCTGCAAAGCAATGCAGTTTTGCATAGGTTGATATGAATGATTGGCGAATAGCTGGGGGGAGGGAGAGGTACACGTGATTTAAACATGCTATGTGAATAGTGGAATATGTGACCCTTTATGTGGGAACACTTTTTGGACATGTTAGCCAATAAGATGATATTATATTATTATATGCATGAGTGACTACGGGCTCAACGTAATATATTAATCTGATCATATATGATCATTATATTTCTTTCAAACAATAATAATGACTTTTTAGAATAATATTTCTAGTATTGATTTTTTCTGCTTGTTGTTATATCCATTAATATTTAGTTTTTGGGGTTTTTTTTTGTTTTTTTTTATTCAAGTTCGTTATTGCTCGTTTTTTTCACTCATCCATATTTTACTATACTATAAAATAAAATATACTATACCATAAAATAAAACCAAACAAAATCAATCATCTACCTATATATATATTTTTGGATTTCCCTACATGTTTCTTTTCAGATTTTTTTTTTTTTCTCACTTGCATGTTGTGAGCATATGTGCACCCATATGTATCTGTTTATTCATCTATTTATTTATGTATGTATCCTTGGAATTTTTACAATTCATATTATAATTCATGTCATAATTCTGATACCTCTGATACTATTATGCTATTTTAAAGGCCCAGTCACACTAAACAACTTACCAGCGATCCCAACAATGATCAAACCTGATAGGGATCGCTGGTAAGTTGCTAGGAGGTTGCTGGTGAGATGTCACACTTCAGTGATCCCACCAGCAACCTGACCTGGCAGGGATCGCTGGAGCGTCGCTACACTGTTTGCTGGTGAGCTAACCAGCAACCAGTGACCAGCCCCCAGTCAGCAGCGCCACGTGGAAGCGATGCTGCGCTTGGTAACTAAGGTAAATATCAGGTAACCAACCCGATATTTACCTTGGTTACCAGCACACACCGCTTAGCGCTGACTCCCTGCTAACCTAGCCATAGTACACATCTGGTTAATTACCCGATGTGTTCTCTGCTATGTGTGCAGGCAGCAGGAGCCGGCTTCTGCGGATGCTGGTAACCACGGTAAACATCGGGTAACCAAGAAGCCCTTACCTTGGTTACCCGATATTTACCTTTGTTACCAGCGTCCCCACTCTCACGCTACCACAGTGCCGGCTCCCTGTTCCCTGCACTCCTAGCCACAGTACACATTGGGTAATTAGCCGATGTGTACTGTTGCTACGTGTGCAGAGAGCAGGAGCCGGCACTGGCAGCGTGAGAGCGGGGACGCTGGTAACGAAGGTAAATATCGGGTAACCAAGGTAAGGGCTTCTTGGTTACCCGATGTTTACCGTGGTTACTACCGTCGGCAGAAGCCGGCTCCTGCTGCCTGCACATTTAGTTGTTGCTCTGTCGCTGTCAGACACAGCGATGTGTGCTTCACAGTGGGAGAGCAAAAACTAAAAAATGGCCCAGGACATTCAGTAACAACCAACGACCTCACAGCAGGGGCCAGGTTGTTGCTGGATGTCACACACAGCAACATCACTAGCAACATCGCTGCTACGTCACAAAAGTTCTTCGTTAGCAGCGATGTTGCTAGCGATGTTGCTTAGTGTGACGTGACCTTTAGGCTCTTATTCCAACTTATCCTGATTAGCTAAGCCAGTTAATTAATTATCCCCTCCCCACAAGTAATTACTGCATTCTCATTCATTTCCTGGTGTTGGGTCAGGTTACCTCCTCTATATGAACACATTCCAGTTTGGCATAGGTCACTTATGACTAAGGACTTTGTTGTTTTTCATTTTTAAGTCCGAAACGCGTAAAGAGTAGCTATGCGTTATAATATGTCTTCATCTTCGGTCTCAGAATGTTTTTAATACATTAAATAAAGGAAGAAATTATTTTTAACTAAAGGAATTTGTGCTGGATCCTCCTTCTCCTTCATTGTTACCGCTTAACTCAGGCTGGCCTGGACCTACCAGCGGATCCGTGCACCCTGAAGATCTGAGCAGTCTGGCTGGCAGGTGAGCTGAAAAAATTTTTCTTTTTCATTCACGCTCAGTTTTGGTCTTTTTTCGTGCTCCCTGCCACCCCTGATAAGCTGCATATATTTCCTTTTTTCTACACATTTATCTATTTACATGTGTATTTGGACACAATGTTATTGTGACGAAACATCTAAATACTAGGAGAGACCGAAGTGTTGATTTTTTGCAATTTTTTTTCTTCATACTGGAACCTGTTCACACTAATACTCTCACTGAATAAACTGCTCCTGTCAGGTTTCCAGGTTTTCCAGTTCTCTTTTGATTGCCCTTGCCCTCGGTTAACATGGAGGTTACCGTTCTGTTGCCCTACTTCCTGTCCAGCTGCTTAAAAGGCCGCCTCTAAGTCCAGTCCAGTGCCTGAGTATACTGCCTGCTGTGTGCTCCTGCTGTGTTGCTGCTTATTCCTGATTGCCTCTGGATTCCCCTAAAAGACTACCTACCGATTGACTCTGGACTGTACCCGGCTCTTCAAGGCTGTGCCCGGATTCTGTTTACCATCTTCGGTCAGCACTCCGCCTGGTTCTCTATTGGTTCGTAACCATTCTGGACAAACATTTCCCGTACGGACACTCATTGACTTTACCGCTTGCTCCTTATCCCGGCTGCTGCGCACTTAGGCCTTCCGGGGTAGATTGCCAGACAGTCCCTGTATAGGGGTTCGCTCTGGTGGTCTCCCTGGGGGAGTCCGGTGCGTGGTCCCGGGAATTCCCTCCGCGTCGATTCCGGAAAGTATTGCATGTGTTATTGTGTTGCTGTGTTGTTCTGTATCTACCGTGGTTGCATACTATAAAACATCTTGTACCCGGAACTCGTCTCTGATTGTCATTGCCCTACGCTATCGAAATCCTCAGAACATAGAATAAGTATTACAGCTCCTCTCTCCAGATTATTTAAAATGGACACCTCAACGTTTCTAGAGAATGAGGAATGAAGGAGGGTGGATACCATCTTCTCTGAGTCTACTGCTACACGTGCAGCACAAAGTGATGACTCACATAATGAGAGCATACACACTTTCTGGGATCTGGAAAAGTTGTCCATACAAAGATTAAAGATGTGGTGGGATTCAATGACTTTGAAAAAATACATTGAAAAGGACATGGTCCCTAGGGGCCTAAGGCTATGTGCGCACTAGAAATGTGAAGTTTCTCAAGAAAATTTCTTGAGAAACTTCTGCCAGTGAAAGATTTCCGGACCTGCGGAAAAAATTCGCACCAAATCCGCATGCGGTTTTGCCGCGGATTTGCCGCGGATTTGCCGCGGATTTACCGCAGGTTTGTCCCTGCAATAAATAATAAAGATAATCGATAGACAGATAATGGATAGAGGGAAAGATGGATAGATGAATAGATGAATAGATAGATAGATAGAGGGATAGATAGATAGATGAATAGATGAATAGATAGAGGGATAGATGGATAGATAGATAGAGGGATAGATGGATAGATAGATAGATAGATAGAGGGATAGATGGATAGATAGATAGAGGGATAGATGGATAGATAGATAGATAGATAGATAGAGGGATAGATAGATAGATAGATAGATAGATAGATAGATAGAGGGATAGATGGATAGATAGATAGAGGGATAGATGGATAGATAGATAGAGGGATAGATAGATAGATAGATAGATGAGAAAAACCTATATAATGTTCCACCTCCCTGCATTTTCTAAGCTGGCACCCTTTAGTGACTTTCATGTGGCACTAAAGGGTGCTTAGCCTTGTATTTAGCCATAAAATAAATAAATAATTAAAAAAAAACGACGTGAGGTCCCCCCATTTTTTGTAGCCAGCTAGGGTAAAGCAGACGGCTGCAGCCTGCAGACCACCGCTGGCAGCTTCACCTTGGCTGATAATCCAAAACAGTGGGCACCCCACGCTGTTATTTTAAATTATATAAATAATTTAAAACAAAAAACGTGCGGTCCCCCCCATATTGGATCACCAGCCAAGGTAAAGCGGACAGCTGGGGTCTGATATTCTCAGACTAGGGAGGTCCACTGTTATTGGACACTCCCCAGCCTAAAAATAGCAGGCCGCAGCCGCCCCAGAAGTGGCGCATCCATTAGACGTGCCAATCCTGGCGCTTTGCCCCAGCTCATCCCGCGCCCTGGTGCGTTGGCAAACGGGGTAATATATGGGGTTGATGCCAGATGTGTAATGTCACCTGGCATCAAGCCCTGGGGTTGGTGAGGTCAGGCGTCTATCAGATACCCGACATCACCAACCCAGTCAGTAATAATTAAAAAATAGACAACAAAAAAGGTTTTATTTGAAAAAACACTCCCCAAAACATTCCCTCTTTAACCAATTTATTGAAAAGAGCACAATCAATTCCACGTCCAGCGTAATCCAATAAGGGAGGGGGGCACGGCGATCCATACCATAGTCACTGTCCCAGTCAATGAAGAACAGAATGTTCCCCATTGGCTGGGAGAGCAATGCAGTGACCTGAGCTAACATCAATAGGTCAGCTCAGGTCACTGCAGGGGATGACGAGCGCTGCCATCAGGAGCATAGATGAGATCATTACCTTCTGTGATCATCTCCTGTACTGCTGACGTCAGCGCTGTCACTGACTTCTATGCCCGCCGCGTTGTCAGAAGTATCGCGAGAGCCCGTGACGTCACCGCTAGTGACAGTCTCGGGCCGCTCGCGAGACGGGCATAGACAGCAGTGACCGCGGTGACGTCAGGAGGCAGGAGATCGTGACAGCAGGTAATGATCTCACCTCCTGACAGCAGCGATCGTCATCCCCGCGGCTCCCAGCACTGCAGGATGTCAGTGTCTGCCTGCGCTGCCGCGTGACAGGCTGCTGACACTGCGGGCAGACACTGACACCCTGCAGTGCTGGCAGCCGCGAGGCTGGAGCGGGACACAGACTGCACGGGACAGACCTGGAGGTCGCACGGAAGCGCTTCTGTGCGGCGTCCAGGGAGTGTGACGTCTGTGTTTACTCTGCTCCGCCTCCTCTTCCTGGCATAATGACATCGCTTCCTGCAAAACCGCAGGCAGCGATGAGCATTCCCGCAGGTAATTCGCGGCTATTCCGGTGGTATACCGCACATCATTGCTACCTGCGGAATACCCCCGGAATACCGCAGGTACCTGCGGAAATTAATGGACATGCACATTTTCTCAAGAAAGTTTCTCGAGAAAATTTTCTCAAGAAATTTTCTTGAGAAAAATCCGCACAGTGCGCACAGCTATTTTTTTTTCTCATTGAATTTCATGGGAAATGTCTGCACAAAGATTGCAGACATTTCTCAAGAAATTTCCGGGGCAAATCCGCGGGTAAATCCGCAGGTAAAAAGCTCTAGTGCGCACTGTGATAACACGCTCCGGGATCGCCTTTGCTGGGTTCAAAGGGCACGTATTCACCTCAGGCAGACAGCCGAATTCAAGGTGTAACTGACGCTTGGTCAGGTTTATTGCAGTGAAGCATAAACAAAAAGAAAAAAAAACACCAACAAAATAAATCCTTGCCTGTCCGGCACTAACTATACACGGTGTTATCCTAACTACCAACTGGAGGGCTTCTCCCTTCCAGCTAAACCATACAAACATCAGGCACTGCTCCTCACAAGTGTCTCCTACACAGACAGGCTTACTGTGTTCCCAGATGGAGACCCTCCCCCAACTTCCCAGATTCCTTTTACCTCCGTCCTTCACCTCCCATTAATCCATTAGTAGCCAGGTGATCCTGGCCAGGCTAAGTCACATAGGACCGATACCGGGGTGAGATATACCTGCCCTCATCCACTAAACCCACATGAGTCTCACATATCCCCCCCCTCTGCTCAGACCACTGCAGCTGAGCAACAGCACCCACAAAACAGTGCACACGAGACAGGGCATCAGCATTCCCCATCCGCACCCCCGGGCGGTGCTCCACTGTAAAACGGTAGGCCTGAAGTGCAAGGAACCACCGGGTCACTCGGCCATTCCGATCCTTATTCAAGTGCATCCACTTGAGAGGGGCATGGTCAGTGATCAGCCGGAACTTCCTTCCTATCAAGTAATATTTAAGGGACTCTAGAGCCCACTTAATGGCTAAGCATTCTTTTTCCACTATGGCATAGTTGCGTTCATGCTTATTAAGTTTCCGACTAAGATAAAGGACCGGATGTTCCTCTCCGTCCTTCAGTTGTGACAATACAGCCCCTATACCGGCATCAGAAGCGTCCGTTTGGACCACGAACTCGCTGCGGAAGTCAGGAGTCATTAGCACAGGTTGAGAGCAAAGAGCTAGTTTTAAGTTATGGAAGGCTTCTTCGGCTGCCGAGGTCCATTTGATCATGACAGAGTCTTTCCCTTTGGTAAGGTCCGTCAGGGGAACAGCGGTAGCCGCGAAATTGGGAATGAACCGTCGGTAGTAGCCAGCTATTCCCAAAAACGCTCTCACCTGCTTCTTGTTGACTGGTTGCGGCCATTTCTGAATGGCTTGTATCTTGTCAATCTGGGGTTTAACAATTCCCCTCCCAATTACGTATCCCAAATACCGGGCTTCTTCCAGCCCGATATGACATTTCTTGGGGTTTGCTGTTAGACCCGCCTCCCGCAGGTCCTCAATCACAGCCTCTAGTTTCTGGAGGTGCGTCTCCCAGTCCAGGCTGTAAATGACTATGTCATCCAAATACGCAGAAGCATACTGCCTATGGGGCCTCAGGACTCGGTCCATCAACCTTTGAAAGGTTGCCGGTGCCCCGTGTAGTCCAAACGGCATATACACATACTGGTATAAACCTTCCGGTGTAGAAAACGCGGTTTTCTCTTTAGCGGCCTCTGTTAGCGGGATCTGCCAATAGCCCTTCGTTAAGTCTAGGGTCGTGATATACCGGGCTTTTCCAAGCCGATCTATTAATTCATCGACCCGTGGCATAGGGTATGCATCAAATTTGGAGACCGCATTTAATCTCCTGAAGTCATTGCAGAATCTAATGGAGCCGTCTGGTTTCGGTATTAACACAATCGGACTCGACCAGGCGCTATGCGATTCCTCGATTACACCTAACTCCAACATGGTCTTCACTTCTCGGGAGACAGCTTCCCGCCGAGCCTCCGGTATTCGGTAGGGCTTTACCTGAACTGTTACCCCAGGCTCTGTTATGATGTCATGTTTAATGAGAGTGGTCTGCCCGGGCTTTTCCGAGAAAAACTCGTGATTGTTGATTACAAACTGCTTGACGTCGGTCTTTTGCCGCTCCGACAGAGTCTCCGCCGTCCCGACATCCGGTATGGTCTGCTTGCAGACCGGAAGGGCCAGACCTGCTGACAGAGCTGGACGGTCCTTCCAGGGTTTTATCAGATTCACGTGATAAATCTGTTCAGGCTTCCTTTTACCAGCCTGGTACACTTTGTAGTTTACCTCACCCACCCGTTCCTTAATTTCAAAGGGGCCTTGCCACTTTGCCAGAAATTTGCTTTCTGCCGTGGGGACCAGGATCAACACCCTATCTCCGGGTGCAAAAGTACGGATCTTGGCCCCCCTATCATAAATCCTTTTCTGTGCTCCTTGAGCCTGTATCATATGCTCTTTAACGATGGGCATCACCGCCGCAATACGGTCCTGCATTTGGGTTACATGGTCTATTACGCTTTTGAACGGGGTGACCTGTCCCTCCCAGGTTTCTTTAGCGACATCTAACAGTCCACGGGGCCGTCGGGCGTACAGAAGCTCGAAAGGAGAGAACCCGGTGGAAGACTGGGGCACCTCCCGGATGGCAAAAAGCAAATACGGGAGTAAGTAGTCCCAGTTCTTCCCGTCCTTGTCTATCGCCTTACGGAGCATCTGTTTCAAAGTTTTGTTAAACCGTTCGACCAGTCCGTCCGTTTGAGGGTGATACACGGAGGTGCGTAACTGTGCTATTTGTAACAGCCTGCAGAGTTCTTTCATTACTTTAGACATAAAGGGGGTTCCTTGGTCTGTGAGTATTTGTTTTGGGACACCAACCCGACTAAACACATGGACCAGCTCCTTGGCAATGGTCTTGGTGGCCGTGTTACGCAAAGGGATGGCCTCGGGGTAACGAGTGGCATAATCCAAGATGACAAGGATGTGCTGGTGTCCTCGTGCAGACTTGGGGAGGGGTCCAACTAAATCCATCCCAATTCTCTCAAATGGGATCTCGATGATAGGCAGAGGTACTAAGGGGCTACAGAAACGGGGCCTAGGCGCAGAGATTTGGCAGTCAGGACAAGACTCGCAATAGGTGCGAATATCGTGATGCATGCCGGGCCAAACAAAACAGTGTAATATCCTTTCGGTAGTTTTCTGGACCCCCAGGTGTCCCCCCATCATGTGTCCGTGTGCCAGGTCCAGCACTCTCCGCCTGTAGGCTCTCGGCACAACCAATCGTTGTACTGTGTCATCCCCCTTCTTCTCTATCTGATAGAGAAAGTCATTCTCCAGTGCCATGTAGGGGTAAGACAGCCTAGTACCTGCATCCACCTGCACCCCGTTTATCATTTTAACATTTTTTATAGCCTGAGAAAGGGTAGGATCTCTCATTTGCTCACTTTGGAAGTCATCTTTCTGGACTTCCAAATTCAGCCAAGAGGAAGGGGGACAGCCACCCGTGTCCGCCTCTGCCCCGGGTTCATCGGAATCACCCGCCAGAACTGAAAAGGGGAACTGGGGGTTGTTTTCAGCGGATTCCTCCTCTGAACCCTCTTGTGGGGCATCCTCTAGTGGCTCCGGGCCCACACAAGGTGTGGGAGAAGGATCATCCGTGCGGCTACCCTGGGGTACTAATTGGTTCTCCCACAACTGCCAGAAGTGGGGAAAATCCCTGCCCAAAATGATATCATGCAATAGTGCTGGTACTAGTCCCACCTTATGATGCACAGACCCATAGGGCGTAGTAATGCAGGAGACCGTTGTGAGGTACGAGCAGGTGTCTCCATGCACACATGTCACAGAAAATTTATCTGACGGTCCCATCGGGACTGCCACCAGACTGGCCTTTACCAGAGTCACCACACTTCCCGAGTCTAATAGTGCAACAACAGTATTGCCATCAATGGACACTTCACACAGGTGTTTTTTCATATCGCCTTGACATGCAGCAACACACACTACCCGTGCAACCATAGCCCTGCGTTTTTCAAAGTCCGTGACATCACACTGCATCGGTTCTGCAGTTACTGGACAGTTTGCAGCAATGTGGCCCGCCTCCTGGCAGCGGAAACACCTCACGGGCCCCTTGCTAAGACCATAGTTTGGCACCTTAGCCCTCACAGGGCCAGCAGTCCTGTTTTCCTCCTCCACTGCCTTAGGATATTTTCCTCCTCCCCATGACCCTGGAACAGTCTTACCAGATCCTCGTCGAGAAGGGGAAGAGCGAGGATGTGTAGCATCGTCCATAAGTCCTTCTGCCAAGGAATAACGCTCCACTAGATCCACTAGCTGATCTGCTGTCGTGGGGTTTCCATGGCTTACCCACCTCTTCAGAGATGGCGGTAGAGCTCTTAGGTATTTATCAAGAACGATTCTTTGTACCATCTCTGGCGCCGTCAGAACCTCGGGCTGTAGCCATTTCTTGGTCAAGTGAATGAGGTCAAACATCTGTGACCGCGGTGGTTTATCGGGCTGATAAGTCCATTGATGAACTCTCTGTGCTCGCACGGCCGTCGTCACTCCCAGCCGGGCAAGGATCTCGGCTTTTAGTTTATCAAAGTCATGCGCTGCTTCAGGCTCAAGATCAAAGTAGGCTTTTTGTGCCTCACCTGCCAGAAACGGTGCAAGCAAGTCGGCCCATCGCTCCTTTGGCCACTTTTCCCGCTCCGCCGTCCGTTCAAACGTGGTCAGGTAAGCTTCCACATCGTCCTCTGTGGTTAATTTCTGCCAGCACCGACTCACATGAATCACCCTCTGGTCAGCCTCCGCATTACTCTCCGGTACGGTCGCCAGACGCTGCGCCACCTGCTGCAAAAGTTGGCGGTCTTTAACCGTCGATTCCACCAGTTCCTTCAACTGTGCCGACATCAAGCGATTTGCCTCTTGCTGCACAGCTGCGGATTGTACCAGCGCTTTCACCACGTCATCCATTATGATGCGCTGTAACGTGCTGCCCGCGTTCTCCACCACAATGTGATAACACGCTCCGGGATCGCCTTTGCTGGGTTCAAAGGGCACGTATTCACCTCAGGCAGACAGCCGAATTCAAGGTGTAACTGACGCTTGGTCAGGTTTATTGCAGTGAAGCATAAACAAAAAGAAAAAAAAACACCAACAAAATAAATCCTTGCCTGTCCGGCACTAACTATACACGGTGTTATCCTAACTACCAACTGGAGGGCTTCTCCCTTCCAGCTAAACCATACAAACATCAGGCACTGCTCCTCACAAGTGTCTCCTACACAGACAGGCTTACTGTGTTCCCAGATGGAGACCCTCCCCCAACTTCCCAGATTCCTTTTACCTCCGTCCTTCACCTCCCATTAATCCATTAGTAGCCAGGTGATCCTGGCCAGGCTAAGTCACATAGGACCGATACCGGGGTGAGATATACCTGCCCTCATCCACTAAACCCACATGAGTCTCACAGCACATAGCCTAAGAATTAAAAAATCCCCCACTTACATCTTTTCAGACAAATTTATGGAGGAATGGAATTCTATACTAACATCTTGTTCACTTAAATTAATGGATCTGATTGTCAAAGAGGAACAGCTACGAATTCTGGATTTAGATAGCAAGATCAGTGGTGTACATGACTACCTTGTCAAAACTTATGATAAATCTGATTTTGACAAATTGAACTCCAGATTCAGAAATACCATTGATAATATTGAATCTGAAATCATGGAGCTCAAGCAGGGCAAATACCACAGGGATGTCAAAGACTATGAGTCTAAACAGGTATATACATGGTAGAGTGTCAGGAGGAATAAATCTATCTTGAAAAAACGTCAACATAATTCTCATAGTGATAGGTTTGTGAACTTTTCCTCCACTGATTTTGACTCAACAGATGGCAGCATTAGCTCACATGAATCAACTAGAGAAGTCCACACCCCCCGGCATACAAAAAACTTGACGCTTACAAAAAACGCAAATCGCGGAGAGGGGGGAGGAAACACAGGCATCATAGAGGAGAGATATCCCCTACGCTCCAAGAAGCGTCGGTATTGGAGGAATTAAACCCTCAGAACCTCTTGAAATTGCTGTTGTGAACCTCTCTGCATGTGTTTTGAGCTCTGCCCAGATTGATATCCTACAAAAAGGTTTAAACCTTGCCCCGAACAATCGAGCTAACCTTTTCCAGACAATAAAAGATGTGAACAGATTCATTAGGAACCTCACTGTGAAGCGACACTTTTTCAAGGCTGATGATGACGCTTGTGAGGACGCTAATGTACCATCTCCAGAGACAGATGAAGTTACCACCATCCCTTTATATTTCAATCTCAAAGAACAGATCTCCATTACCAACTTACAGGAATTGAGTGACTCCAGCATTACTTTGCCAAATCCACCCCCCCTTTAACACCAAAAATCCATATTTTTATCCTGTGGCCTCTAGAGTGCCTGTTATGGACGCTTACCAGGACCTCATAGAAACTGAGGTCAGACAAATTCTCATGTCCACACCTAGCGCCCAAGATAACCTGTCCATTCAGGAGAGAAAGTCACTTAATGCACTGAAGAATAATGAACACATTATTATCCGGAAAGCGGACAAAGGGGGATCGGTCGTGGTGTTAGATAGTGCACTATATGAAAAAGAAATGAATTTGATCCTAGCTGACTCTTCCACTTACAAACGCCTTTCTAGTGATCCTACTTTAATTTTCTATGAAAAATTGCGGAATATTTTGTCACAGGGACTAGAGTGGAGTGTGATCAATAAAAAGACATATGACTATCTTTTGATAGATAAACCCATATGTCCTATCTTTCAGGGACTCCCTAAGTTACATAAGGGTGTATTTCCCGGTCCCTAAAGGTGGCTTTACACACTGCAACATCGCAAACGACATCGCTGTAACGTCACCGGTTTTGTGACATAATAGCGACCTCCCCAGCGACATTGCAGTGTGTGAAACACATCAGCGACCTGGCCCCTGCTGTGAAGTTGCTGATCGCTGCAAATCGTTCAGGACCATTCTTTGGTCCTTTGTTTCCCGCTGTGCAGCATGATCGCTAGAAAGTCTCAGTGTGTAAAGGGGACTTTACAGCGACTTCGTTAGCGACTTCCCTTTCAAAAAGCTGCTTTACAACGTCCCCAATGACTAGCTAGGTCGTTCTGCAGATCCGGATCGCTGTTGCACCGTTGGCCAGGTCTGCCTGTTTGACAGCTCAGCAGAGACTTTGTAGCGATCCCGGCCAGGTTTGGATCGCTGGTGGGATCGCTAGAAAGTCTCAGTGTGTAAAGGGGCCTTTAGGCCCATAGTGGCTAGTACAGGTTCCCTGACCAGCAACCTTAGTGATTGGTTGGATAATATCCTCCAACCACTTATGAAAAGGACAGTAGGCCATATAAGAGATACTAAGAGTCTGTTACAAAATTTGGAGAAAGTGAATTGGACTGTCGATTCGTTTTGGATAACTAGTGATGTGGTATCATTATACCCTAGTATCCCCCACGACGAAGCTTTGCAATACTTGTTCTTCCATTTGGAAAAATACAGCTCATTAGACGACAATTTTAAGGAATATGTCCTTATGACCACTGGTTTCCTTTTAAGGCATATTTTTTTCCAATTTAGTGGTACCTACTATCTTCAAATTTCTGGATGCCCTATGGGTGCCAGCTTTTCATGCGCATTGGCCAACATTTATATGGCATACTGGGAGGAGCAATATATTCATACTGATAGTAATCCATTTTTGAATCAAATCTCCTGGTATGCCAGATATGTAAATGATCAGTTGTTAATATGCAATATTCACCAACAAGGTACACCTCAGGATTTTTCTGATTCCCTGAATGCATACTTTAACAAAAACAGCTTGAATTTAAAGTTCACAATGAATATCTATAATCAGCTGGCACCATTCTTAGACATCCAATTATTTGGTAACCCCATAACTGGAACTATCGATTCTACTCTTTATAGGAAACCGATAAGTGGCAACGCGTCTCTTCACGCAAGTAGTTGTCATACGCCCCACACATTGCAGGGCTTACCTGTGGGGGAACTCCTGCGCGCTAAGAGGCTGTGTTCCTCTGAGCTGTCTTATTACAAAGAGGCTGCACATATTAAGCATAGACTAAAGGCCAAGTCACACTAAACAACTTACCAGCGATCCCAACAACGATCCAACCTGATAGGGATCGCTGGTAATTTGCTAAGAGGTCGCTGGTGAGATGTCACACTCCAGCGATCCCACCAGCAACCTGACCTGGCAGGGATCGCTGGAGCGTCGCTACACGAGTTGCGAGTGAGCTCACCAGCAACCAGTGACCAGAAAAATGGCCCAGGACATTCAGCAACAACCAACGACCTCACAGCAGGGGCCAGGTTTTTGCTGGATGTCACACACAGCAACATCACTAGCAACATCGCTGCTACGTCAAAAAAGTTGTTCGTTAGCAGCGATGTTGCTAGCGATGTTGCTTAATGTGACGTGGCCTTAAGGAAGAGAGGTTATTCCAATCGGATTATAAACAGAGCATCATCTATCGCAGATAGTAAAACCCGTCCCGACCTGTTGCAGGATCCTAATAAATCTGTCAAACAAATGGACAGGATCACTTTTTCTTCCCCATTTAGTGTGGATTTTTTCCGCATTAAGGAGGTTATTCTCCATTTTCTCCCCCTTCTCCGGCAGGATGAGGTGTTAGATTCTATCCTTTCACAGGGGGTTAATGTGGTAGCGAAAAGAGCATGTACAGTGGGTAACATGATTGCACCAAGCATGTATACAGAGCAAAAACCGAAAAAAACCTGGCTCAGCATCACAGGTTCTTATAAGTGCGGTTCTAGCTGCTGTGGCTTATATAAATTTATGCACACAACTAAAGCAATTAGTGACAGTACCAATAAAATTCATAAAATTGGTTCTTTCATTAACTGCTCTACCACACATGTTGTGTATAAAGCCACATGTACTACTTGCGGTAAGACTTACATAGGCTGCATCTCCAGACCCCTGAGAGTTAGGATATCTGAGCACACTAGAGTTGCACAAAATCAGAACTCATTTACCCACAGTGAACTTCCATCGCAGAAACGATCCTTATCAGGCCTTACCAAGAATTCTATAAACCATCACCTAGCAGATTTTTCCTCTCTTACAGTCACGGGTATAGAATATGATCCCAAAACTCCCCGTGGTGGTGATTGGTTCCAAGCGTTGTTGCATACTGAGGCAGAATGGATCCTCAGGCTGAATACCAGACACCCGGGAGGTCTGAACTACCGTTCAGACCTGCGCTACATTTTCTGAATGCTTAATGGGAATCCTTCTGCAAAGCAATGTGGTTTTGCATAGGTTGATATGAATGATTGGCGAATAGCTGGGGGGAGGGAGAGGTACAAGTGATTTAAACATGCTATGTGAATAGTGGAATATGTGACATGGGAACACTTTTTGGACATGTTAGCCAATAAGATGATATTATATTATTATATGCATGAGTGACTACGGGCTCAACGTAATATACTAATCTTATCATATATGATCATTATATTTCTTTCAAACAATAATAATGACTTTTTGGAATAATTAATTCCTAAGGTATTGTCCCTTTGATACAAATATCTAGTACATCATTTGATTAGTTCCATCAATTTATAGTATTGATTTTTTCTGCTTGTTACATTCATTAATATTTAGTTTTTTGGGTGTTTTTATTTTTTTTTTTATTCAAGTTCGTTATTGCCCGTATTTCACTCATCCATATTTTACTATACTATAAAATAAAATATACTATACCATAAAATAAAACCAAATAAAATGAAGCATCTACCTATATATATATTTTTGGATTTCCCTATATATTTCTTTTCAGAATTTAATTTTTTTTCAAAATTTGCATGTTGTGAGCATATGTGCACCCATATGTATCTGTTTATTCATCTATTTATTTATGTATATATCCTTGGAATTTTTACAATTCATATTATAATTCATGTCATAATTCTGATACCTCCGATACTATTATGCTATTTTTAGGCTCTTATTCCAACTTATCCTAAATAGCTAAGCCAGTTAATTAATTATCCCCTCCCCACAAGTAATTACTGCATTCTCATTCATTTCCTGGTGTTGGGTCAGGTTACCTCCTCTATATGAACAGCTTCCAGTTTGGCATAGGTCACTTATGACTAAGGACTTTGTTGTTTTTAATTTTTAAGTCCGAAACGCGTAAAGAGTACCTATGATTTACAATATGTCTTCATCTTCGGTCTCAGAATGTTTTTAATACATTAAATAAAGGAAGAAATTCTTTTTAACTAAACGAATTTGTGCTGGATCCTCCGTCTCCTTCATTGTTACCGCTTACCTCAGGCTGGCCTGGACCTACCAGCGGATCCATGCACCCTGAAGATCTGAGCAACCTGGCTGGCAGGTGAGCTGAAAAAAAATTTCTTTTTAATTGTAATAGCAAACACTGAGGAAACTTAGTGGCATCCTAAAAGTGGCTGTTGGACTTCATTAGTGTCCCACTGGTGCCAAGCTATTTCCAGCACCTCTGCATTGCACCCTCAAACTCATTTTTACTAAGCCATTATAATAGCAAACACTGAGGAAAGTTAGTGGCATCCTAAAAGTGGCTGTTGGACTTCATTAGTGTCCCACTGGTGCCAAGCTATTTCCAGCACCTCTGAATTGCACCCTCAAACTCATTGTTACTAAGCCATTATAATAGCAAACACTGAGGAAACTTAGTGGCATCCTAAAACTGGCTGTTGGACTTCATTAGTGTCCCACTGGTGCCAAGCTATTTCCAGCACCTCTGCATTACACCCTCAAACTCATTTTTACTAAACCATTATAATAGCAAACACTGAGGAAACTTAGTGGCATCCTAAAAGTGGCTGTTGGCCTTCATTAGTGTCCCACTGGTGCCAAGCTATTTCCAGCACCTCTGCATTGCACCCTCATACTCAATGTTACTACGCCATTATAATAGCAAACACTGAGGAAACTTAGTGGCATCCTAAACCTGGCTGTTGGACTTCATTAGTGTCCCACTGGTGCCAAGCTATTTTCAGCTCTTCTACATTGCACCCTGAAACTCATTGTTACAAAGCCATTATAATAGCAAACACTGAGGAAACTTAGTGGCATCCTAAAAGTGGCTGTTGGAATTCATTAGTGTCCCACTGGTGCCAAGCTATTTCCAGAACCTCTGCATTGTACCCTTAAACTCATTTTTACTAAGCCATTATAATAGCAAACACTGAGGAAACTTAGTGGCATCCTAAAAGTGGCTGTTGGACTTCATTAGTGTCCCACTGGTGCCAAGCTATTTCCAGCAACTCTGCATTGCACCCTAAAACTCATTGTTAGTAAGCCATTATAATAGCAAACACTGAGGAAACTTAGTGGCATCCTAAAAGTGAGTGTTGGACTTCATTAGTGTCCCATTCGTGCCAAGCTATTTCCAGCACCTCTGCATTGCACCCTTAAACTCATTGTTACTAAGCCATTATAATAGCAAACACTGAGGAATTTTAGTGGCATCCTAAAAGTGGCTGTTGGACTTTATTAGTGTCCCTCTGGTGCCAAGCTATTTCCAGTACCTCTGCATTGCACCCTCAAACTCATTGTTAGTAAGCCATTATAATATCAAACACTGAGGAAACTTAGTGGTATCCTAAAAGTGGCTGTTGGACTTCATTAGTGTCCCACTGGTGCCAAGCTATTTCCAGCACCTTTGCATTGCACCCTCAAACTCATTTTTACCAAGCCATTATAACAGCAAACACTGAGGAAACTTAGTGGCATCCTAAAAGTGGCTGTTGGGTTTCATTAGTGTCCCACTGGTGCAAAGCTATTTCCAGCACTTCTACATTGCACCCTGAAACTCATTGTTACTAAGCCATTATAATAGCAAACACTGAGTAAACTTAGTGGCATCCTAAAAGTGGCTGTTAGACTTTATTATTGTCCCACTGATGCCAAGCTATTTCCAGCACCTCTGCATTGCACCCTTATACTCATTGTTACAAAGCCATTATAATAGCAAACACTGAGGAAACTTAGTGGCATCCTAAAAGTGGCTGTTGGACTTCATTAGTGAACCACTGGTGCAAAGCTATTTCCAGCTCCTCTGCATTGCACCCTCAAACTCATTTTTACTAAGCCATTATACTAGCAAACACTGAGGAAACTTAGTGTCATCCTAAAAGTGGCTGTTGGACTTTATTAGTGAACCACTGGTGCAAAGCTATTTCTAGCTCCTCTGCATTGCACCCTCAGACTCATTGTTACTAAGCCATTATAATAGCAAACACTGAGGAAACTTAGTGGCATCGTAAAAGTGGCTGTTGTGTTTCATTAGTGTCCCACTGGTGCAAAGCTATTTACAGCACCTCTGCATTGCACCCTCAAACTCATTTTTACCCAGCCATTATAATAGCAAACACTAAGGAAACTTAGTGGCATCCTAAAAGTGGTTGTTGGACTTAATTAGTGTCCCACTGGTGCCAAGCTATTTCCAGCACCTCTGCGTTGCACCCTCAAACTCATTGTTACTAAGACATTATAATAGCAAACACTGAGGAAATTTAGTGGCATCCTAAAACTGGCTGTTGGACTTCATTAGTGTACCACTGGTGCCAAGCTATTTCCAGCACTTCTACATTGCACGCTGAAACTCATTGTTACTAAGCCATTATAATAGCAAACACTGAGGAAACTTAGTGGCATCCTAAAAGTGTCTGTTAGACTTCATTATTGTCCCACTGATGCTAAGCTATTTCCAGCACCTCTGCATTGCAGCCTTATACTCATTGTTACAAAGCCATTATAATAGCAAACACTGAGGAAACTTAGTGGCATCCTAAATGTGGCTGTTGGACTTCATTAGTGAACCACTGGTGCAAAGCTATTTCCAGCACCTCTGCATTGCACCCTCAAACTCATTTTTACTAAGTCATTATAATAGCAAACACTGAGGAAACTTAGTGGCATCCTAAAAGGGGCTGTTGGATTTCATTAGTGTCCCACTGGTGCCAAGCTATTTCCAGCACTTCTACATTGCACCCTCAAACTCATTTTTACTAAGGAATTATAATAGCAAATGACTTGCCCACCCCAGGGCTGTGGGACACCCGATGCCGGGCCGGACTAGTCCGGTGGTAGTCAGTGGTGGCTGGGCCCGGCTCCGTGGCCCTGGTGGGTGTCAGTTGAATATGTGGCTTGCTTGAAAGTTGTGTTCGTGACGCCACCTGTGGTATGCGGCTAATAAGCCGCCGCTGCTGTGTGAGGCCACCGGGATGATGTGATGGCAGCTATGGTGGTACTGCTCCCCACAGGTGGAGCAATGCCCGGGGCACAGTTGGTGCTTGTGAATGTCTATGCAGATGAAATAACTGAGGCAACTTCAAGGGTGCAGTTCAAGTTCTTTACTCACAGTTCTTGTCAGGGCAGCAGGACCCTTGGACCGCTGGAACCTCTGTCAGGGACCTCCCTCTTCTGGGTGATTCAGAGTGTGAAATCCGGTACCCTCTCTCTTAGTGTCTCCTTCTCTGCTGTCTTCACTAGCCTTGCCCGAGTTTGGATGGCCCTGGCTTGGCCTCCACTACAGCCTCCAGGCCGGGGGGTCACCTGTCGGCTGATTACCCCTTTTCTGAAGGTCTGCTATGGGTTCTGGCCCTGGGAGCTTGCAACGTCCCTGGGCCTCGGTTTTTACTGTTTGGAGATTGTCTTTACACTCCTCCAGTCTCTAGGGACCGTCCCCTGTCACAGCTTAATCACTCCACCGATGTCAATGTGGACCAGGCCACCGCAGCCTGCAGCTACTCGTAGCGCCTCTGGGCCCTAGGCTTCGGTACCCAACAAGGACTGCTCGTGGTACCTACAGGACTACCCGCGGCCCTGCGACCCTTTCTGTCTTCTACGTGGTGTCACCTGGACCTCTGGGTCCCAGGATCTTCACCAGGAAGCGTCTCCTTCAGTTCCTCTGCTCCTGGCTGACTTGGAGCTTTCTTTCCTTCTTTCTTTCTTTCTTTTCTTTCTCCTCCTTGCCTGCCTCCAGCAGGCCTCCTCCTCCCTCCTTTCTCTCGTTCTTCTTCTCCAACTACATGCTGGCTCCTCACTCTTTCACTCCCTGAGGTAAACTGACTAAACTTGACCTTCCTATCTCTGTCTGCTCTCCTTGGCTCCTCCCACCTCCCCAGTTGCTAAGATACTACCCTATGGGAGCAGGGATGGGTCTTACAGCCCCTCTCAGCATGCAGCATGGGAGGGTTGCCAGCCACTTTCCCTGGTCCTGTGTGTCCCTAGCAATGGGTGTAGTGTGAATTTACCAGGGGACCGGAGTTCATTCCCTTCCTCTCCCAGAATGGGCATCACACCGCAGATGGGGTGCAATGACCTGTGGCGACGGAAGCCTCAGGGGCGCCACACTCCCCCACAGCAAATCCCAGCACGTCCTCGGGCTGAAAAACAACAAAAACATGTGGAGAAACTGCAAAAACATTTTTGTATGCAATAACATAAAACAGTAAAACATTTCTTCCCTTTATGGGAGGCACATATCATGAACGTTGCGAACTTCTTATAAAGAAAACCCTAAGTGTGCACTTCCAGTCTATTGCACGGTTTGGCAAATCCCCCATAATTCTGGTAGGGGGCACAACGGGTGCAACTAATTACATTTTCGGCTACTACAAGTCCAGTAGCCCGGCAGTTCGTTTCTTTCAATCAGACAAAAGTGACATCTTCAACCAGCCATTAAGTCCAATGGCCTGGTTACATAAAACATATCAACAACATACCAGCCACTAAGTCCAATGGCCTGGTAGGACATGACACATACACTTTCACCGGGGCCCACATTCCAGTTCAGTGGCCCAGTAACACATAACATGGGGGGGTGACATCTTCAAAAAGAATCAGGGGCAGTACAGTAGGAAAGGGTGTCATCTTCGAAAAGAATAAGGGGCAAAACACGAGGGACATCTTCAAAAAGAATGAGGGGCTATGTACAGTTTGGCAGCTCTTCATCTTCCTTACTCTCGAGGATAGATTTCAGGATCCCACTCCGGCATGGCTCCTGGCAGCAGGTACGCTGACGAGATCATCGTCTGGGTCCCTTGCACACTGGTCCCTGACCTTCTGCGCTGTCCTGCAGCCTGGGTTGGAGTGGGGCTGCCTGTAGGCGTTGCACGGCGCTGCTGCAGAGGGCTACTTGTCTGCAGGGGGCTGTTGCTGTGATCTTTGGTGTCCTGCTTTGGCCGTGCACCTTGCACCACACAAGCCATGGAGATCCGGGTCTGTGTCTCCTGCATGGCTGTTGCAGGCTCGCTGCTCACTTGGGCCTGCATTGAGGTAGTGCTGCGGCTGCTGCTGACAGGGGAGACGCTACACGGTGGCATAGTGCGGCGCCACTCCGGTTCTTCTGAGGCCGTCTCCTCCTGTTGGTACTCCTGCACCAATCTCCAGCAGGTCAGTTCGTTTGCCAATGCGGTTTCCTTGGGGCGCAGGGGCTTTTGCAATCCCCCACTCTCTATGGGCGCTGCGTCCCAGTGCACTCCCGGAGATGTCGTTCCCAGGAGACTCACAGGGGGACTCGGTAGGGGGCCCACTAGCTGGTCGGTGTCTACCCCTCCCCAGGCTCCGTCTGCGGGGGTTTCGGGCAGGCCTCCGGTGCCCCACCGGGCATCAGCGGGGCTGGCGGGGAAGGCCTGCGGGACAGTGGAGGGACAGGGCGGTGGCGTTTGGTGGGTCAGTGGGTCCGGACGGGTCGGGGCTTCACATTGCTCACCCGGTCGCTGCTCCGCGGCCTCCATCCTGTGGCCCACACTCTCCGGCACCATCGGTGTTTCACTCCGCCGGTCCACCTCTGCTTGCAGGTTACGCAGTCTCCGAGCCAGGATTCGCATTTCCTCCCGGAGCAGGTCCAGCTCGGGATCCATCTTCCCGGTCCCTGGGGTACACTCCTGCAGCCTCTCTGCCATGCTGCCGACCTGGGGAACGCTTGCTGGATCACTGCTCGGGTGCTCGACCACGCCACTCGGCTGCTCCCTTTCCCTTCTCGGAGGCTGGGCCGGAGGCTGCACTAGTATCTGGCGCCAGACTGGCGCCCAGCCCATCACGGCCGGCATCACTCCGCTTGCGATAAGGTACATTTTCTTTATCTGCTGGTCTGGCTTTTAAACTCTTTCTGCCAGCCGGCCAGCTTATCTGGTCGCCATTTCTTCTTCTTCCGCCTTCTATCGCGGACACCGCTTCGCGCACTTTTCTTGGACAAGGGGGCGGGGCTTCTCTTCGCGCCCTTTCTTCTTGCACGCCCCCCTTCTTCCCGCTCTCAGCAGTGCTAATGGCGGCGGTTTCTCAGTAAAGTACACAGTCTGTCACACGGTTCTCCAGGCGCACAGTACCCGGTTAGACCGGGCACGAAATCCTGTTCACAGCGCCAAAAGTTGACTCGCCCACCCCAGGGCTGTGGGACACCCGATGCCGGGCCGGACTAGTCCGGTGGTAGTCAGTGGTGGCTGGGCCCGGCTCCGTGGCCCTGGTGGGTGTCAGTTGAATATGTGGCTTGCTTGAAAGATGTGTTCGTGACGCCACCTGTGGTATGCGGCTAATAAGCCGCCGCTGCTGTGTGAGGCCACCGGGATGATGTGATGGCAGCTATGGTGGTACTGCTCCCCACAGGTGGAGCAATGCCCGGGGTACAGTTGGTGCTTGTGAATGTCTATGCAGATGTAATAACTGAGGCAACTTCAAGGGTGCAGTTCAAGTTCTTTACTCACAGTTCTTGTCAGGGCAGCAGGACCCTTGGACCGCTGGAACCTCTGTCAGGGACCTCCCTCTTCTGGGTGATTCAGAGTGTGAAATCCGGTACCCTCTCTCTTAGTGTCTCCTTCTCTGCTGTCTTCACTAGCCTTGCCCGAGTTTGGATGGCCCTGGCTTGGCCTCCACTACAGCCTCCAGGCTGGGGGGTCACCTGTCGGCTGATTACCCCTTTTCTGAAGGTCTGCTATGGGTTCTGGCCCTGGGAGCTTGCAACGTCCCTGGGCCTCGGTTTTTACTGTTTGGAGATTGTCTTTACACTCCTCCAGTCTCTAGGGACCGTCCCCTGTCGCAGCTTAATCACTCCACCGATGTCAATGTGGACCAGGCCACCGCAGCCTGCAGCTACTCATAGCGCCTCTGGGCCCTAGGCTTCGGTACCCAACAAGGACTGCTCGTGGTACCTACAGGACTACCCGCGGCCCTGCGACCCTTTCTGTCTTCTACGTGGTGTCACCTGGACCTCTGGGTCCCAGGATCTTCACCAGGAAGCGTCTCCTTCAGTTCCTCTGCTCCTGGCTGACTTGGAGCTTTCTTTCCTTCTTTCTTTCTTTCTTTTCTTTCTCCTCCTTGCCTGCCTCCAGCAGGCCTCCTCCTCCCTCCTTTCTCTCGTTCTTCTTCTCCAACTACATGCTGGCTCCTCACTCTTTCACTCCCTGAGGTAAACTGACTAAACTTGACCTTCCTATCTCTGTCTGCTCTCCTTGGCTCCTCCCACCTCCCCAGTTGCTAAGCTACTACCCTATGGGAGCAGGGATGGGTCTTACAGCCCCTCTCAGCATGCAGCATGGGAGGGTTGCCAGCCACTTTCCCTGGTCCTGTGTGTCCCTAGCAATGGGTGTAGTGTGAATTTACCAGGGGACCGGAGTTCACTCCTTTCCTCTCCCAGAATGGGCATCACACCGCAGATGGGGTGCAATGACCTGTGGCGACGGAAGCCTCAGGGGCGCCACACAAACACTGAGGAAACTTAGTGGCATCCTAAAAGTGGCTGTTGGACTTCATTAGTGTCCCAATGGTGCCAAGCTATTTCCAGCACCTCTGCATTGCACCCTCAAACTCATTGTTACTAAGCCATTATAATAGAAAACACTGAGGAAACCTAGTGGCATCCTAAAAGTGGCTGTTGGACTTCATTACTGTCTCACTGGTGCCAAGCTATTTCCAGCACCTCTACATTGCACCCTCAAACTCATTTTTTCTAGCCATTATAATATCAAACACTGAGGAAACTTAGTGGTATCCTAAAAGTGGCTGTTGGATTTCATTAGTGTCCCACTGGTGCCAAGCTATTTCCAGCACCTCTGCATTGCACCCTCAAACTCATTGTTACTAAGCCATTATTATAGCAAACACTGAGGAAACTTAGTGGCATCCTAAAAGTGGCTGTTGGACTTCATTAGTGTCCCACTGGTGCCAAGCTATTTCCAGCACCTCTGCATTGCACCCTCAAACTCATTGTTAGTAAGCCATTATAATATCAAACACTGAGTAAACTTAGTGGTATCCTAAAAGTGGCTGTTGGACTTCATTAGTGTCCCACTGGTGTCAAGCTATTTCCAGCACCTCTGCTTTGAACCCTCAAACTCATTTTTACTAAGCCATTATAATAGCGAACACTGAGGAAACTTAGTGGCATCCTAAAACTGGCTGTTGGACTTCATTAGTGTCCCACTAATGCAAAGCTATTTTCAGCACCTCTGCATTGCACCCTAAAACTCATTGTTAGTAAGCCATTATAATAGCAAACACTGAGGAAACTTAGTGGCATCCTAAAAGTGGCTGTTGGACTTCATTAGTGTCCCATTCGTGCCAAGCTATTTCCAGCACCTCTGCATTGCACCCTTAAACTCATTGTTACTAAGCCATTATAATAGCAAACACTGAGGAATTTTAGTGGCATCCTAAAAGTGGCTGTTGGATTTTATTAGTGTCCCTCTGGTGCCAAGCTATTTCCAGCACCTCTGCATTGCACCCTCAAACTCATTGTTAGTAAGCCATTATAATATCAAACACTGAGGAAACTTAGTGGTATCCTAAAAGTGGCTGTTGGACTTCATTAGTGTCCCACTGGTGCCAAGCTATTTCCAGCACCTCTGCATTGCACCCTCAAACTCATTTTTACCTAGCCATTATAACAGCAAACACTGAGGAAACTTAGTGGCATCCTAAAAGTGGCTGTTGGGTTTCATTAGTGTCCCACTGGTGCAAAGCTATTTCCAGCACCTCTGCATTGCACCCTCAAACTCATTCTTACCCAGCCATTATAATAGCAAACACTAAGGAAACTTAGTGGCATCCTAAAAGTGGCTGTTGGACTTCATTAGTGTCCCACTGGTGCCAAGCTATTTCCAGCACTTCTACATTGCACCCTGAAACTTATTGTTACTAAGCCATTATAATAGCAAACACTGAGGAAACTTAGTGGCATCCTAAAAGTGGCTGTTGAACTTCATTAGTGAACCACTGGTGCAAAGCTATTTCCAGCTCCTCTGCATTGCACCCTCAAACTCATTGTTACAAAGCCATTATAATAGCAAACACTGAGGAAACTTAGTGTCATCCTAAAAGTGGCTGTTGAACTTCATTAGTGAACCACTGGTGCAAAGCTATTTCCAGCTCCTCTGCATTGCACCCTCAAACTCATTTTTACTAAGCCATTATAATAGCAAACACTGAGGAAACTTAGTGTCATCCTAAAAGTGGCTGTTGGACTTCATTAGTGAACCACTGGTGCAAAGCTATTTCTAGCTCCTCTGCATTGCACCCTCAGACTCATTGTTACTAAGCCATTATAATAGCAAACACTGAGGAAACTTAGTGGCATCGTAAAAGTGGCTGTTGTGTTTCATTAGTGTCCCACTGGTGCAAAGCTATTTCCAGCACCTCTGCATTGCACCCTCAAACTCATTTTTACCCAGCCATTATAATAGCAAACACTAAGGAAACTTAGTGGCATCCTAAAAGTGGTTGTTGGACTTAATTAGTGTCCCACTGGTGCCAAGCTATTTCCAGCACCTCTGCATTGCACCCTCAAACTCATTGTTACTAAGACATTATAATAGCAAACAATGAGGAAACTTAAGGCCCCGTCACACTAAGCAACATCGCTAGCAACATCGCTGGTAACGAACAACTTTTGTGACGTTGCTAGCGATGTTGCTGTGTGTGACATCCAGCAACAACCTGGCCCCTGCTGTGAGGTCGTTGGTTGTTGCTGAATGTCCTGGGCCATTTTTTAGTTGTTGCTGTCCTGCTGTGAAGCACAGATCGCTGTGTGTGACAGCGAGACAGCAACAACTAATGTGCAGTGAGCAGGGAGCCAGCGTCTGCTGAGGCTGGTAACTAATGTAAACATCGGGTAACCAAGAAGCCCTGTCCTTGGTTACCCGATATTTACCTTTGATACCAGACTCCTCCGCTCTCACTGCCTGTGCTGCCGGCTCCTGCTCTGTGCACATGTAGCTGCAGGACACATCGGGTTAATTAACCCGATGTGTGCTGTAACTAGGAGAGCAAGGAGCCAGCACTAAGCAGTGTGCGCTGCTCCCTGCTCTGTGCACATTTAGCTGCAGCACACATCGGGTTAATTAACCTGATGTGTGCTGTAACTAGGAGACTGGGGGCTGGTCACTGGTTGCTGGTGAGCTCACCAGCAACTCGTGTAGCCACGCTCCAGCGATCCCTGCCAGGTCAGGTTGCTGGTGGGATCGCTGGAGCGTCGCAGTGTGACAGCTCACCAGCAACCTCCTAGCAACTTACCAGCGATCCCTATCGTTGTTGGGATCGCTGGTAAGTTGCTTAGTGTGACTGGACCTTTAGTGGCATCCTAAAACTGGCTGTTGGACTTCATTAGTGTCCCACTAGTGCCAAGCTATTTCCAGCACCTCTGCATTGCACCCTCAAACTCATTGTTACAAAGCCATTATAATAGCAAACACTGAGGAAACTTAGTGGCATCCTAAATGTGGCTGTTGGACTTCATTAGTGAACCACTGGTGCAAAGCTATTTCCAGCACCTCTGCATTGCACCCTCAAACTCATTTTTACTAAGCCATTATAATAGCAAACACTGAGGAAACTTAGTGGCATCCTAAAAGGGGCTGTTGGATTTCATTAGTGTCCCACTGGTGCCAAGCTAATTCCAGCAACTATGCATTGCACCCTCAAACTCATTGTTACTAAGCTATTTTATTAGCAAACACTGAGGAATCTTAGTGGCATCCTAAAACTGGCTGTTGGACTTCATTAGTGTCCCACTGGTGCCAAGCTATTTCCAGCACTTCTGCATTGCACCCTCAAACTCATTTTTACTAAGGAATTATAATAGCAAACACTGAGGAAACTTAGTGGCATCCTAAAAGTGGCTGTTGGACTTCATTAGTGTCCCAATGGTGCCAAGCTATTTCCAGCACCTCTGCATTGCACCCTCAAACTCATTGTTACTAAGCCATTATAATAGCAAACACTGAGGAAACTTAGTGGCATCCTAAAAGTAGCTGTTGGACTTCATTAGTGTCTCACTGGTGCCAAGCTATTTCCAGCACCTCTAGATTGCACCCTCAAACTCATTTTTACTAGCCATTATAATATCAAACACTGAGGAAACTTAGTGGCATCCTAAAGGTGGCTGTTGGACTTCATTATTGAACCACTGGTGCAAAGCTATTTCCAGCTCCTCTGCATTGCACCCTCAAACTCATTTTTACTAATCCATTATAATAGCAAACACTGAGGAAACTTAGTGTCATCCTAAAAGTGGCTGTTGGACTTTATTAGTGAACCACTGGTGCAAACCTATTTCTAGCTCCTCTGCATTGCACCCTCAGACTCATTGTTACTAAGCCATTATAATAGCAAACACTGAGGAAACTTAGTGGCATCGTAAAAGTGGCTGTTGTGTTTCATTAGTGTCCCACTGGTGCAAAGCTATTTACAGCACCTCTGCATTGCACCCTCAAACTCATTTTTACCCAGCCATTATAATAGCAAGCACTAAGGAAACTTAGTGGCATCCTAAAAGTGGTTGTTGGACTTAATTAGTGTCCCACTGGTGCCAAGCTATTTCCAGCACCTCTGCTTTGCACCCTCAAACTCATTGTTACTAAGACATTATAATAGCAAACACTGAGGAAACTTAGTGGCATCCTAAAACTGGCTGTTGGACTTCATTAGTGTACCACTGGTGCCAAGCTATTTCCAGCACTTCTACATTGCACGCTGAAACTCATTGTTACTAAGCCATTATAATAGCAAACACTGAGGAAACTTAGTGGCATCCTAAAAGTGTCTGTTAGACTTCATTATTGTCCCACTGATGCTAAGCTATTTCCAGCACCTCTGCATTGCAGCCTTATACTCATTGTTACAAAGCCATTATAATAGCAAACACTGAGGAAACTTAGTGGCATCCTAAATGTGGCTGTTGGACTTCATTAGTGAACCACTGGTGCAAAGCTATTTCCAGCACCTCTGCATTGCACCCTCAAACTCATTTTTACTAAGTCATTATAATAGCAAACACTGAGGAAACTTAGTGGCGTCCTAAAAGGGGCTGTTGGATTTCATTAGTGTCCCACTGGTGCCAAGCTATTTCCAGCAACTATGCATTGCACCCTCAAACTCATTGTTACTAAGCTGTTTTAATAGCAAACACTGAGGAATCTTAGTGGCATCCTAAAACTGGCTGTTGGACTTCATTAGTGTCCCACTGGTGCCAAGCTATTTCCAGCACTTCTGCATTGCACCCTCAAACTCATTTTTACTAAGGAATTATAATAGAAAACAATGAGGAAACTTAGTGGCATCCTAAAAGTGGCTGTTGGACTTCATTAGTGTCCCAATGGTGCCAAGCTATTTCCAGCACCTCTGCATTGCACCCTCAAACTCATTGTTACTAAGCCATTATAATAGCAAACACTGAGGAAACTTAGTGGCATCCTAAAAGTGGCTGTTGGACTTCATTAGTGTCTCACTGGTGCAAAGCTATTTCCAGCACCTCTACATTGCACCCTCAAACTCATTTTTTCTAGCCATTATAATATCAAACACTGAGGAAACTTAGTGGTATCCTAAAAGTGGCTGTTGGATTTCATTAGTGTCCCACTGGTGCCAAGCTATTTCCAGCACCTCTGCATTGCACCCTCAAACTCATTGTTACTAAGCCTTTATTATAGCAAACACTGAGGAAACTTAGTGGCATCCTAAAAGTGGCTGTTGGACTTCATTAGTGTCCCACTGGTGCCAAGCTATTTCCAGCACCTCTGCATTGCACCATCAAACTCATTGTTAGTAAGCCATTATAATATCAAACACTGAGTAAACTTAGTGGTATCCTAAAAGTGGCTGTTGGACTTCATTAGTGTCCCACTGGTGTCAAGCGATTTCGAGCACCTCTGCTTTGAACCCTCAAACTCATTTTTACTAAGCCATTATAATAGCGAACACTGAGGAAACTTAGTGGCATCCTAAAACTGGCTGTTGGACTTCATTAGTGTCCCACTAATGCAAAGCTATTTCCAGCACCTCTGCATTGCACCCTCAAACTCATTGTTAGTAAGCCATTATAACATCAAACACTGAGGAAACTTAGTGGTATCCTAAAAGTGGCTGTTGGACTTCATTAGTGTCCCACTGGTGCCAAGCTATTTCCAGCACCTCTGCATTGCACCCTCAAACTCATTCTTACCCAGCCATTATAATAGCAAACACTAAGGAAACTTAGTGGCATCCTAAAAGTGGGTGTTGGACTTCATTAGTGTCCCACTGGTGCCAAGCTATTTCCAGCACTTCTACATTGCACCCTGAAACTTATTGTTACAAAGCCATTATAATAGCAAACACTGAGGAAACTTAGTGGCATCCTAAAAGTGGCTGTTGGACTTCATTAGTGAACCACTGGTGCAAAGCTATTTCCAGCTCCTCTGCATTGCACCCTCAAAATCATTTTTACTAAGCCATTATAATAGCAAACACTGAGGAAACTTAGTGTCATCCTAAAAGTGGCTGTTGGACTTCATTAGTGAACCACTGGTGCAAAGCTATTTCTAGCTCCTCTGCATTGCACCCTCAGACTCATTGTTACTAAGCCATTATAATAGCAAACACTGAGGAAACTTAGTGGCATCGTAAAAGTGGCTGTTGTGTTTCATTAGTGTCCCACTGGTGCAAAGCTATTTCCAGCACCTCTGCATTGCACCCTCAAACTCATTTTTACCCAGCCATTATAATAGCAAACACTAAGGAAACTTAGTGGCATCCTAAAAGTGGTTGTTGGACTTAATTAGTGTCCCACTGGTGCCAAGCTATTTCCAGCACCTCTGCATTGCACCCTCAAACTCATTGTTACTAAGACATTATAATAGCAAACACTGAGGAAACTTAGTGGCATCCTAAAACTGGCTGTTGGACTTCATTAGTGTACCACTGGTGCCAAGCTATTTCCAGCACTTCTACATTGCACGCTGAAACTCATTGTTACTAAGCCATTATAATAGCAAACACTGAGGAAACTTAGTGGCATCCTAAAAGTGTCTGTTAGACTTCATTATTGTCCCACTGATGCTAAGCTATTTCCAGCACCTCTGCATTGCAGCCTTATACTCATTGTTACAAAGCCATTATAATAGCAAACACTGAGGAAACTTAGTGGCATCCTAAATGTGGCTGTTGGACTTCATTAGTGAACCACTGGTGCAAAGCTATTTCCAGCACCTCTGCATTGCACCCTCAAACTCATTTTTACTAAGTCATTATAATAGCAAACACTGAGGAAACTTAGTGGCGTCCTAAAAGGGGCTGTTGGATTTCATTAGTGTCCCACTGGTGCCAAGCTATTTCCAGCAACTATGCATTGCACCCTCAAACTCATTGTTACTAAGCTATTTTAATAGCAAACACTGAGGAATCTTAGTGGCATCCTAAAACTGGCTGTTGGACTTCATTAGTGTCCCACTGGTGCCAAGCTATTTCCAGCACTTCTGCATTGCACCCTCAAACTCATTTTTACTAAAGAATTATAATAGCAAACAATGAGGAAACTTAGTGGCATCCTAAAAGTGGCTGTTGGACTTCATTAGTGTCCCAATGGTGCCAAGCTATTTCCAGCACCTCTGCATTGCACCCTCAAACTCATTGGTACTAAGCCATTATAATAGCAAACACTGAGGAAACTTAGTGGCATCCTAAAAGTGGCTGATGGACTTCATTAGTGTCTCACTGGTGCCAAGCTATTTCCAGCACCTCTACATTGCACCCTCAAACTCATTTTTTCTAGCCATTATAATATCAAACACTGAGGAAACTTAGTGGTATCCTAAAAGTGGCTGTTGGATTTCATTAGTGTCCCACTGGTGCCAAGCAATTTCCAGCACCTCTGCATTGCACCCTCAAACTCATTGTTACTAAGCCTTTATTATAGCAAACACTGAGGAAACTTAGTGGCATCCTAAAAGTGGCTGTTGGACTTCATTAGTGTCCCACTGGTGCCAAGCTATTTCCAGCACCTCTGCATTGCACCATCAAACTCATTGTTAGTAAGCCATTATAATATCAAACACTGAGTAAACTTAGTGGTATCCTAAAAGTGGCTGTTGGACTTCATTAGTGTCCCACTGGTGTCAAGCGATTTCCAGCACCTCTGCTTTGAACCCTCAAACTCATTTTTACTAAGCCATTATAATAGCGAACACTGAGGAAACTTAGTGGCATCCTAAAACTGGCTGTTGGACTTCATTAGTGTCCCACTAATGCAAAGCTATTTCCAGCACCTCTGCATTGCATCCTCAAACTCATTGTTAGTAAGCCATTATAACATCAAACACTGAGGAAACTTAGTGGTATCCTAAAAGTGGCTGTTGGACTTCATTAGTGTCCCACTGGTGCCAAGCTATTTCCAGCACCTCTGCATTGCACCCTCAAACTCATTTTTACCTAGCCATTATAACAGCAAACACTGAGGAAACTTAGTGGCTTCCTAAAAGTGGCTGTTGGGTTTCATTAGTGTCTCACTGGTGCAAAGCTATTTCCAGCACCTCTGCATTGCACCCTCAAACTCATTCTTACCCAGCCATTATAATAGCAAACACTAAGGAAACTTAGTGGCATCCTAAAAGTGGCTGTTAGACTTTATTATTGTCCCACTGATGCCAAGCTATTTCCAGCACCTCTGCATTGCACCCTTATACTCATTGTTACAAAGCCATTATAATAGCAAACACTGAGGAAACTTAGTGGCATCCTAAAAGTGGCTGTTGGACTTCATTAGTGAACCACTGGTGCAAAGCTATTTCCAGCTCCTCTGCATTGCACCCTCAAAATCATTTTTACTAAGCCATTATAATAGCAAACACTGAGGAAACTTAGTGGCATCCTAAAAGGGGCTGTTGGATTTCATTAGTGTCCCACTGGTGCCAAGCTAATTCCAGCAACTATGCATTGCACCCTCAAACTCATTGTTACTAAGCTATTTTATTAGCAAACACTGAGGAATCTTAGTGGCATCCTAAAACTGGCTGTTGGACTTCATTAGTGTCCCACTGGTGCCAAGCTATTTCCAGCACTTCTGCATTGCACCCTCAAACTCAATTTTACTAAGGAATTATAATAGCAAACACTGAGGAAACTTAGTGGCATCCTAAAAGTGGCTGTTGGACTTCATTAGTGTCCCAATGGTGCCAAGCTATTTCCAGCACCTCTGCATTGCACCCTCAAACTCATTGTTACTAAGCCATTATAATAGCAAACACTGAGGAAACTTAGTGGCATCCTAAAAGTGGCTGTTGGACTTCATTAGTGTCTCACTGGTGCCAAGCTATTTCCAGCACCTCTACATTGCACCCTCAAACTCATTTTTACTAGCCATTATAATATCAAACACTGAGGAAACTTAGTGGTATCCTAAAAGTGGCTGTTGGACTTCAATAGTGTCCCAATGGTGCCAAGCTATTTCCAGCACCTCTGCATTGCACCCTCAAACTCATTGTTACTAAGCCATTATTATAGCAAACACTGAGGAAACTTAGTGGCATCCTAAAAGTGGCTGTTGGACTTCAATAGTGTCCCACTGGTGCCAAGCTATTTCCAGCACCTCTGCATTGCACCCTCAAACTCATTGTTAGTAAGCCATTATAATATCAAACACTGAGTAAACTTAGTGGTATCCTAAAAGTGGCTGTTGGACTTCATTAGTGTCCCACTCGTGCCAAGCTATTTCCAGCACCTCTGCATTGCACCCTCAAACTCATTTTTACTAAGCTATTATAATAGCAAACACTGAAAAAACTTAGTGGCATTCTAAAAGTGGCTGTTGGATTTCGTAGTGTTCCACTGGTGCAAAGCTATTTCCAGCACATCTGCATTGCACCCTCAAACTAATTTTTACCCAGCCATTATAACAGCAAACACTGAGGAAACTTAGTGGCATCCTAAAAGTGGCTGTTGGATTTCATTAGTGTCCCACTGGTGCAAAGCTATTTTAAGTACCTCTGCATTGCACCCTCAAACTCATTGTTAATAAGCCATTTTAATAGCAAACACTGAGGAAACTTAGTGGCATCCTAAAACTGGCTGTTGGACTTCATTAGTGTCCCACTGGTGCCAAGCTATTTCCAGCACCTCTGCATTGCACCCTCAAACTCATTTTTACTTAGGAATTATAATAGCAAACACTGAGGAAACTTAGTGGCATCCTAAAAGTGGCTGTTGGACTTCATTAGTGTCCCACTGGTGCCAAGCTATTTCCAGCACCTCTGCATTGCACCCTCAAACTCATTGTTACTAAGCCATTATAATAGCAAACACTGAGGAAACTTAGTGGCACCCTCAAACTCATTTTTACTAAGGAATTATAATAGCAAACACTGAGGAAACTTAGTGGCATCCTAAAAGTGGCTGTTGGACTTCATTAGTGTCCCACTGGTGCCAAGCTATTTCCAGCACCTCTGCATTGCACCCTCAAACTCATTGTTACTAAGCCATTATAATAGCAAACACTGAGGAAACTTAGTGGCATCCTAAAAGTGGCTGTTGGAATTCATTAGTGTCCCACTGGTGCCAAGCTATTTCCAACACCTCTGCATTGCACCCTCAAACTCATTGTTACTAGGCCATTATAATAGCAAACACTAAGGAAACTTAGTGGCATCCTAAAAGTGGCTGTTGGACTTCATTAGTGTCCCACTGGTGCCAAGCTATTTCCAGCACCTCTACATGGCAGCTTCAAACTCATTGTTACTAAGCCATTATAATAGCAAACACTGAGGAAACTTAGTGGCATCCTAAAAGTAGCTGTTGGACTTCATTAGTGTCCCACTGGTGCCAGGCTATTTCCAGCACCTCTGCATTGCACCCTCAAACTCATTGTTACTAAGCCATTATAATAGCAAACACTGAGGAAACTTATTGGCATCCTAAAAGTGGCTGTTGGACTTCATTAGTGTCCCACTGGTGCCAAGCTAATTCCAGCACCTCTGCATTGCACCCTCAAACTTATTGTTAGTAAGCCATTATAATATCAAACACTGAGGAAACTTAGTGGCATCCTAAAAGTGGCTGTTGGATTTCATTAGTGTCCCACTTGTGCCAAGCTATTTCCAGCACCTCTACATGGCACCTTCAAACTCATTGTTACTAAGCCATTATAATAGCAAACACTGAGGAAACTTAGTGGTATCCTAAAAGTGGCTGTTGGACTTCATTAGTGTCCCACTGTTGCCAAACTATTTCCAGCACCTCTGCATTGCACCCTCAAACTCATTTTTACTAAGCCATTATAATAGCAAACACTGAGGAAACTTAGTGGCATCCTAAAAGTGGCTGTTGGACTTCATTGTTGTCCCACTGGTGCCAAGCTATTTCCAGCACCTCTACATTGAACCCCTTAAACTCATTGTTACTAAGCCATTATAATAGCAAACACTGCGGAAACTTAGTGGCATCCTAAAAGTGACTGTTAGACTTCATTAGTGAACCACTGGTGCAAAGCTATTTCCAGCACCTCTGCCTTGCACCCTCAAGCTCATTGTTACTAAGCTATTATAAAAGCAAACAATGAGGAAACTTAGTGGCATTCTAAAACTGGCTGTTGGACTTCATTAGTGTCCCACTGATGCCAAGCTATTTCCAGCAACTCTGCCTTGCACCCTCGATCTCAATGTTATTAAGCCATTATAATAGCAAACATTTTTGAAACTTAGAGGCATCCTAAAAGTGGCTGTTGGACTTCATTAGTGTCCCACTGGTGCCAAGCTATTTCCAACACCTGTGCATTGCACACTCAAACTCATTTTTACTAGCCATTATAATAGCGAACACTGAGGAAACTTAGTGGCATCCTAAAAGTGACTGTTGGACTTCATTAGTGTCCCACTGGTGCCAAGCTATTTCCAGCAACTATGCATTGCACCCTAAAACTTATTGTTAGTAAGCCATTATAATAGCAAACACTGAGGAAACTTAGTGGTATCCTAAAAGTGGCTGTTGGACTTCATTAGTGTCCCACTCGTGAAAAGCTATTTCCAGCACCTCTGCATTGCACCCTTAAACTCATTGTTACTAAGCCATTATAATAGCAAACACTGAGGAATTTTAGTGGCATCCTAAAAGTGGCTGTTGGACTTCATTAGTGTCCCACTGGTGCAAATCTATTTCCAGCACCTCTGCATTGCACCCTCAAACTCATTGTTACTAAGCCATTATAATAGCAAACACTGAGGAAACTTAGTGGCATCGTAAAAGTGGCTGTTGTGTTTCATTAGTTTCCCACTGGTGCAAAGCTATTTCCAGCACCTCTGCAATGCACCCTCAAACTCATTTTTACCCAGCCATTATAATAGCAAACACTAAGGAAACTTAGTGGCATCCTAAAAGTGGTTGTTGGACTTAATTAGTGTCCCACTGGTGCCAAGCTATTTCCAGCACCTCTGCGTTGCACCCTCAAACTCATTGTTACTAAGACATTATAATAGCAAACACTGAGGAAACTTAGTGGCATCCTAAAACTGGCTGTTGGACTTCATTAGTGTCCCACTGGTGCCAAGCTATTTCCAGCACTTCTACATTGCACGCTGAAACTCATTGTTACTAAGCCATTATAATAGCAAACACTGAGGAAACTTAGTGGCATCCTAAAAGTGTCTGTTAGACTTCATTATTGTCCCACTGATGCTAAGCTATTTCCAGCACCTCTGCATTGCAGCCTTATACTCATTGTTACAAAGCCATTATAATAGCAAACACTGAGGAAACTTAGTGGCATCCTAAAAGTGTCTGTTAGACTTCATTATTGTCCCACTGATGCTAAGCTTTTTCCAGCACCTCTGCATTGCAGCCTTATACTCATTGTTACAAAGCCATTATAATAGCAAACACTGAGGAAACTTAGTGGCATCCTAAATGTGGCTGTTGGACTTCATTAGTGAACCACTGGTGCAAAGCTATTTTCAGCACCTCTGCATTGCACCCTCAAACTCATTTTTACTAAGCCATTATAATAGCAAACACTGAGGAAACTTAGTGGCATCCTAAAAGGGGCTGTTGGATTTCATTAGTGTCCCACTGGTGCCAAGCTAATTCCAGCAACTATGCATTGCACCCTCAAACTCATTGTTACTAAGCTATTTTATTAGCAAACACTGAGGAATCTTAGTGGCATCCTAAAACTGGCTGTTGGACTTAATTAGTGTCCCACTGGTGCCAAGCTATTTCCAGCACTTCTGCATTGCACCCTCAAACTCAATTTTACTAAGGAATTATAATAGCAAACACTGAGGAAACTTAGTGGCATCCTAAAAGTGGCTGTTGGACTTCATTAGTGTCCCAATGGTGCCAAGCTATTTCCAGCACCTCTGCATTGCACCCTCAAACTCATTGTTACTAAGCCATTATAATAGCAAACACTGAGGAAACTTAGTGGCATCCTAAAAGTGGCTGTTGGACTTCATTAGTGTCTCACTGGTGCCAAGCTATTTCCAGCACCTCTACATTGCACCCTCAAACTCATTTTTATTAGCCATTATAATATCAAACACTGAGGAAACTTAGTGGTATCCTAAAAGTGGCTGTTGGACTTCAATAGTGTCCCAATGGTGCCAAGCTATTTCCAGCACCTCTGCATTGCACCCTCAAACTCATTGTTACTAAGCCATTATTATAGCAAACACTGAGGAAACTTAGTGGCATCCTAAAAGTGGCTGTTGGACTTCAATAGTGTCCCACTGGTGCCAAGCTATTTCCAGCACCTCTGCATTGCACCCTCAAACTCATTGTTAGTAAGCCATTATAATATCAAACACTGAGTAAACTTAGTGGTATCCTAAAAGTGGCTGTTGGACTTCATTAGTGTCCCACTCGTGCCAAGCTATTTCCAGCACCTCTGCATTGCACCCTCAAACTCATTTTTACTAAGCTATTATAATAGCAAACACTGAAAAAACTTAGTGGCATTCTAAAAGTGGCTGTTGGATTTCGTAGTGTTCCACTGGTGCAAAGCTATTTCCAGCACCTCTGCATTGCACCCTCAAACTAATTTTTACCCAGCCATTATAACAGCAAACACTGAGGAAACTTAGTGGCATCCTAAAAGTGGCTGTTGGATTTCATTAGTGTCCCACTGGTGCAAAGCTATTTTAAGTACCTCTGCATTGCACCCTCAAACTCATTGTTAATAAGCCATTTTAATAGCAAACACTGAGGAAACTTAGTGGCATCCTAAAACTGGCTGTTGGACTTCATTAGTGTCCCACTGGTGCCAAGCTATTTCCAGCACCTCTGCATTGCACCCTCAAACTCATTTTTACTAAGGAATTACAATTGCAAACACTGAGGAAACTTAGTGGCATCCTAAAAGTGGCTGTTGGACTTCATTAATGTCCCACTGGTGCCAAGCTATTTCCAGCACCTCTGCATTGCACCCTCAAACTCATTGTTACTAATCCATTATAATAGCAAACACTGAGGAAACTTAGTGGCATCCTAAAAGTAGCTGTTGGACTTCATTAGTGTCCCACTGGTGCCAGGCTATTTCCAGCACCTCTGCATTGCACCCTCAAACTCATTGTTACTAAGCCATTATAATAGCAAACACTGAGGAAACTTATTGGCATCCTAAAAGTGGCTGTTGGACTTCATTAGTGTCCCACTGGTGCCAAGCTAATTCCAGCACCTCTGCATTGCACCCTCAAACTTATTGTTAGTAAGCCATTATAATATCAAACACTGAGGAAACTTAGTGGCATCCTAAAAGTGGCTGTTGGATTTCATTAGTGTCCCACTTGTGCCAAGCTATTTCCAGCACCTCTACATGGCACCTTCAAACTCATTGTTACTAAGCCATTATAATAGCAAACACTGAGGAAACTTAGTGGTATCCTAAAAGTGGCTGTTGGACTTCATTAGTGTCCCACTGTTGCCAAACTATTTCCAGCACCTCTGCATTGCACCCTCAAACTCATTTTTACTAAGCCATTATAATAGCAAACACTGAGGAAACTTAGTGGCATCCTAAAAGTGGCTGTTGGACTTCATTGTTGTCCCACTGGTGCCAAGCTATTTCCAGCACCTCTACATTGAACCCCTTAAACTCATTGTTACTAAGCCATTATAATAGCAAACACTGCGGAAACTTAGTGGCATCCTAAAAGTGACTGTTAGACTTCATTAGTGAACCACTGGTGCAAAGCTATTTCCAGCACCTCTGCCTTGCACCCTCAAGCTCATTGTTACTAAGCTATTATAAAAGCAAACAATGAGGAAACTTAGTGGCATTCTAAAACTGGCTGTTGGACTTCATTAGTGTCCCACTGATGCCAAGCTATTTCCAGCAACTCTGCCTTGCACCCTCGATCTCAATGTTATTAAGCCATTATAATAGCAAACATTTTTGAAACTTAGAGGCATCCTAAAAGTGGCTGTTGGACTTCATTAGTGTCCCACTGGTGCCAAGCTATTTCCAACACCTGTGCATTGCACACTCAAACTCATTTTTACTAGCCATTATAATAGCGAACACTGAGGAAACTTAGTGGCATCCTAAAAGTGACTGTTGGACTTCATTAGTGTCCCACTGGTGCCAAGCTATTTCCAGCAACTATGCATTGCACCCTAAAACTCATTGTTAGTAAGCCATTATAATAGCAAACACTGAGGAAACTTAGTGGTATCCTAAAAGTGGCTGTTGGACTTCATTAGTGTCCCACTCGTGAAAAGCTATTTCCAGCACCTCTGCATTGCACCCTTAAACTCATTGTTACTAAGCCATTATAATAGCAAACACTGAGGAATTTTAGTGGCATCCTAAAAGTGGCTGTTGGACTTCATTAGTGTCCCACTGGTGCAAATCTATTTCCAGCACCTCTGCATTGCACCCTCAAACTCATTGTTACTAAGCCATTATAATAGCAAACACTGAGGAAACTTAGTGGCATCGTAAAAGTGGCTGTTGTGTTTCATTAGTTTCCCACTGGTGCAAAGCTATTTCCAGCACCTCTGCAATGCACCCTCAAACTCATTTTTACCCAGCCATTATAATAGCAAACACTAAGGAAACTTAGTGGCATCCTAAAAGTGGTTGTTGGACTTAATTAGTGTCCCACTGGTGCCAAGCTATTTCCAGCACCTCTGCGTTGCACCCTCAAACTCATTGTTACTAAGACATTATAATAGCAAACACTGAGGAAACTTAATGGCATCCTAAAACTGGCTGTTGGACTTCATTAGTGTCCCACTGGTGCCAAGCTATTTCCAGCACTTCTACATTGCACGCTGAAACTCATTGTTACTAAGCCATTATAATAGCAAACACTGAGGAAACTTAGTGGCATCCTAAAAGTGTCTGTTAGACTTCATTATTGTCCCACTGATGCTAAGCTATTTCCAGCACCTCTGCATTGCAGCCTTATACTCATTGTTACAAAGCCATTATAATAGCAAACACTGAGGAAACTTAGTGGCATCCTAAATGTGGCTGTTGGACTTCATTAGTGAACCACTGGTGCAAAGCTATTTCCAGCACCTCTGCATTGCACCCTCAAACTCATTTTTACTAAGCCATTATAATAGCAAACACTGAGGAAACTTAGTGGCATCCTAAAAGGGGCTGTTGGATTTCATTAGTGTCCCACTGGTGCCAAGCTAATTCCAGCAACTATGCATTGCACCCTCAAACTCATTGTTACTAAGCTATTTTATTAGCAAACACTGAGGAATCTTAGTGGCATCCTAAAACTGGCTGTTGGACTTCATTAGTGTCCCACTGGTGCCAAGCTATTTCCAGCACTTCTGCATTGCACCCTCAAACTCAATTTTACTAAGGAATTATAATAGCAAACACTGAGGAAACTTAGTGGCATCCTAAAAGTGGCTGTTGGACTTCATTAGTGTCCCAATGGTGCCAAGCTATTTCCAGCACCTCTGCATTGCACCCTCAAACTCATTGTTACTAAGCCATTATAATAGCAAACACTGAGGAAACTTAGTGGCATCCTAAAAGTGGCTGTTGGACTTCATTAGTGTCTCACTGGTGCCAAGCTATTTCCAGCACCTCTACATTGCACCCTCAAACTCATTTTTATTAGCCATTATAATATCAAACACTGAGGAAACTTAGTGGTATCCTAAAAGTGGCTGTTGGACTTCAATAGTGTCCCAATGGTGCCAAGCTATTTCCAGCACCTCTGCATTGCACCCTCAAACTCATTGTTACTAAGCCATTATTATAGCAAACACTGAGGAAACTTAGTGGCATCCTAAAAGTGGCTGTTGGACTTCATTAGTGTCCCACTGGTGCCAAGCTATTTTAAGTACCTCTGCATTGCACCCTCAAACTCATTGTTAATAAGCCATTTTAATAGCAAACACTGAGGAAACTTAGTGGCATCCTAAAACTGGCTGTTGGACTTCATTAGTGTCCCACTGGTGCCAAGCTATTTCCAGCACCTCTGCATTGCACCCTCAAACTCATTTTTACTAAGGAATTACAATTGCAAACACTGAGGAAACTTAGTGGCATCCTAAAAGTGGCTGTTGGACTTCATTAATGTCCCACTGGTGCCAAGCTATTTCCAGCACCTCTGCATTGCACCCTCAAACTCATTGTTACTAAGCCATTATAATAGCAAACACTGAGGAAACTTAGTGGCACCCTCAAACTCATTTTTACTAAGGAATTATAATAGCAAACACTGAGGAAACTTAGTGGCATCCTAAAAGTGGCTGTTGGACTTCATTAGTGTCCCACTGGTGCCAAGCTATTTCCAACACCTCTGCATTGCACCCTCAAACTCATTGTTACTAAGCCATTATAATAGCAAACACTGAGGAAACTTAGTGGCATCCTAAAAGTGGCTGTTGGACTTCATTAGTGTCTCACTGGTGCCAAGCTATTTCCAGCACCTCTACATTGCACCCTCAAACTCATTTTTACTAGCCATTATAATATCAAACACTGAGGAAACTTAGTGGTATCCTAAAAGTGGCTGTTGGACTTCAATAGTGTCCCAATGGTGCCAAGCTATTTCCAGCACCTCTGCATTGCACCCTCAAACTCATTGTTACTAAGCCATTATTATAGCAAACACTGAGGAAACTTAGTGGCATCCTAAAAGTGGCTGTTGGACTTCAATAGTGTCCCACTGGTGCCAAGCTATTTCCAGCACCTCTGCATTGCACCCTCAAACTCATTGTTAGTAAGCCATTATAATATCAAACACTGAGTAAACTTAGTGGTATCCTAAAAGTGGCTGTTGGACTTCATTAGTGTCCCACTCGTGCCAAGCTATTTCCAGCACCTCTGCATTGCACCCTCAAACTCATTTTTACTAAGCTATTATAATAGCAAACACTGAAAAAACTTAGTGGCATTCTAAAAGTGGCTGTTGGATTTCGTAGTGTTCCACTGGTGCAAAGCTATTTCCAGCACCTCTGCATTGCACCCTCAAACTAATTTTTACCCAGCCATTATAACAGCAAACACTGAGGAAACTTAGTGGCATCCTAAAAGTGGCTGTTGGATTTCATTAGTGTCCCACTGGTGCAAAGCTATTTTAAGTACCTCTGCATTGCACCCTCAAACTCATTGTTAATAAGCCATTTTAATAGCAAACACTGAGGAAACTTAGTGGCATCCTAAAACTGGCTGTTGGACTTCATTAGTGTCCCACTGGTGCCAAGCTATTTCCAGCACCTCTGCATTGCACCCTCAAACTCATTTTTACTAAGGAATTACAATTGCAAACACTGAGGAAACTTAGTGGCATCCTAAAAGTGGCTGTTGGACTTCATTAATGTCCCACTGGTGCCAAGCTATTTCCAGCACCTCTGCATTGCACCCTCAAACTCATTGTTACTAAGCCATTATAATAGCAAACACTGAGGAAACTTAGTGGCACCCTCAAACTCATTTTTACTAAGGAATTATAATAGCAAACACTGAGGAAACTTAGTGGCATCCTAAAAGTGGCTGTTGGACTTCATTAGTGTCCCACTGGTGCCAAGCTATTTCCAACACCTCTGCATTGCACCCTCAAACTCATTGTTACTAAGCCATTATAATAGCAAACACTGAGGAAACTTAGTGGCATCCTAAAAGTGGCTGTTGGAATTCATTAGTGTCCCACTGGTGCCAAGCTATTTCCAACACCTCTGCATTGCACCCTCAAACTCATTGTTACTAGGCCATTATAATAGCAAACACTAAGGAAACTTAGTGGCATCCTAAAAGTGGCTGTTGGACTTCATTAGTGTCCCACTGGTGCCAAGCTATTTCCAGCACCTCTACATGGCAGCTTCAAACTCATTGTTACTAAGCCATTATAATAGCAAACACTGAGGAAACTTAGTGGCATCCTAAAAGTAGCTGTTGGACTTCATTAGTGTCCCACTGGTGCCAGGCTATTTCCAGCACCTCTGCATTGCACCCTCAAACTCATTGTTACTAAGCCATTATAATAGCAAACACTGAGGAAACTTATTGGCATCCTAAAAGTGGCTGTTGGACTTCATTAGTGTCCCACTGGTGCCAAGCTAATTCCAGCACCTCTGCATTGCACCCTCAAACTTATTGTTAGTAAGCCATTATAATATCAAACACTGAGGAAACTTAGTGGCATCCTAAAAGTGGCTGTTGGATTTCATTAGTGTCCCACTGGTGCCAAGCTATTTCCAGCACCTCTACATGGCACCTTCAAACTCATTGTTACTAAGCCATTATAATAGCAAACACTGAGGAAACTTAGTGGTATCCTAAAAGTGGCTGTTGGACTTCATTAGTGTCCCACTGTTGCCAAACTATTTCCAGCACCTCTGCATTGCACCCTCAAACTCATTTTTACTAAGCCATTATAATAGCAAACACTGAGGAAACTTAGTGGCATCCTAAAAGTGGCTGTTGGACTTCATTGTTGTCCCACTGGTGCCAAGCTATTTCCAGCACCTCTACATTGCACCCTTAAACTCATTGTTACTAAGCCATTATAATAGCAAACACTGCGGAAACTTAGTGGCATCCTAAAAGTGACTGTTAGACTTCATTAGTGAACCACTGGTGCAAAGCTATTTCCAGCACCTCTGCCTTGCACCCTCAAGCTCATTGTTACTAAGCTATTATAAAAGCAAACAATGAGGAAACTTAGTGGCATTCTAAAACTGGCTGTTGGACTTCATTAGTGTCCCACTGATGCCAAGCTATTTCCAGCAACTCTGCCTTGCACCCTCGATCTCAATGTTATTAAGCCATTATAATAGCAAACATTTTTGAAACTTAGTGGCATCCTAAAAGTGGCTGTTGGACTTCATTAGTGTCGCACTGGTGCCAAGCTATTTCCAACACCTGTGCATTGCACACTCAAACTCATTTTTACTAGCCATTATAATAGCGAACACTGAGGAAACTTAGTGGCATCCTAAAAGTGACTGTTGGACTTCATTAGTGTCCCACTGGTGCCAAGCTATTTCCAGCAACTATGCATTGCACCCTAAAACTCATTGTTAGTAAGCCATTATAATAGCAAACACTGAGGAAACTTAGTGGTATCCTAAAAGTGGCTGTTGGACTTCATTAGTGTCCCACTCGTGAAAAGCTATTTCCAGCACCTCTGCATTGCACCCTTAAACTCATTGTTACTAAGCCATTATAATAGCAAACACTGAGGAATTTTAGTGGCATCCTAAAAGTGGCTGTTGGACTTCATTAGTGTCCCACTGCTGCAAATCTATTTCCAGCACCTCTGCATTGCACCCTCAAACTCATTTTTACTAAGCCATTATAATAGCAAACACTTAGGAAACTTAGTGGCATCCTAAAAGTGGCTGTTGGACTTCATTAGTGTCCCACTGGTGCCAAGCTATTTCCAGCACCTCTGCATTGCACCCTCAGACTCATTGTTACTAAGCCATTATAATAGCAAACACTGAGGAAACTTAGTGGCATCCTAAAACTGGCTGTTGGACTTCATTAGTGTCCCAATGGTGCCAAGCTATTTCCAGCACCTCTGCATTGCACCTTCAAACTCATTGTTACTAAGCCATTATAATAGCAAACACTGAGGAAACTTAGAGGCATTCTAAAACTGGCTGTTGGACTTCATTAGTGTCCCACTGGTGCCAAGCTATTTCCAGCTACTCTGCCTTGCACCCTCGAACTCATTGTTACTAAGCCATTATAATAGCAAACATTTTGGAAACTTAGTGGCATCCTAAAAGTGGCTGTTGGACTTCATTAGTGTCCCACTGGTGCCAAGCTATTTTTAGCACCTCTGCATTGCACCCTCAAACTCATTTTTACTAGCCATTATAATAGCGAACACTGAGGAAACTTAGTGGCATCCTAAAAGTGGCTGTTGGACTTCATTAGTGTCCCACTGGTGCCAAGCTATTTCCAGCACCTCTGCATTGCACCTTCAAACTCATTGTTACTAAGCTATTATATTAGCAAACACTGAGGAAACTTATCTGCATTCTTAAAGTGGCTGTTGGACTTCATTAGTGTCCCACTGGTGCCAAGCTATTTCCAGTACCTTTGCATTGCACCATCAAACTCATTAAAAGCCATTATATTAGCAAACACGGAGGAAACTTAATGGCATCCTAAAAGTGGCTGTTGGATTTCATTAGTGTCCCACTGGTGCCAAGCTATTTCCAGCACCTCTGCATTGCACCCTTAAACTCATTGTTACTAAGCCATTATAATAGCAAACACTGAGGAATTTTAGTGGCATCCCAAAAGTGGCTGTTGGACTTCATTATTGTCCCACTGGTGCCAAGCTATTTCCAGCACCTCTGCATTGCACCCTCAGACTCATTGTTACTAAGCCATTATAATAGCAAACACTGAGGAAACTTAGTGGCATCCTAAAAGTGGCTGTTGGACTTCATTAGTGTCCCACTGGTGCCAAGCTATTTCCAGCAACTATGCATTGCACCCTAAAACTCATTGTTAGTAAGCCATTATAATAGCAAACACTGAGGAAACTTAGTGGTATCCTAAAAGTGGCTGTTGGACTTCATTAGTGTCCCACTGGTGCCAAGCTATTTCCAGCACCTCTGCATTGCACCTTCAAACTCATTGTTACTAAGCCATTATAATAGCAAACACTGAGGAAACTTAGTGGCATCCTAAAACTGGCTGTTGGACTTCATTAGTGTCCCACTGGTGCCAAGCTATTTCCAGCTACTCTGCCTTGCACCCTCGAACTCATTGTTACTAAACCATTATAATAGCAAACATTTTGGAAACTTAGTGGCATCCTAAAAGTGGCTGTTGGACTTCATTAGTGTCCCACTGGTGCCAAGCTATTTCTAGCACCTCTGCATTGCACCCTCAAACTCATTTTTACTAGCCATTATAATAGCGAACACTGAGGAAACTTAGTGGCATCCTAAAAGTGGCTGTTGGACTTCATTAGTGTCCCACTGGTGCCAAGCTATTTCCAGCACCTCTGCATTGCACCTTCAAACTCATTGTTACTAAGCCATTATAATAGCAAACACTGAGGAAACTTAGCTGCATTCTAAAAGTGGCTGTTGGACTTCATTAGTGTCCCACTGGTGCCAAGCTATTTCCAGTACCTTTGCATTGCAGCATCAAACTCATTAAAAGCCATTATATTAGCAAACACGGAGGAAACTTAGTGGCATCCTAAAAGTGGCTGTTGGATTTCATTAGTGTCCCACTGGTGCCAAGCTATTTCCAGAACCTCTGCATTGTACCCTTAAACTCATTTTTACTAAGCCATTACAATAGCAAACACTGAGGAAACTTCGTGGCATCCTAAAAGTGGCTGTTGGACTTCATTAGTGTCCCACTGGTGCCAAGCTATTTCCAGCAACTCTGCATTGCACCCTAAAACTCATTGTTAGTAAGCCATTATAATAGCAAACACTGAGGAAACTTAGTGGTATCCTAAAAGTGGCTGTTGGACTTCATTAGTGTCCCATTCATGCCAAGCTATTTCCAGCACCTCTGCATTGCACCCTTAAACTCATTGTTACTAAGCCATTATAATATCAAACACTGAGGAATTTTAGTGGCATCCCAAAATTGTCTGTTGGACTTCATTATTGTCCCACTGGTGCCAAGCTATTTCCAGCACCTCTGCATTGCACCCTCTGACTCATTGTTACAAAGCCATTATAATAGCAAACACTGAGGAAACTTAGTGGCATCCTAAAAGTGGCTGTTGTGTTTCATTAGTGTCCCACTGGTGCAAAGCTATTTCCAGCACCTCTGCATTGTACGCTCAAACTCATTTTTACCCAGCCATTATAATAGCAAACACTAAGGAAACTTAGTGGCATCCTAAAAGTGGCTGTTGGACTTCATTAGTGTCCCACTAGTGCCAAGCTATTTCCAGCACCTCTGCATTGCACCCTCAAACTCATTGTTACTAAGCCATTATAATAGCAAACACTGAGGAAACTTAGTGGCATCCTTAAACTGGCTGTTGGACTTCATTAGTGTCCCACTGGTGCCAAGCTATTTCCAGCACTTCTACATTGCACCCTGAAACTCATTGTTACTAAGCCATTATAATAGCAAACACTGAGGAAACTTAGTGGCATCCTAAAAGTGTCTGTTAGACTTCATTATTGTCCCACTGATGCTAAGCTATTTCCAGCACCTCTGCATTGCAGCCTTATACTCATTGTTACAAAGCCATTATAATAGCAAACACTGAGGAAACTTAGTGGCATCCTAAATGTGGCTGTTGGACTTCATTAGTGAACCACTGGTGCAAAGCTATTTCCAGCACCTCTGCATTGCACCCTCAAACTCATTTTTACTAAGCCATTATAATAGCAAACACTGAGGAAACTTAGTGGCATCCTAAAAGGGGCTGTTGGATTTCATTAGTGTCCCACTGGTGCCAAGCTAATTCCAGCAACTATGCATTGCACCCTCAAACTCATTGTTACTAAGCTATTTTATTAGCAAACACTGAGGAATCTTAGTGGCATCCTAAAACTGGCTGTTGGACTTCATTAGTGTCCCACTGGTGCCAAGCTATTTCCAGCACTTCTGCATTGCACCCTCAAACTCAATTTTACTAAGGAATTATAATAGCAAACACTGAGGAAACTTAGTGGCATCCTAAAAGTGGCTGTTGGACTTCATTAGTGTCCCAATGGTGCCAAGCTATTTCCAGCACCTCTGCATTGCACCCTCAAACTCATTGTTACTAAGCCATTATAATAGCAAACACTGAGGAAACTTAGTGGCATCCTAAAAGTGGCTGTTGGACTTCATTAGTGTCTCACTGGTGCCAAGCTATTTCCAGCACCTCTACATTGCACCCTCAAACTCATTTTTATTAGCCATTATAATATCAAACACTGAGGAAACTTAGTGGCATCCTAAAAGTGGCTGTTGGACTTCATTAGTAAACCACTGGTGCAAAGCTATTTCCAGCACCTCTGCATTGCACCCTCAAACTCATTTTTACTAAGCCATTATAATAGCAAACACTGAGGAAACTTAGTGACATCCTAAAAGGGGCTGTTGGATTTCATTAGTGTCCCACTGGTGCCAAGTTATTTCCAGCAACTACGCATTGCACCCTCAAACTCATTTTTACTAGCCATTATAATAGCAAGCACTAAAGAAACTTAGTGGCATCCTAAAAGTGGCTGTTGGACTTCATTAGTGTCCCACTGGAGTCAAGCTATTTCCAGCACCTATGCAATGCACCCTCAAACTCAATGTTACTAAGCCATTATAATAGCAAACATTTTGGAAACTTAGTAGCATTCTAAAAGTGGCTGTTGGACTTCATTAGTGTCCCACTCATGCCAAGCTATTTCCAGCACCTCTGCATTGCACCCTCAAGCTCATTGTTACTAAGCCATTATAATAGCAAACAATGAGGAAACTTAGTGGCATCCTAAAAGTGGCTGTTGGATTTCATTAGTGTCCCACTGGTGCAAAGCTATTTTCAGCACCTCTGCATTGCACCCTCAAACTCATTGTTACTAAGCCATTTTAATAGCAAACACTGAGGAAACTTAGTGGCATCCTAAAACTGGCTGTTGGACTTCATTAGTGTCCCACTGGTGCCAAGCTATTTCCAGCACCTCTACATTGCACCCTCAAACTCATTTTTACTAAGGAATTATAATAGCAAACACTGAGGGAAGTTAGTGGCATCCTAAAAGTGGCTGTTTGACTTCATTAGTGTCCCACTGGTGCCAAGCTATTTCCAGCACCTCTGCATTGCACGCTCAAACTCATTGTTACTAAGCCATTATAATAGCAAACACTGAGGAAACTTAGTGGCATCCTAAAAGTGGCTGTTGGACTTCATTAGTGTCTCACTAGTGCCAAACTATTTCCAGCACCTCTGCAATGCACCCACAAACTCATTTTTACTAGCCATTATAATATCAAACACTGAGGAAACTTAGTGGTATCCTAAAAGTGGCTGTTGGATTTCATTAGTGTCCCACTGGTGACAAGCTATTTCCAGCACCTCTGCATTGCATCCTCAAGCTCATTGTTAGTAAGCCATTATGATAGGAAACACTGAGGAAACTTAGTGGCATCCTAAAAGTGGCTGTTGGGTTTCATTAGTGTCCCACTGGTGCAAAGCTATTTCCAGCACCTCTGCATTGCACCCTCAAACTCATTTTTACCCAGCCATTATAATAGCAAACACTGAGGAAACTTAGTGGCATCCTAAAAGTGGCTGTTGGACTTCATTAGTGTCTCACTGGTGCCAAGCTATTTCCAGCACCTCTACATTGCATCCTCAAGCTCATTGTTACTAAGCCATTATAATAGCAAACACTGAGGAAACTTAGTGGCATCCTAAAAGTGGCTGTTGGACTTCATTAGTGTCCCACTTGTGCCAAGCTATTTCCAGCACCTCTGCATTGCACCCTCAAACTAATTTTTACTAAGCTATTATAATAGTAAACACTGAAAAAACTAAGTGGCATTCTAAAAGTGGCTGTTGGATTTCGTAGTGTCCCACTTGTGCAAAGCTATTTCCAGCACCTCTGCATTGCACCCTCAAACTCATTTTTACCCAGCCATTATAACAGCAAACACTGAGGAAACTTAGTGGCATCCTAAAAGTGGCTGTTGGATTTCAATAGTGTCCCACTGGTGCAAAGCTATTTTCAGCACCTCTGCATTGCACCCTCAAACTCATTGTTACTAAGCCATTTTAATAGCAAACACTGAGGAAACTTAGTGGCATCCTAAAAGTGGCTGTTGGACTTCATTAGTGTCCCACTGGTGCCAAGCTATTTCCAGCACCTCTGCATTGCACCTTCAAACTCATTGTTACTAAGCCATTTTAATAGCAAACACTGAGGAAACTTAGCTGCATTCTAAAAGTGGCTGTTGGACTTCATTAGTGTCCCACTGGTGCCAAGCTATTTCCAGTACCTTTGCATTGCAGCATCAAACTCATTAAAAGCCATTATATTAGCAAACACGGAGGAAACTTAGTGGCATCCTAAAAGTGGCTGTTGGATTTCATTAGTGTCCCACTGGTGCCAAGCTATTTCCAGAACCTCTGCATTGTACCCTTAAACTCATTTTTACTAAGCCATTACAATAGCAAACACTGAGGAAACTTCGTGGCATCCTAAAAGTGGCTGTTGGACTTCATTAGTGTCCCACTGGTGCCAAGCTATTTCCAGCAACTCTGCATTGCACCCTAAAACTCATTGTTAGTAAGCCATTATAATAGCAAACACTGAGGAAACTTAGTGGTATCCTAAAAGTGGCTGTTGGACTTCATTAGTGTCCCATTCATGCCAAGCTATTTCCAGCACCTCTGCATTGCACCCTTAAACTCATTGTTACTAAGCCATTATAATAGCAAACACTGAGGAATTTTAGTGGCATCCCAAAATTGTCTGTTGGACTTCATTATTGTCCCACTGGTGCCAAGCTATTTCCAGCACCTCTGCATTGCACCCTCTGACTCATTGTTACAAAGCCATTATAATAGCAAACACTGAGGAAACTTAGTGGCATCCTAAAAGTGGCTGTTGTGTTTCATTAGTGTCCCACTGGTGCAAAGCTATTTCCAGCACCTCTGCATTGTACGCTCAAACTCATTTTTACCCAGCCATTATAATAGCAAACACTAAGGAAACTTAGTGGCATCCTAAAAGTGGCTGTTGGACTTCATTAGTGTCCCACTAGTGCCAAGCTATTTCCAGCACCTCTGCATTGCACCCTCAAACTCATTGTTACTAAGCCATTATAATAGCAAACACTGAGGAAACTTAGTGGCATCCTTAAACTGGCTGTTGGACTTCATTAGTGTCCCACTGGTGCCAAGCTATTTCCAGCACTTCTACATTGCACCCTGAAACTCATTGTTACTAAGCCATTATAATAGCAAACACTGAGGAAACTTAGTGGCATCCTAAAAGTGGCTGTTGGACTTCATTAGTAAACCACTGGTGCAAAGCTATTTCCAGCACCTCTGCATTGCACCCTCAAACTCATTTTTACTAAGCCATTATAATAGCAAACACTGAGGAAACTTAGTGACATCCTAAAAGGGGCTGTTGGATTTCATTAGTGTCCCACTGGTGCCAAGTTATTTCCAGCAACTACGCATTGCACCCTCAAACTCATTTTTACTAGCCATTATAATAGCGAGCACTAAAGAAACTTAGTGGCATCCTAAAAGTGGCTGTTGGACTTCATTAGTGTCCCACTGGAGTCAAGCTATTTCCAGCACCTATGCAATGCACCCTCAAACTCAATGTTACTAAGCCATTATAATAGCAAACATTTTGGAAACTTAGTAGCATTCTAAAAGTGGCTGTTGGACTTCATTAGTGTCCCACTCATGCCAAGCTATTTCCAGCACCTCTGCATTGCACCCTCAAGCTCATTGTTACTAAGCCATTATAATAGCAAACAATGAGGAAACTTAGTGGCATCCTAAAAGTGGCTGTTGGATTTCATTAGTGTCCCACTGGTGCAAAGCTATTTTCAGCACCTCTGCATTGCACCCTCAAACTCATTGTTACTAAGCCATTTTAATAGCAAACACTGAGGAAACTTAGTGGCATCCTAAAACTGGCTGTTGGACTTCATTAGTGTCCCACTGGTGCCAAGCTATTTCCAGCACCTCTGCATTGCACGCTCAAACTCATTGTTACTAAGCCATTATAATAGCAAACACTGAGGAAACTTAGTGGCATCCTAAAAGTGGCTGTTGGACTTCATTAGTGTCTCACTAGTGCCAAACTATTTCCAGCACCTCTGCAATGCACCCACAAACTCATTTTTACTAGCCATTATAATATCAAACACTGAGGAAACTTAGTGGTATCCTAAAAGTGGCTGTTGGATTTCATTAGTGTCCCACTGGTGCCAAGCTATTTCCAGCACCTCTGCATTGCATCCTCAAGCTCATTGTTAGTAAGCCATTATGATAGGAAACACTGAGGAAACTTAGTGGCATCCTAAAAGTGGCTGTTGGGTTTCATTAGTGTCCCACTGGTGCAAAGCTATTTCCAGCACCTCTGCATTGCACCCTCAAACTCATTTTTACCCAGCCATTATAATAGCAAACACTGAGGAAACTTAGTGGCATCCTAAAAGTGGCTGTTGGACTTCATTAGTGTCTCACTGGTGCCAAGCTATTTCCAGCACCTCTACATTGCATCCTCAAGCTCATTGTTACTAAGCCATTATAATAGCAAACACTGAGGAAACTTAGTGGCATCCTAAAAGTGGCTGTTGGACTTCATTAGTGTCCCACTTGTGCCAAGCTATTTCCAGCACCTCTGCATTGCACCCTCAAACTAATTTTTACTAAGCTATTATATTAGTAAACACTGAAAAAACTTAGTGGCATTCTAAAAGTGGCTGTTGGATTTCGTAGTGTCCCACTTGTGCAAAGCTATTTCCAGCACCTCTGCATTGCACCCTCAAACTCATTTTTACCCAGCCATTATAACAGCAAACACTGAGGAAACTTAGTGGCATCCTAAAAGTGGCTGTTGGATTTCAATAGTGTCCCACTGGTGCCAAGCTATTTTCAGCACCTCTGCATTGCACCCTCAAACTCATTGTTACTAAGCCATTTTAATAGCAAACACTGAGGAAACTTAGTGGCATCCTAAAACTGGCTGTTGGACTTCATTAGTGTCCCACTGGTGCCAATCTATTTCCAGCACCTCTGCATTGCACCCTCAAACTCATTGTTACTAAGCCATTATAATAGCAAACACTTAGGAAACTTAGTGGCATCCAAAAAGTGGCTGTTGGACTTCATTAGTGTCCCACTGGTGCCAAGCTATTTCCAGCACCTCTGCATTGCACACTCAAACTCATTTTTACTAAGCCATTATAATAACAAACACTGAGGAAACTTAGTGGCATCCTAAAAGTGGCTGTTGGACTTCATTAGTATCCCACTGGTGCCAAGCTATTTCCAACACCTCTGCATTGCACCCTCAAACTCATTGTTACTAAGCCATTATAATAGCAAACACTAAGGAAACTTATAGACAACAATATCAGGTCCACAAAGCAGATGTTAATTTAATCATGCTAAGTTTATTAAATATTACAAAAACACACATAAAAAAGTGTAACAATACATTATTTTTGATAGATGCTACACAAATAAGGAATAGAGGGAAAGTCGCACTACTAAGGGTGACTATCTGAGACCAGTGCAATCCGCAACCACATATATTAAGGCTGATGTAAATAAATATATGCCTATACCCAGCTTATATGTCTCATACGGGCTATGATTTACATATGAGAGTGCTGATGGTGCATAACTAACGGTGTATTGGGAAAATACCAACACCTCTATATCTATAGAAATATGCACCCATTCAGCAGTCTCTTCAACAGTTTTTAAAAATGCCCATACTATAAATCAGAACTTTCTGGTAAGTTACCTGCAGCCATGTGTCTAGCGGTCAGCACCTGCTCATGTAGCCACTCCCACCTCCTAAGGAAACTTAGTGGCATCCTAAAAGTGGCTGTTGAACTCCATTATTGTCCCACTGGTGCCAAGATATTTACAGCACCTCTGCATTGCACCCTTAAACTCATTATTACTAAGCCATTATAATAGCAAACACTGAGGAAACTTAGTGGCATCCTAAAAGTGGCTGTTGGACTTCATTAATGAACCACTGGTGCAAAGCTATTTCCAGCACGTCTGCCTTGCACCCTCAAGCTCATTGTTACTAAGCCATTATAAAAGCAAACACTGAGCAAATTTAGTGGCATTCTAAAACTGGCTGTTGGACTTCATTAGTGTCCCACTGGTGCCAAGCTATTTACAGCAACTCTGCCTTGCACCCTCGAACTCATTGTTACTAAGCCATTATAATAGCAAACATTTTTGAAACTTAGTGGCATCCTAAAAGTGGCTGTTGGACTTCATTAGTGTCCCACTGGTGCCAAGCTATTTCCAGCACCTCTGCATTGCACCCTCAAACTCATTTTTACTAGCCATTATAATAGCGAACACGGAGGAAACTTAGTGGCATCCTAAAAGTGGCAGTTGGACTTCATTAGTGTCCCACTGGTGCCAAGCTATTTCCAGCACCTCTGCATTGCACCCTCAAACTCATTGTTACTAAGCCATTATAATAGCAAACACTGAGGAAACTTAGTGGCATTCTAAAAGTGGCTGTTGGACTTCACTAGTGTCCCACTGGTGCCAAGCTATTTCCAGTACCTTTGCATTGCACCATCAAACTCATTGTTACGAAGCCATTATATTAGCAAACACGGAGGAAACTTAGTGGCATCCTAAAAGTGGCTGTTGGACTGCATTAGTGTCCCAGTGGTGCCAAGCTATTTCCAGCACCTCTGCATTGAACCCTCAAACTCATTTTTACTAAGCCATTATAATAGCAAACACTGAGGAAACTTAGTGGCATCCTAAAAGTGGCTGTTGGACTTCATTAGTGTCCCACTGGTGCCAAGCTATTTCCAGCAACTCTGCCTTGCACCCTCGAACTCATTGTTACTAAGCCTTTATAATAGCATACATTTTGGAAACTTAGTGGCATCCTAAAAGTGGCTGTTGGACTTCATTAGTGTCCCACTGGTGCCAAGCTATTTCTAGCACCTCTGCATTGCACCCTCAAACTCATTTTTACTAGCCATTATAATAGCGAACACTGAGGAAATTTAGTGGCATCCTAAAAGTGGCTGTTGGACTTCATTAGTGTCCCAGTGGTGCCAAGCTATTTCTAGTACCTTTGCCTTGCACCATCAAACTCATTAAAAGCCATTATATTAGCAAACACGGAGGAAACATAGTGGCATCCTAAAAGTGGCTGTTGGACTTCATTAGTGTCCCAGTGGTGCCAAGCTATTTCCAGCACCTCTGCATTGAACCCTCAAACTCATTTTTACTAAGCCATTATAATAGCGAACACTGAGGAAACTTAGTGGCATCCTAAAACTGACTGTTGGACTTCATTAGTGTCCCACTGGTGCCAAGCTATTTCCAGCACCTCTGCATTGCACCCTCAAACTCATTTTTGCTAAGGAATTATAATAGCAAACACTGAGGAAACTTAGTGGCATCCTAAAAGTGGCTGTTGGACTTCATTAGTGTCCCACTGGTGCCAAGCTATTTCCAGCACCTCTGCATTGCACCCTCAAACTCATTGTTACTAAGCCATTATTATAGCAAACACTGAGGAAACTTAGTGGCATCCTAAAAGTGGTTGTTGGACATCATTAGTGTCCCACTGGTGCCAAGCTATTTCCAACACCTCTGCATTGCACCCTCAAACTCATTGTTACTAAGCCATTATAATAGCAAACACTAAGGAAACTTAGTGGCATCCTAAAAGTGGCTGTTGGACCTCATTAGTGTCCCACTCCTGCCAAGCTATTTCCAGCACCTCTACATGGCACCTTCAAACTCATTGTTACTAAGCCAATATAATAGCAAACACTGAGGAAACTTAGTGGTATCCTAAAAGTGGCTGTTGGACTTCATTAGTGTCCCACTGCTGCCAAACTATTTCCAGCACCTCTGCATTGCACCCTCAAACTCATTTTTACTAAGCCATTATAATAGCAAACACTGAGGAAACTTAGTGGCATCCGAAAAGTGGCTGTTGGACTTCATTAGTGAACCACTGGTGCAAAGCTATTTATAGCACCTCTGCCTTGCACCCTCAAGCTCATTGTTACTAAGCCATTATAAAAGCAAACACTGAGGAAACTTAGTGGCATTCTAAAACTGGCTGTTGGACTTCATTAGTGTCCCACTGGTGCCAAGCTATTTCCAGCAACTCTGCCTTTCACCCTCGAACTCATTGTTACTAAGCCATTATAATAGCAAACATTTATAAAACTTAGTGGCATCCTAAAAGTGGCTGTTGGACATCATTAGTGTCCCACTGGTGCCAAGCTATTTCCAGCACCTCTGCATTGCACCCTCAAACTCATTTTTACTAGCCATTATAATAGCGAACACTGAGGAAACTTAGTGGCATCCTAAAAGTGGCAGTTGGACTTCATTAGTGTCCCACTGGTGCCAAGCTATTTCCAGTACCTTTGCATTGCACCAAACTCATTGTTACGAAGCCATTATATTAGCAAACACGGAGGAAACTTAGTGGCATCCTAAAAGTGGCTGTTGGACTTCATTAGTGTCCCAGTGGTTCCAAACTATTTCCAGCACCTCTGCATTGAACCCTCAAACTCATTTTTACTAAGCCATTATAATAGCGAACACTGAGGAAACTTAGTGGCGTCCAAAACGTGGCTGTTGGACTTCATTTGTGTCCCACAAATGCAAAGTTATTTTCAGCACCTCTGCATTGCACCCTCAAACTCATTTTTACTAAGCCATTATAATAGCATACCCTGAGGAAACTTAGTGGCATCCAAAAAGTGGCTGTTGGATTTCATTAGTGTCCCACTGGTGCCAAGCTATTTCCAGCACCTCTGCATTGCACCCTCAAACTCATTGTTACTAAGCCATTATAATAGCAAACACTGAGGAAACTTAGCGGCATCCTAAAACTGGCTGTTGGACTTCATTAGTGTCCCACTGGTGCCAAGCTATTTCCAGCACTTCTGCATTGCACCCTCAAACTCATTTTTACTAAGCCATTATAATAGCAAACACTGAGGAAACTTAGTGGCATCCTAAAAGTGGCTGTTGGACTTCATTAGTGTCCCACTGGTGCCAAGCTATTTCCAACACCTCTGCATTGCACTCTCAAACTCATTGTTAGTAAGCCATTAAAATAGCAAACACTAAGGAAACTTAGTGGCATCCTAAAAGTGGCTGTTGGACCTCATTAGTGTCCCACTGATGCCAAGCTATTTCCAGCACCTCTACATGGCACCTTCAAACTCATTGTTACTAAGCAATTATAATAGCAAACACTGAGGAAACTTAGTGGTATCCTAAAAGTGGCTGTTGGACTTCATTAGTGTCCCACTGCTGCCAAACTATTTCCAGCACTTCTGCATTGCACCCTCAAACTCATTTTTACTAAGCCATTATAATAGCAAACACTGAGGAAACTTAGTGGCATCCTAAAAGTGGCTGTTGGACTTCATTAGTGAACCACTGGTGCAAAGCTATTTCAAGCACCTCTGCCTTGCACCCTCAAGCTCATTGTTACTAAGCCATTATAAAAGCAAACACTGAGGAAACTTAGTGGCATTCTAAAACTGGCTGTTGGACTTCATTAGTGTCCCACTGGTGCCAAGCTATTTCCAGCAACTCTGCCTTGCACCCTCAAACTCATTGTTACTAAGCCATTATAATAGCAAATATTTTTTAAACTTAGTGGCATCCTAAAAGTGGCTGTTGGACTTCAATAGTGTCCCACTGGTGCCAAGCTATTTCCAGCACCTCTGCGTTGCACCCTCAAACTCATTTTTACTAGCCATTATAATAGCGAACACTGAGGAAACTTAGTGGCATCCTAAAAGTGGCAGTTGGACTTCATTAGTGTCCCACTGGTGCCAAGCTATTTCCAGCACCTCTGCATTGCACCCTCAAACTAATTTTTACTAAGCTATTATAATAGCAAACCCTGAGGAAACTTAGTGGCATCCAAAAAGTGGCTGTTGGATTTCATTAGTGTCCCACTGGTGCCAAGCTATTTCCAGCACCTCTGCATTGCACCCTCAAACTCATTGTTACTAAGCCATTATAATAGCAAACACTGAGGAAACTTAGTGGCATTCTAAAAGTGGCTGTTGGACATTATTAGTGTCCCACTGGTGCCAAGCTATTTCCAGCACCTCTGCATTGCACCCTAAAACTCATTTTTACTAAGCCATTATAATAGCAAACACTGAGGAAACTTAGTGGCATCCTAAAAGTGGCTGTTGGACTTCATTAGTGTCCCACTGGTGCCAAGCTATTTCCAGCAACTCTGCATTGCACCCTAAAACTCATTGTTAGTAAGCCATTATAATAGCAAATACTGAGGAAACTTAGTGGTATCCTAAAAGTGGCTGTTGGACTTCATTAGTGTCCCACTCGTTAAAAGCTATTTCCAGCATCTCTGCATTGCACTCTTAAACCATTGTTACTAAGCCATTATAAAAGCAAACATTTTTGAAACTTAGTGGCATCCTAAAAGTGGCTGTTGGACATCATTAGTGTCCCACTGGTGCCAAGCTATTTCCAGCACCTCTGCATTGCACCCTCAAACTCATTTTTACTAGCCATTATAATAGCGAACACGGAGGAAACTTAGTGGCATCCTAAAAGTGGCAGTTGGACTTCATTACTGTCCCACTGGTGCCAAGCTATTTCCAGCACCTCTGCATTGCACCCTCAAACTCATTGTTACTAAGCCATTATAATAGCAAACACTGAGGAAACTTAGTGGCATTCTAAAAGTGGCTGTTGGACTTCACTAGTGTCCCACTGGTGCCAAGCTATTTCCAGTACCTTTGCATTGCACCATCAAACTCATTGTTACGAAGCCATTATATTAGCAAACACGGAGGAAACTTAGTGGCATCCTAAAAGTGGCTGTTGGACTTCATTAGTGTCCCACTGGTGCCAAGCTATTTCCAGCACCTCTGCATTGAACCCTCAAACTCATTTTTACTAAGCCATTATAATAGCGAACACTGAGGAAACTTAGTGGCGTCCAAAAAGTGGCTGTTGGACTTCATTAGTGTCCCACAAATGCAAAGCTATTTTCAGCACCTCTGCATTGCACCCTCAAACTCATTTTTACTAAGCCATTATAATAGCAAACCCTGAGGAAACTTAGTGGCATCCAAAAATTGGTGTTGAATTTCATTAGTGTCCCACTGGTGCCAAGCTATTTCCAGCACCTCTGCATTGCACCCTCGAACTCATTGTTACTAAGCCATTATAATAGCAAACACTGAGGAAACTTAGTGGTATTATAAAAGTGGCTGTTGGACTTCATTAGTGTCCCACTGCTGCCAAACTATTTCCAGCACCTCTGCATTGCACCCTCAAACTCATTTTTACTAAGCCATTATAATAGCAAACACTGAGCAAACTTAGTGGCATCCTAAAAGTGGATGTTGGACTTCATTAGTGTCCCACTGGTGCCAAGCTATTTCCAGCACCTCTGTATTGCACCCTCAAACTCATTTTTACTAAGCCATTATAATAGCAAACACTGAGGAAACTTAGTGGCATCCTAAAAGTGGCTGTTGGACTTCATTAGTGTCCCACTGTTGCCAAGCTATTTAAAGCACCTCTGCATTGCACCCTCAAACTCATTTTTACTAAACCATTATGATAGCAAACACTGAGGAAACTTAGTGGCATCCTAAAAGTGGCTGTTGGACTTCATTAGTGTCCCACTGGTGCCAAGCTATTTCCAGCAACTCTGCATTGCACCCTAAAACTCATTGTTAGTAAGCCATTATAATAGCAAACACTGAGGAAACTTAGTGGTATCCTAAAAGTGGCTGTTGGACTTCATTAGTGTCCCACTCGTGAAAAGCTTTTTCCAGCATCTCTGCATTGCACCCTTAAACTCATTGTTACTAAGCCATTATAATAGCAAACACTGAGGAATTTTAGTGGCATCCTAAAAGTGTCTGTTGGACTTCATTAGTGTCCCACTGGTGCAAAGCTATTTCCAGCACCTCTGCATTGCACCCTCAAACTCATTTTAACAAAGCCATTATAATAGCAAACACTGAGGAAACTTAGTGGCATCCTAAAAGTGGCTGTTGGACTTCATTAGTGTCCCACTGGTGCCAAGCTATTTCCAGCACCTCTGCATTGCACCCTCAGAATCATTGTTACTAAGCCATTATAATAGCAAACACTGAGGAAAATTAGTGGCATCCTAAAACTAGCTGTAGGACTTCATTAGTGTCCCACTGGTGCCAAGCTATTTCCAGCACCTCTGCATTGCACCCTCAAACTCATTGTTAGTAAGCCATTATAATATCAAACACTGAGGAAACTTAGTGGTATCCTAAAAGTGGCTGTTGGACTCCATTAGTGTCCCACTCGGGCCAAGCTATTTCCAGAACCTCTGCATTGAACCCTCAAAATCATTTTTACTAAGCTATTATAATAGCAAACACTGAAAAACCTTAGTGGCATTCTAAAAGTGGCTGTTGGATTTCGTAGTGTCCCACTGGTGCAAAGCTATTTCCAGCACCTCTGCATTGTACCCTCAAACTCATTTTTACCCAGCCATTATAACAGTAAACACTGAAAAAATTTAGTGGCATCCTAAAAGTGGCTGTTGGGTTTCATTAGTGTCCCACTGGTGTAAAGCTATTTCCAGCACCTCTGCATTGTACCCTCAAACTCATTTTTACCCAGCCATTATAACAGTAAACACTGAAAAAATTTAGTGGCATCCTAAAAGTGGCTGTTGGGTTTCATTAGTGTCCCACTGGTGTAAAGCTATTTCCAGCAACTCTGCATTGCACCCTAAAACTCATTGTTAGTAAGCCATTAAAATAGCAAATACTGAGGAAACTTAGTGGTATCCTAAAAGTGGCTGTTGGACTTCATTAGTGTCCCACTCGTTAAAAGCTATTTCCAGCATCTCTGCATTGCACTCTTAAACCATTGTTACTAAGCCAATATAATAGCAAACATTTTTGAAACTTGGTGGCATCCTAAAAGTGGCTGTTGGACTTCATTAGTGTTCCACTGGTGCCAAGCTATTTCCAGCACCTCTGCATTGCACCTTCAAACTCATTTTTACTAGCCATTATAATAGCGAACACTGAGGAAACTTAGTGGCATCCTAAAAGTGGCAGTTGGACTTCATTAGTGTCCCACTGGTGCCAATCTATTTCCAGCACCTCTGCATTGCACCCTCAAACTCATTGTTACTAAGCCATTATAATAAGAAACACTGAGGAAACTTAGTGGCATTCTAAAAGTGGCTGTTGGACTTCATTAGTGTCCCACTGGTGCCAAGCTATTTTAAACACCTCTGCATTGCACCTTCAAACTCATTTTTACTAAGCCATTATAAGAGCAAACCCTGAGGAAACTTAGTGACATCCAAAAAGTGGCTGTTGGACTTCATTAGTGTCCCACTGGTGCCAAGCTATTTCCAGCACCTCTGCATTGCACCCTCAAACTCATTGTTACTAAGCCATTATAATAGCAAACACTGAGGAAACTTAGTGGCATCCTAAAAGTGGCTGTTGGACATTATTAGTGTCCCACTGGTGCCAAGCTATTTCCAGCACCTCTGCATTGCACCCTCAAACTCATTTTTACTAAACCATTATGATAGCAAACACTGAGGAAACTTAGTGGCATCCTAAAAGTGGCTGTTGGACTTCATTAGTGTCCCACTGGTGCCAAGCTATTTCCAGCAACTATGCATTGCACCCTAAAACTCATTGTTAGTAAGCCATTATAATAGCAAACACTGAGGAAACTTAGTGGTATCCTAAAAGTGGCTGTTGGACTTCATTAGTGTCCCACTCGTGAAAAGCTATTTCCAGCACCTCTGCATTGCACCCTTAAACTCATTGTTACTAAGCCATTATAATAGCAAACACTGAGGAATTTTAGTGGCATCCTAAAAGTGGCTGTTGGACTTCATTAGTGTCCCACTGGTGCCAAGCTATTTCCAGCACCTCTGCATTGCACCCTGAAACTCATTGTTACTAAGCCATTATAATAGCAAACACTGAGGAAACTTAGTGGCATCCTAAAAGTGGCTGTTGGACATTATTAGTGTCTCACTGATGCCAAGCTATTTCCAGCACCTCTGCATTGCACCCTCAAACTCATTTTTACTAAGCCATTAAAATAGCAAACACTGAGGAAACTTAGTGGCATCCTAAAAGTGGCTGTTGGACTTCATTAGTGTCCCACTAGTGTCAAGCTATTTCAAGCACCTCTGCATTGCACCCTCAAACTCATTTTTACTAAACCATTATGATAGCAAACACTGAGGAAACTTAGTGGCATCCTAAAAGTGGCTGTTGGACTTCATTAGTGCCCCACTGGTGCCAAGCTATTTCCAGCAACTCTGCATTGCACCCTAAAGCTCATTGTTAGTAAGCCATTATAATAGCAAACACTGAGGAAACTTAGTGGTATCCTAAAAGTGGCTGTTGGACTTCATTAGTGTCCCACTCGTGAAAAGCTATTTCCAGCATCTCTGCATTGCACCCTTAAACTCATTGTTACTAAACCATTATAATAGCAAACACTGAGGAATTTTAGTGGCATCCTAAAAGTGGCTGTTGGACTTCATTAGTGTCCCACTGGTGCAAAGCTATTTCCAGCACCTCTGCATTGCACCCTCAAACTCATTTTTACTAAGCCATTATAATAGCAAACACTTAGGAAACTTAGTGGCATCCTAAAAGTGGCTGTTGGACTTTATTAGTGTCCCACTGGTGCCAAGCTATTTCCAGTACCTCTGCATTGCACCCTCAGACTCATTGTTACTAAGCCATTATAATAGCAAACACTGAGGAAAATTAGTGGCATCCTAAAAGTGGCTGTTGGACTTCATTAGTGTCCCACTCGTGCCAAGCTATATCTAGCACCTCTGCATTGCACCCTCAAAATCATTTTTACTAAGCTATTATAATAGCAAACACTGAAAAAACTTAGTGGCATTCTAAAAGTGGCTGTTGAATTTCATAGTGTTCCACTGGTAGAAAGCTATTTCCAGCACCTCTGCATTGCACCCTCAAACTCATTTTTACCCAGCCATTATAACAGCAAACACTGAAAAAACTTAGTGGCATCCTAAAAGTGGCTTTTGGGTTTCATTAGTGTCCCACTGGTGCAAAGCTATTTCCAGCACCTCTGTATTGCACCCTCAAACTCATTTTTACCCAGTTATTATAATAGCAAACACTAAGGAAACTTAGTGGCATCCTAAAAGTGGCTGTTGGACTTCATTAGTGTCCCACTGGTGCCAAGCTTTTTCCAGCACCTCTGCGTTGCACCCTCAAACTCATTGTTCCTAAGCCATTATAATAGCAAACACTGAGGAAACTTAGTGCCATCCCAAAACTGGCTGTTGGACTTCATTAGTGTCCCACTGGTGGCAAGCTATTTCCAGCACCTCTGCATTGCACCCTCAAACTCATTTTTACTAAGGAATTATAATAGCAAACACTGAGGAAACTTAGTGGCATCCTAAAAGTGGCTGATGTACTTCATTAGTGTCCCACTGGTGCCAAGCTATTTCCAGCACCTCTGCATTGCACCCTCAAACTCATTGTTACTAAGCCATTATAATAGCAAACACTGAGGAAACTTAGTGGTATCCTAAAAGTGGCTGTTGGACTTCATTAGTGTCCCACTGGTGCCAAGCTATTTCCAGCACCTCTGCATTGCACCCTCAAACTCATTTTTACTAAGCCATTATAATAGCAAACACTGAGGAAACTTAGTGGCATCCTAAAAGTGGCTGTTGGACTTCATTAGTGTCCCACTGGTGCCAAGCTATTTCCAACACCTCTGCATTGCACCCTCAAACTCATTGTTACTAAGCCATTATAATAGCAAACACTAAGGAAACTTAGTGGCATCCTAAAAGTGGCTGGTGGACTTCATTAGTGTCCCACTGGTGCCAAGCTATTTCCAGCATCTCTACATGGCACCTTCAAACTCATTATTACTAAGCCATTATAATAGCAAACACTGAGGAAACTTAGTAGTATCCTAAAAGTGGCTGTTGGACTTCATTAGTGTCCCACTGCTGCCAAACTATTTCCAGCACCTCTGCATTGCACCCTCAAACTCATTTTTACTAAGCCATTATAATAGCAAACACTGAGGAAACTTAGTGGCATCCAAAAAGTGGCTGTTGGACTTCATTGTTGTCCCACTGGTGCCAAGCTATTTCCAGCACCTCTGCATTGCACCCTTAAACTCATTGTTACTAAGCCATTATAATAGCAAACACTGCGGAAACTTAGTGGCATCCTAAAAGTGACTATTGGACTTCATTAATGAACCACTGGTGCAAAGCTATTTCTAGCACCTCTGCCTTGCACCCTCACGCTCATTGTTACTAAGCCATTATAAAAGCAAACACTGAGGAAACTTAGTGGCATTCTAAAACTGGCTGTTGGACTTCATTAGTGTCCCACTGGTGCCAAGCTATTTCCAGCAACTCTGCCTTGCACCCTCGAACTCATTGTTACTAAGCCATTATAATAGCAAACATTTTTGAAACTTAGTGGCATCCTAAAAGTGGCTGTTGGACTTCATTAGTGTTCCACTGGTGCCAAGCTATTTCCAGCACCTCTGCATTGCACCCTCAAACTCATTTTTACTAGCCATTATAATAGCGAACACTGAGGAAACTTAGTGGCATCCTAAAAGTGGCAGTTGGACTTCATTAGTGTCCCACTGGTGCCAAGCTATTTCCAGCACTTCTGCATTGCACCCTCAAACTCATTGTTACTAAGCCATTATAATAGCAAACACTGAGGAAACTTAGTGGCATTCTAAAGGTGGCTGTTGGACTTCACTAGTGTCCCACTGGTGGCAAGCTATTTTAAGCACCTCTGCATTGCACCCTCAAACTCATTTTTACTAAGCCGTTATAATAGCAAACCCTGAGGAAACTTAGTGGCATCCAAAAAGTGGTTGTTGGACTTCATTAGTGTCCCACTGGTGCCAAGCTAATTCCAGCACCTCTGCATTGCACCCTCAAACTCATTGTTACTAAGCCATTATAATAGCAAACACTGAGGAAACTTAGTGGCATCCTAAAAGTGGCTGTTGGACATTATTAGTGTCCCACTGGTGCCAAGTTATTTCCAGCACCTCTGCATTGCACCCTCAAACTCATTTTTACTAAGCCATTATGATAGCAAACACTGAGGAAAATTAGTGGCATCCTAAAAGTGGCTGTTGGACATTATTAGTGTCCCACTGGTGCCAAGCTATTTCCAGCACCTCTGCATTGCACCCTCAAACTCATTTTTACTAAGCCATTATAATAGCAAACACTGAGGAAACTTAGTGGCATCCTAAAAGTGGCTGTTGGACTTCATTAGTGTCCCACTGGTGCCAAGCTATTTCCAGCAACTATGCATTGCACCCTAAAACTCATTGTTAGTAAGCCATTATAATAGCAAACACTGAGGAAACTTAGTGGTATCCTAAAAGTGGCTGTTGGACTTCATTAGTGTCCCACTCGTGAAAAGCTATTTCCAGCACCTCTGCATTGCACCCTTAAACTCATTGTTACTAAGCCATTATAATAGCAAACACTGAGGAATTTTAGTGGCATCCTAAAAGTGGCTGTTGGACTTCATTAGTGTCCCACTGGTGCCAAGCTATTTCCAGCACCTCTGCATTGCATGCTCAGACTCAATTTTACTAAGCCATTATAATAGCAAACACTGAGGAAACTTATTGGCATCCTAAAAGTGGCTGTTGGACTTCATTAGTGTCCCACTGGTGCCAAGCTATTTCAAGCACCTCTGCATTGCACCCTCAAACTCATTTTTACTAAACCATTATGATAGCAAACACTGAGGAAACTTAGTGGCATCCTAAAAGTGGCTGTTGGACTTCATTAGTGTCCCACTGGTGCCAAGCTATTTCCAGCTACTCTGCCTTGCACCCTCGAACTCATTGTTACTAAGCCATTATAATAGCAAACATTTTGGAAACTTAGTGGCATCCTAAAAGTGGCTGTTGGACTTCATTAGTGTCCCACTGGTGCCAAGCTATTACCAGCACCTCTGCATTGCACCCTCAAACTCATTGTTAGTAAGCCATTATAATATCAAACACTGAGGAAACTTAGTGGTATCCTAAAAGTGGCTGTTGGACTTCATTAGTGTCCCACTCGTGCCAAGCTATTTCTAGCACCTCTGCATTGCACCCTCAAAATCATTTTTACTAAGCTATTATATTAGCAAACACTGAAAAAACTTAGTGGCATTCTAAAAGTGGCTGTTGGATTTCGTAGTGTCCCACTGGTGCAAAGCTATTTCCAGCACCTCTGCATTGCACCCTCAAACTCATTTTTACCCAGCCATTATGATAGCAAACACTAAGGAAACTTAGTGGCATCCTAAAAGTGGCTGTTGGACTTCATTAGTGTCCCACTGGTGCCAAGCTTTTTCCAGCACCACTGCGTTGCACCCTCAAACTCATTGTTCCTAAGCCATTATAATAACAAACACTGAGGAAACTTAGTGCCATCCCAAAACTGGCTGTTGGACTTCATTAGTGTCCCACTGGTGGCAAGCTATTTCCAGCACTTCTACATTGCACCCTGAAACTCATTGTTACTAAGCCATTATAATAGCAAACAATGAGGAAACTTAGTGGCATCCTAAAAGTGGCTGTTGGACTTCATTAGTGTCCCACTGGTGCCAAGCTATTTCCAGCACCTCTGCATTGCACCCTCAAACTCATTTTTACTAAGGAATTATAATAGCAAACACTGAGGAAACTTAGTGGCATCCTAAAAGTGGCTGTTGTACTTCATTAGTGTCCCACTGGTGCCAAGCTATTTCCAGCACCTCTGCATTGCACCCTCAAACTCATTGTTACTAAGCCATTATAATAGCAAACACTGAGGAAACTTAGTGGTATCCTAAAAGTGGCTGTTGGACTTCATTAGTGTCCCACTAGTGCCAAGCTATTTCCAGCACCTCTGCATTGCACCCTCAAACTCATTTTTACTAAGCCATTATAATAGCAAACACTGAGGAAACTTAGTGGCATCCTAAAAGTGGCTGTTGGACTTCATTAGTGTCCCACTGGTGCCAAGCTATTTCCAACACCTCTGCATTGCACCCTCAAACTCATTGTTACTAAGCCATTATAATAGCAAACACTAAGGAAACTTAGTGGCATCCTAAAAGTGGCTGTTGGAGTTCATTAGTGTCCCACTGCTGCCAAGCTATTTCCAGCACCTCTACATGGCACCTTCAAACTCATTATTACTAAGCCATTATAATAGCAAACACTGAGGAAACTTAGTGGCATCCAAAAAGTGGCTGTTGGACTTCATTGTTGTCCTACTGGTGCCAAGCTATTTCCAGCACCTCTGCATTGCACCCTTAAACTCATTATTACTAAGCCATTATAATAGCAAACACTGCGGAAACTTAGTGGCATCCTAAAAGTGACTGTTGGACTTCATTAGTGAACCACTGGTGCAAAGCTATTTCTAGCACCTCTGCCTTGCACCCTCAAGCTCATTGTTACTAAGCCATTATAAAAGCAAACACTGAGGAAACTTAGTGGCATTCTAAAACTGGCCGTTGGACTTCATTAGTGTCCCACTGGTGCCAAGCTATTTCCAACAACTCTGCCTTGCACCCTCGAACTCATTGTTACTAAGCCATTATAATAGCAAACATTTTTGAAACTTAGTGGCATCCTAAAAGTGGCTGTTGGACTTCATTAGTGTTCCACTGGTGCCAAGCTATTTCCAGCACCTCTGCATTGCACCCTCAAACTCATTTTTACTAGCCATTATAATAGCGAACACTGAGGAAACTTAGTGGCATCCTAAAAGTGGCAGTTGGACTTCATTAGTGTCCCACTGGTGCCAAGCTATTTCCAGCACCTCTGCATTGCACCCTCAAACTCATTGTTACTAAGCCATTATAATAGCAAACACTGAGGAAACTTAGTGGCATTCTAAAAGTGGCTGTTGGACTTCACTAGTATCCCACTGGTGCCAAGCTATTTTAAGCAACTCTGCATTGCACCCTCAAACTCATTTTTACTAAGCCATTATAATAGCAAACCCTGAGGAAACTTAGTGGCATCCAAAAAGTGGCTGTTGGACTTCATTAGTGTCCCACTGGTGCCAAGCTATTTCCAGCACCTCTGCATTGCAACCTCAAACTCATTGTTACTAAGCCATTATAATAGCAAACACTGAGGAAACTTAGTGGCATCCTAAAAGTGGCTGTTGGACATTATTAGTGTCCCACTGGTGCCAAGCTATTTCCAGCACCTCTGCATTGCACCCTCAAACTCATTTTTACTAAACCATTATAATAGCAAACACTGAGGGAACTTAGTGGTATCCTAAAAGTGGCTGTTAGACTTCATTAGTGTCCCACTCGTGAAAAGCTATTTCCAGCACCTCTGCATTGCACCCTTAAACTCATTGTTACTAAGCCATTATAAAAGCAAACACTGAGGAATTTTAGTGGCATCCTAAAAGTGGCTGTTGGACTTCATTAGTGTCCCACTGGTGCAAAGCTATTTCCAGCACCTCTGCATTGCACCCTCAAACTCATTTTTACTAATCCATTATAATAGCAAACACTTAGGAAACTTAGTGGCATCCTAAAAGTGGCTGTTGGACTTCATTAGTGTCCCACTGGTGCCAAGCTATTTCCAGCACCTCTGCATTGCACCTTCAAACTCATTGTTACTAAGCCATTATAATAGCAAACACTGAGGAAACTTAGTGGCATTCTATAAGTGGCTGTTGGACTTCATTAGTGTCCCATTTATGCCAAGCTATTTCCAGCACCTCTGCATTGCACCCTTAAACTCATTGTTACTAAGCTATTATAATAGCAAACATTGAGGAATTTTAGTGGCATCCTAAAAGTGGCTGTTGGACTTCATTAGTGTCCCACTGGTGCAAAGCTATTTTCAGCACCTCTGCATTGCACCCTCAGACTCATTGTTACTAAGCCATTATAATAGCAAACACTGAGGAAACTTAGTGGCATCCTAAAAGTGGCTGTTGTGTTTCATTAGTGTCCCACTGGTGCAAAGCTATTTCCAGCACCTCTGCATTGCACGCTCAAACTCATTTTTACCCAGCCATTATAATAGCAAACACTAAGGAAACTTAGTGGCATCCTAAAAGTGGTTGTTGGACTTCATTAGTGTCCCACTGGTCCTAAGCTATTTCTAGCACCTCTGCGTTGCACCCTCAAACTCATTGTTACTAAGCCATTATAATAGCAAACACTGAGGAAACTTAGTGGCATCCTAAAAGTGGCTGTTGGACCTTATTAGTTTCCCACTGGTGCCAAGCTATTTCCAGCACTTCTACATTGCACCCTGAAACTCATTGTTACTAAGCCATTATATTAGCAATCACTGAGAAAACTTAGTAGCATCCTAAAAGTGTCTGTTAGACTTCATTATTGTCCCACTGATGCCAAGCTATTTCCAGCACCTCTGCATTGCAGCCTTATACTCATTGTTACAAAGCCATTATAATAGCAAACACTGAGGAAACTTAGTGGCATCCTAAAAGTGGCTGTTGAACTTCATTAGTGAACCACTGGTGCAAAGCTATTTCCAGCACTTCTGCATTGCACCCTCAAACTCATTTTTACTAAGCCATTATAATAGCAAACACTGAGGAAACTTAGTGGCATCCTAAAAGGGGCTGTTGGATTTCATTAGTGTCCCACTGGTGTCAAGTTATTTCCAGCAACTATGCATTGCTTCCTCAAACTCATTTTTACTAGCCATTATAATTGCAAGCACTAAAGAAACTTAGTGGAATCCTAAAAGTGGCTGTTGGACTTCATTAGTGTCCCACTGGAGCCAAGCTATTTCCAGCACCTATGCAATGCACCCTCAAACTCATTGTTACTAAGCCATTATAATAGCAAACATTTTGGAAACTTAGTAGCATCCTAAAAGTGGCTGTTGGACTTCATTAGTGTCCCACTCATGCCAAGCTAATTCCAGCACCTCTGCATTGCACCCTCAAGCTCATTGTTACTAGGCCATTATAATAGCAAACACTGAGGAAACTTAGTGGCATCCTAAAAGTGGCTGTTGGATTTCATTAGTGTCCCACTGGTGCAAAGCTATTTTCAGCACCTCTGCATTGCACCCTCAAACTCATTTTTACTAATCCATTTTAATAGCAAACACTGAGGAAACTTAGTGGCATCCTAAAACTGGCTGTTGGACTTCATTAGTGTCCCACTGGTGCCAAGCTATTTCCAGCACCTCTGCATTGCACCCTCAAACTCATTTTTACTAAGGAATTATAATAGCAAACACTGAGGAAACTTAGTGGCATCCTAAAAGTGGCTGTTGGACTTCATTAGTGTCCCACTGGTGCCAAGCTATTTCCAGCACCTCTGCATTGCACCCTCAAACTCATTGTTACTAAGCCATTATAATAGCAAACACTGAGGAAACTTAGTGGCATCCTAAAAGTGGCTGTTGGACCTCATTAGTTTCTCACTGGTGCCAAGCTATTTCCAGCACCTCTGCATTGCGCCCTCAAACTCATTGTTACTAAGCCATTATAATAGCAAACACTGAGGAAACTTAGTGGCATCCTAAAAGTGGCTGTTGGACCTCATTAGTGTCTCACTGGTGCCAAGCTATTTCCAGCACCTCTGCATTGCATCCTCAAGCTCATTGTTACTAAGCAATTATAGTAGCAAACAGTGAGGAAACTTAGTGGCATCCTAAAAGTGGCTGTTGGACTTCATTAGTGTCCCACTCGTGCCAAGCTATTTCCAGCACCTCTGCATTGCACCCTCAAACTAATTTTTACTAAGCTATTATAATAGTAAACACTGAAAAAACTTAGTGGCATTCTAAAAGTGGCTGTTGGATTTCGTAGTGTCCCACTGGTGCAAAGCTATTTCCAGCACCTCTGCATTGCACCCTCAGACTCATTGTTACTAAGCCATTATAATAGCAAACACTGAGGAAAATTAGTGGCATCATAAAACTAGCTGTTGGACTTCATTAGTGTCCCACTGGTGCCAAGCTATTTCCAGCACCTCTGCATTGCACTCTCAAACTCATTGTTAGTAAGCCATTATAATATCAAACACTGAGGAAACTTAGTGGTATCCTAAAAGTGCCTGTTGGACTTCATTAGTGTCCCACTCGTGCCAAGCTATATCTAGCACCTTTGCATTGCACCCTCAAAATCATTTTTACTAAGCTATTATAATAGCAAACACTGAAAAAACTTAGTGGCATCCTAAAAGGGGCTGTTGGATTTCATTAGTGTCCCACTGGTGTCAAGTTATTTCCAGCAACTATGCATTGCTTCCTTAAACTCATTTTTACTAGCCATTATAATTCCAAGCACTAAAGAAACTTAGTGGCATCCTAAAAGTGGCTGTTGGACTTCATTAGTGTCCCACTGGAGCCAAGCTATTTCCAGCACCTATGCAATGCACCCTCAAACTCATTGTTACTAAGCCATTATAATAGCAAACATTTTGGAAACTTAGTAGCATCCTAAAAGTGGCTGTTGGACTTCATTAGTGTCCCACTCATGCCAAGCTAATTCCAGCACCTCTGCATTGCACCCTCAAGCTCATTGTTACTAGGCCATTATAATAGCAAACACTGAGGAAACTTAGTGGCATCCTAAAAGTGGCTGTTGGATTTCATTAGTGTCCCACTGGTGCAAAGCTATTTTCAGCACCTCTGCATTGCACCCTCAAACTCATTTTTACTAATCCATTTTAATAGCAAACACTGAGGAAACTTAGTGGCATCCTAAAAATGGCTCTTGGACTTCATTAGTGTCCCACTGGTGCCAAGCTATTTCCAGCACCTCTGCATTGCACCCTCAAACTCATTTTTACTAAGGAATTATAATAGCAAACACTGAGGAAACTTAGTGGCATCCTAAAAGTGGCTGTTGGACTTCATTAGTGTCCCACTGGTGCCAAGCTATTTCCAGCACCTCTGCATTGCACCCTCAAACTCATTGTTACTAAGCCATTATAATAGCAAACACTGAGGAAACTTAGTGGCATCCTAAAAGTGGCTGTTGGACCTCATTAGTGTCTCACTGGTGCCAAGCTATTTCCAGCACCTCTGCATTGCACCCTCAATCTCAATTTTACTAGCCATTATAATATCAAACACTGGGGAAACTTAGTGGTATCCTAAAAGTGGCTGTGTGATTTCATTAGTATCCCACTGGTGCCAAGCTATTTCCAGCACCTCTGCATTGCATCCTCAAGCTCATTGTTACTAAGCAATTATAGTAGCAAACACTGAGGAAACTTAGTGGCATCCTAAAAGTGGCTGTTGGACTTCATTAGTGTCCCACTCGTGCCAAGCTATTTCCAGCACCTCTGCATTGCACCCTCAAACTAATTTTTACTAAGCTATTATAATAGTAAACACTGAAAAAACTTAGTGGCATTCTAAAAGTGGCTGTTGGATTTCGTAGTGTCCCACTGGTGCAAAGCTATTTCCAGCACCTCTGCATTGCACCCTCAAACTCATTTTTACCCAGCCATTATAACAGCAAACACTGAGGAAACTTAGATGCATCCTAAAAGTGGCTGTTGGATTTCAATAGTGTCCCACTAGTGCAAAGCTATTTTCAGCACCTCTGCATTGCACCCTCAAACTCATTGTTACTAAGCCATTTTAATAGCAAACACTGAGGAAACTTTGTGGCATCCTAAAACTGGCTGTTGGACTTCATTAGTGTCCCACTGGTGCCAAGCTATTTCCAGCACCTCTGCATTGCACCCTCAAACTCATTTTTACTAAGGAATTATAATAGCAAACACTGAGGAAACTTAGTGGCATCCTAAAACTGGCTGTTGGACTTCATTAGTGTCCCACTGGTGCCAAGCTATTTCCAGCTACTCTGCCTTGCACCCTCGAACTCATTGTTACTAAGTCATTATAATAGCATACATTTTGGAAACTTAGTGGCATCCTAAAAGTGGCTGTTGGACTTCATTAGTGTCCCACTCGTGAAAAGCTATTTCCAGCATCTCTGCATTGAACCTTTAAACTCATTGTTACTAAGCCATTATAATAGCAAACACTGAGGAATTTTAGTGGCATCCTAAAAGTGGCTGTTGGACTTCATTAGTGTCCCACTGGTGCAAAGCTATTTCCAGCACCTCTGCATTGCACCCTCAAACTCATTTCTACTAAGCCATTATAATAGCAAACACTTAGGAAACTTAGTGGCATCCTAAAAGTGGCTGTTGGACTTCATTAGTGTCCCACTGGTGCCAAGCTATTTCCAGCACCTCTGCATTGCACCCTCAGACTCATTGTTACTAAGCCATTATAATAGCAAACACTGAGGAAAATTAGTGGCATCCTAAAACTAGCTGTTGGACTTCATTAGTGTCCCACTGGTGCCAAGCTATTTCCAGCACCTCTGCATTGCACCCTCAAACTCATTGTTAGTAAGCCATTATAATATCAAACACTGAGGAAACTTAGTGGTATCCTAAAAGTGGCTGTTGGACTTCATTAGTGTCCCACTCGTGCCAAGCTATTTCTAGCACCTCTGCATTGCACCCTCAAAATCATTTTTACTAAGCTATTATAATAGCAAACACTGAAAAAACTTAGTGGCATTCTAAAAGTGGCTGTTGGATTTCGTAGTGTCCCAATGGTGCAAAGCTATTTCCAGCACCTCTGCATTGCACCCTCCAACTCATTTTTATCCAGCCATTATAACAGCAAACACTGAAAAAACTTAGTGGCATCCTAAAAGTGGCTGTTGGGTTTCATTAGTGTCCCAGTGGTGCAAAGCTATTTCCAGCACCTCTGCATTGCACCCTCAAACTCATTTTTACCCAGCCATTATAATAGCAAACACTAAGGAAACTTAGTGGCATCCTAAAAGTGGCTGTTGGACTTCATTAGTGTCCCACTGGTGCCAAGCTTTTTCCAGCACCACTGCGTTGCACCCTCAAACTCATTGTTCCTAAGCCATTATAATAACAAACACTGAGGAAACTTAGTTCCATCCCAAAACTGGCTGTTGGACTTTATTAGTGTCCCACTGGTGGCAAGCTATTTCCAGCACTTCTACATTGCACCCTGAAACTCATTGTTACTAAGCCATTATAATAGCAAACAATGAGGAAACTTAGTGGCATACTAAAAGTGGCTGTTGGACTTCATTAGTGTCCCACTGGTGCCAAGCTATTTCCAGCACCTCTGCATTGCACCCTCAAACTCATTTTTACTAAGGAATTATGATAGCAAACACTGAGGAAACTTAGTGGCATCCTAAAAGTGGCTGTTGTACTTCATTAGTGTCCCACTGGTGCCAAGCTATTTCCAGCACCTCTGCATTGCACCCTCAAACTCATTGTTACTAAGCCATTATAATAGCAAACACTGAGGAAACTTAGTGGTATCCTAAAAGTGGCTGTTGGACTTCATTAGTGTCCCACTGGTGCCAAGCTATTTCCAGCACCTCTGCATTGCACCCTCAAACTCATTTTTACTAAGCCATTATAATAGCAAACACTGAGGAAACTTAGTGGCATCCTAAAAGTGGCTGTTGGACTTCATTAGTGTCCCACTGGTGCCAAGCTATTTCCAACACCTCTGCATTGCACCCTCAAACTCATTGTTACTAAGCCATTATAATAGCAAACACTAAGGAAACTTAGTGGCATCCTAAAAGGGGCTGTTGGACTTCATTAGTGTCCCACTGGTGCCAAGCTATTTCCAGCACCTCTGCATTGCACCCTCAAACTCATTTTTACTAAGCCATTATAATAGCAAACACTGAGGAAACTTAGTGGCATCCAAAAAGTGGCTGTTGGACTTCATTGTTGTCCCACTGGTGCCAAGCTATTTCCAGCACCTCTGCATTGCACCCTTAAACTCATTGTTACTAAGCCATTATAATAGCAAACACTGCGGAAACTTAGTGGCATCCTAAAAGTGACTATTGGACTTCATTAGTGAACCACTGGTGCAAAGCTATTTCTAGCACCTCTGCCTTGCACCCTCAAGCTCATTGTTACTAAGCCATTATAAAAGCAAACACTGAGGAAACTTAGTGGCATTCTAAAACTGGCTGTTGGACTTCATTAGTGTCCCACTGGTGCCAAGCTATTTCCAGCAACTCTGCCTTGCACCCTCGAACTCATTGTTACTAAGCCATTATAATAGCAAACATTTTTGAAACTTAGTGGCATCCTAAAAGTGGCTGTTGGACTTCATTAGTGTTCCACTGGTGCCAAGCTATTTCCAGCACCTCTGCATTGCAACCTCAAACTCATTGTTACTAAGCCATTATAATAGCAAACACTGAGGAAACTTAGTGGCATCCTAAAAGTGGCTGTTGGACATTATTAGTGTCCCACTGGTGCCAAGCTATTTCCAGCACCTCTGCATTGCACCCTCAAACTCATTTTTACTAAGCCATTATAATAGCAAACACTGAGGAAACTTAGTGGCAACCTAAAAGTGGCTGTTGGACTTCATTAGAGTCCCACTGGTGCCTAGCTAATTCCAGCACCTCTGCATTGCACCCTCAAACTCATTTTTACTAAACCATTATAATAGGAAACACTGAGGAAACTTAGTGGTATCCTAAAAGTGGCTGTTGGACTTCATTAGTGTCCCACTCGTGAAAAGCTATTTCCAGCACCTCTGCATTGCACCCTTAAACTCATTGTTACTAAGCCATTATAATAGCAAACACTGAGGAATTTTAGTGGCATCCTAAAAGTGGCTGTTGGACTTCATTAGTGTCCCACTGGTGCAAAGCTATTTCCAGCACCTCTGCATTGCACCCTCTAACTCATTTTTACTAAGCCATTATAATAGCAAACACTTAGGAAACTTAGTGGCATCCTAAAAGTGGCTGTTGGACTTCATTAGTGTCCCACTGGTGCCAAGCTATTTCCAGCACCTCTGCATTGCACCCTCAGACTCATTGTTACTAAGCCATTATAATAGCAAACACTGAGGAAACTTAGTGGCACCCTAAAACTGGCTGTTGGACTTCATTAGTGTCCCACTGGTGCCAAGCTATTTCCAGCACCTCTGCATTACACCTTCAAACTCATTGTTACTAAGCCATTATAATAGCAAACACTGAGGAAACTTAGTGGCATTCTATAAGTGGCTGTTGGACTTCATTAGTGTCCCATTTATGCCAAGCTATTTCCAGCACCTCTGCATTGCACCCTTAAACTCATTGTTACTAAGCCATTATAATAGCAAACACTGAGGAATTTTAGTGGCATCCTAAAAGTGGCTGTTGGACTTCATTAGTGTCCCACTCGTGAAAAGCTATTTCCAGCACTTCTGCATTGCACCCTTAAAATCATTGTTACTAAGCCATTATAATAGCAAACACTGAGGAATTTCAGTGGCATCCTAAAAGTGGCTGTTGGACTTCATTAGTGTCCCACTGGTGCAAAGCTATTTCCAGCACCTCTGCATTGCACCCTCAAACTCATTTTTACTAAGCCATTATAATAGCAAACACTTAGGAAACTTAGTGGCATCCTAAAAGTGGCTGTTGGACTTCATTAGTGTCCCACTGGTGCCAAGCTATTTCCAGCACCTCTGCATTGCACCCTCAGACTCATTGTTACTAAGCCATTATAATAGCAAACACTGAGGAAACTTAGTGGCATCCTAAAACTGGCTGTTGGACTTCATTAGTGTCCCACTGGTGCCAAGCTATTTCCAGCACCTCTGCATTGCACCCTTAAACTCATTGTTACTAAGCCATTATAATAGCAAACACTGAGGAATTTTAGTGGCATCCTAAAAGTGGCTGTTGGACTTCATTAGTGTCCCACTGGTGCAAAGCTATTTCCAGCACCTCTGCGTTGCACCCTCAGACTCATTGTTACTAAGCCATTATAATAGCAATCACTGAGGAAACTTAGTGGCATCCTAAAAGTGGCTGTTGTGTTTCACTAGTGTCCCACTGGTGCAAAGCTATTTTCAGCACCTCTGCATTGCACGCTCAAACTCATTTTTACCCAGCCATTATAATAGCAAACACTAAGGAAACTTAGTGGCATCCTAAAAGTGGTTGTTGGACTTCATTAGTGTCCCACTGGTGCTAAGCTATTTCCAACACCTCTGCGTTGCACCCTTAAACTCATTGTTACTAATCCATTATAATAGCAAACACTGAGGAAACTTAGTGGCATCCTAAAACTGGCTGTTGGACTTCATTAGTGTCCCACTGGTGCCAAGCTATTTCCAGCACTTCTACATTGCACCCTGAAACTCATTGTTACTAAGCCATTATAATAGCAATCACTGAGGAAACTTAGTGGCATCCTAAAAGTGTCTGTTAGACTTCATTATTGTCCCACTGGTGCAAAGCTATTTCCAGCACCTCTGCATTGCACCCTCAAACTCATTTTTACTAAGCCATTATAATAGCAAACACTGAGGAAACTTAGTGGCATCCTAAAAGGGGCTGTTGGATTTCATTAGTGTCCCTCTGGTGCCAAGTTATTTCCAGCAACTATGCATTGCTTCCTCAAACTCATTTTTACTAGCCATTATAATTGCAAGCACTAAGAAAACTTAGTGGCATCCTAAAAGTGGCTGTTGGACTTCATTAGTGTCCCACTGGAGCCAAGCTATTTCCAGCACCTATGCAATGCACCCTCAAACTCATTGTTACTAATCCATTATAATAGCAAACATTTTGGAAACTTAGTAACATCCTAAAAGTGGCTGTTGGACTTCATTAGTGTCCCACTCATGCCAAGCTAATTCCAGCACCTCTGCATTGCACCCTCAAGCTCATTGTTACTAGGCCATTATAATAGCAAACACTGAGGAAACTTAGTGGCATCTTAAAAGTGGCTGTTGGATTTCATTAGTGTCCCACTGGTGCAAAGCTATTTTCAGCACCTCTGCATTGCACCCTCAAACTCATTTTTACTAATCCATTTTTATAGCAAACACTGAGGAAACTTAGTGGCATCCTAAAAGTGGCTGTTGGACCTCATTAGTGTCTCACTGGTGCCAAGCTATTTCCAGCACCTCTGCATTGCACCCTCAGACTCATTGTTACTAAGCCATTATAATAGCAAACACTGAGGAAACTTAGTGGCACCCTAAAACTGGCTGTTGGACTTCATTAGTGTCCCACTGGTGCCAAGCTATTTCCAGCACCTCTGCATTACACCTTCAAACTCATTGTTACTAAGCCATTATAATAGCAAACACTGAGGAATTTTAGTGGCATCCTAAAAGTGGCTGTTGGACTTCATTAGTGTCCCACTCGTGAAAAGCTATTTCCAGCACTTCTGCATTGCACCCTTAAAATCATTGTTACTAAGCCATTATAATAGCAAACACTGAGGAATTTCAGTGGCATCCTAAAAGTGGCTGTTGGACTTCATTAGTGTCCCACTGGTGCAAAGCTATTTCCAGCACCTCTGCATTGCACCCTCAAACTCATTTTTACTAAGCCATTATAATAGCAAACACTTAGGAAACTTAGTGGCATCCTAAAAGTGGCTGTTGGACTTCATTAGTGTCCCACTGGTGCCAAGCTATTTCCAGCACCTCTGCATTGCACCCTCAGACTCATTGTTACTAAGCCATTATAATAGCAAACACTGAGGAAACTTAGTGGCATCCTAAAACTGGCTGTTGGACTTCATTAGTGTCCCACTGGTGCCAAGCTATTTCCAGCACCTCTGCATTGCACCCTTAAACTCATTGTTACTAAGCCATTATAATAGCAAACACTGAGGAATTTTAGTGGCATCCTAAAAGTGGCTGTTGGACTTCATTAGTGTCCCACTGGTGCAAAGCTATTTCCAGCACCTCTGCGTTGCACCCTCAGACTCATTGTTACTAAGCCATTATAATAGCAATCACTGAGGAAACTTAGTGGCATCCTAAAAGTGGCTGTTGTGTTTCACTAGTGTCCCACTGGTGCAAAGCTATTTTCAGCACCTCTGCATTGCACGCTCAAACTCATTTTTACCCAGCCATTATAATAGCAAACACTAAGGAAACTTAGTGGCATCCTAAAAGTGGTTGTTGGACTTCATTAGTGTCCCACTGGTGCTAAGCTATTTCCAACACCTCTGCGTTGCACCCTTAAACTCATTGTTACTAATCCATTATAATAGCAAACACTGAGGAAACTTAGTGGCATCCTAAAACTGGCTGTTGGACTTCATTAGTGTCCCACTGGTGCCAAGCTATTTCCAGCACTTCTACATTGCACCCTGAAACTCATTGTTACTAAGCCATTATAATAGCAATCACTGAGGAAACTTAGTGGCATCCTAAAAGTGTCTGTTAGACTTCATTATTGTCCCACTGGTGCAAAGCTATTTCCAGCACCTCTGCATTGCACCCTCAAACTCATTTTTACTAAGCCATTATAATAGCAAACACTGAGGAAACTTAGTGGCATCCTAAAAGGGGCTGTTGGATTTCATTAGTGTCCCTCTGGTGCCAAGTTATTTCCAGCAACTATGCATTGCTTCCTCAAACTCATTTTTACTAGCCATTATAATTGCAAGCACTAAGAAAACTTAGTGGCATCCTAAAAGTGGCTGTTGGACTTCATTAGTGTCCCACTGGAGCCAAGCTATTTCCAGCATCTATGCAATGCACCCTCAAACTCATTGTTACTAATCCATTATAATAGCAAACATTTTGGAAACTTAGTAGCATCCTAAAAGTGGCTGTTGGACTTCATTAGTGTCCCACTCATGCCAAGCTAATTCCAGCACCTCTGCATTGCACCCTCAAGCTCATTGTTACTAGGCCATTATAATAGCAAACACTGAGGAAACTTAGTGGCATCTTAAAAGTGGCTGTTGGATTTCATTAGTGTCCCACTGGTGCAAAGCTATTTTCAGCACCTCTGCATTGCACCCTCAAACTCATTTTTACTAATCCATTTTTATAGCAAACACTGAGGAAACTTAGTGGCATCCTAAAAGTGGCTGTTGGACCTCATTAGTGTCTCACTGGTGCCAAGCTATTTCCAGCACCTCTGCATTGCACCCTCAATCTCAATTTTACTAGCCATTATAATATCAAACACTGAGGAAACTTAGTGGTATCCTAAAAGTGGCTGTTGGATTTCATTAGTGTCCCACTGGTGCCAAGCTATTTCCAGCACCTTTGCATTGCATCCTCAAGCTCATTGTTACTAAGCAATTATAGTAGCAAACACTGAGGAAACTTAGTGGCATCCTAAAAGTGGCTGTTGGACTTCATTAGTGTCCCACTCGTGCCAAGCTATTTCCAGCACCTCTGCATTGCACCCTCAAACTAATTTTTACTAAGCTATTATAATAGTAAACACTGAAAAAACTTAGTGGCATTCTAAAAGTGGCTGTTGGATTTCGTAGTGTCCCACTGGTGCAAAGCTATTTCCAGCACCTCTGCATTGCACCCTCAAACTCATTTTTACCCAGCCATTATAACAGCAAACACTGAGGAAACTTAGTGGCATCCTAAAAGTGGCTGTTGGATTTCAATAGTGTCCCACTGGTGCAAAGCTATTTTCAGCACCTCTGCATTGCACCCTCAAACTCATTGTTACTAAGCCATTTTAATAGCAAACACTGAGGAAACTTAGTGGCATCCTAAAACTGGCTGTTGGACTTCATTAGTGTCCCACTGGTGCCAAGCTATTTCCAGCACCTCTGCATTGCACCCTCAAACTCATTTTTACTAAGGAATTATAATAGCAAACACTGAGGAAACTTAGTGGCATCCTAAAAGTGGCTGTTGGACTTCATTAGTGTCCCACTGGTGCCAAGCTATTTCCAGCACCTCTGCATTGCACCCACAAACTCATTGTTACTAAGCCATTATAATAGCAAACACTTAGGAAACTTAGTGGCATCCTAAAAGTGGCTGTTGGACTTCATTAGTGTCCCACTGGTGCCAAGCTATTTCCAGCACCTCTGCATTGCACCCTCAAACTCATTTTTAATAAGCCATTATAATAACAAACACTGAGGAAACTTAGTGGCATCCTAAAAGTGGCTGTTGGACTTCATTAGTATCCCACTGGTGCCAATCTATTTCCAGCACCTCTGCATTGCACCCTCAAAGTCATTGTTACTAAGCCATTATAAAAGCAAACACTGAGGAAACTTAGTGGCATTCTAAAACTGGCTGTTGGATTTCATTAGTGTCCCACTGGTGCCAAGCTATTTCCAGCAACTCTGCCTTTCACCCTCGAACTCATTGTTACTAAGCTATTATAATAGCAAACATTTTTGAAACTTAGTGGCATCCTAAAAGTGGCTGTTGGACATCATTAGTGTCCCACTGGTGCCAAGCTATTTCCAGCACCTCTGCATTGCACCCTCAAACTCATTTTTACTAGCCATTGTAATAGCGAACACTGAGGAAACTTAGTGGCATCCTAAAAGTGGCAGTTGGACTTCATTAGTGTCCCACTGGTGCCAAGCTATTTCCAGCACCTCTGCATTGCACCCTCAAACTCATTGTTACTAAGCCATTATAATAGCAAACACTGAGGAAACTTAGTGGCATTCTAAATGTGGCTGTTGGACTTCACTAGTGTCCCACTGGTGCCAAGCTATTTCTAGTATTTTTGCATTGCACCATCAAACTCATTGTTACGAAGCCATTATATTAGCAAACACGGAGGAAACTTAGTGGCATCCTAAAAGTGGCTGTTGGACTTCATTAGTGTCCCAGTGGTGCCAAGCTATTTCCAGCACCTCTGCATTGAACCACCAAACTCATTTTTACTAAGCCATTATAATAGCGAACGCTGAGGAAACTTAGTGGCGTCCAAAAAGTGGCTGTTGGACTTCATTAATGTCCCACAAATCCAAAGCTATTTTCAGCACCTCTGCATTGCACCCTCAAACTCATTGTTGCTAAGCCATTATAATAGCAAACACTGAGGAAACTTAGTGGCATCCTAAAAGTGGCTGTTGGACATTATTAGTGTCCCACTGGTGCCAAGCTATTTCCAACACCTCTGCATTGCACCCTCAAACTCATTGTTACTAAGCCATTAAAATAGCAAACACTAAGGAAACTTAGTGGCATCCTAAAAGTGGCTGTTGGACCTCAGTAGTGTCCCACTGGTGCCAAGCTATTTTTAGCACCTCTACATGGCACCTTCAAACTCATTGTTACTAAGCCATTATAATAGCAAACACTGAGGAAACTTAGTGGTATCCTAAAAGTGGCTGTTTGACTTCATTAGTGTCCCACTGCTGCCAAACTATTTCCAGCACCTCTGCATTTCACCCTCAAACTCATTTTTACTAAGCCATTAAAATAGCAAACACTAAGGAACCTTAGTGGCATCCTAAAAGTGGCTGTTGGACCTCATTAGTGTCCCACTGGTGCCAAGCTATTTCCAGCACCTCTACATGGCACCTTCAAACTCATTGTTACTAAGCCATTATAATAGCAAACACTGAGGAAACTTAGTGGTATCCTAAAAGTGGCTGTTGGACTTCATTAGTTTCCCACTGCTGCCAAACTATTTCCAGCACCTCTGCATTGCACCCTCAAACTCATTTTTACTAAGCCATTATAATAGCAAACACTGAGGAAACTTAGTGGCATCCTAAAAGTGGCTGTGGGACTTCATTATTGTCTCACTGGTGCCAAGCTATTTCCAGCACATCTGCATTGCACCCTTAAACTCATTTTTACTAAGCCATTATAATAGCAAACACTGAGGAAACTTAGTGGCATCCTAAAACTGGCTGTGGGACTTCATTATTGTCCCACTGGTGCCAAGCTATTTCCAGCACCTCTGCATTGCACCCTTAAACTCATTGTTACTAAGCCATTATAATAGCAAACACTGAGGAAACTTAGTGGCATCCTAAAAGTGGTTGTTGGACTTCATTATTGTCCCACAGGTGCCAAGCTATTTCCAGCAACTCTGGCTTGCACCCTCAAACTCATTGTTACTAAGCCATTATAATAGCAAACATTTTTAAAACTTAGTGGCATCCTAAAAGTGGCAGTTGGACTTCATTAGTGTCCCACTGGTGCCAAGCTATTTCCAGTACCTTTGCATTGCACCATCAAACTCATTGTTACGAAGCCATTATATTAGCAAACACGGAGGAAACTTAGTGGCATCCTAAAAGTGGCTGTTGGACTTCATTAGTGTCCCAGTAGTGCCAAGCTATTTCCAGCACCTCTGCATTGAACGCTCAAACTCATTTTTACTAAGCCATCATAATAGCGAACACTGAGGAAACTTAGTTGCGTCCAAAAAGTGGCTGTTGGACTTCATTAGTGTCCCACTAATGCAAAGCTATTTTCAGCACCTCTGCATTGCACCCTCACACTCATTTTTACTAAGCCATTATAATAGCAAACCCTGAGGAAACTTAGTGGCATCCAAAAAGTGGCTGTTGGATTTCATTAGTGTCCCACTGGTGCCAAGCTATTTCCAGCACCTCTGCATTGCACCCTCAAACTCATTGTTACTAAGCCATTATAATAGCAAACACTGAGGAAACTTAGTGGCATCCTAAAAGTGGCTGTTGGACATTATTAGTGTCCCACTGGTGCCAAGCTATTTCCAGCACCTTTGCATTGCACCCTCAGACTCATTGTTACTAAGCCATTAAAATAGCAAACACTGAGGAAACTTAGTGGCATCCTAAAACTAGCTGTTGGACTTCATTAGTGTCCCACTGGTGCCAAGCTATTTCCAGCACCTCTGCATTGCACCCTCAAACTCAATGTTAGTAAGCCATTATGATATCAAACACTGAGGAAACTTAGTGGTATTCTAAAAGTGGCTGTTGGACGTCATTAGTGTCCCACTCGTGCCAAGCTATTTCTAGCACCTCTGCATTGCACCCTCAAAATCATTTTTACTAAGCTATTATAATAGCAAACACTGAAAAAACTTAGTGGCATCCTAAAAGTGGCTGTTGGATTTTATTAGTGTTCCACTGGTGCCAAGCTATTTCCAGCACCTCTGCATTGCACCCTCAAACTCATTATTACTAAGCCATTATAATAGCAAACACTGAGGAAACTTAGTGGCATCCTAAAAGTGGCTGTTGGACTTCATTAGTGTCCCACTGGTGCCAAGCTATTTCCAGCACCTCTGCATTGCACCCTCAAACTCATTGTTAGTAAGCCATTATAATATCAAACACTGAGGAAACTTAGTGGTATCCTAAAAGTGGCTGTTGGACTTCATTAGTGTCCCACTCATGCCAAGCTATTTCCAGCACCTCTGCATTAGACCCTCAAACTCATTTTTACTAAGCCATTATAATAGCAAACACTGAGGAAACTTAGTGGCATCCTAAAAGTGGCTGTTGGATTTCATTAGTGTCCCACTGGTGCCAAGCTATTTCCAGCACCTCTGCATTGCACCCTCAAACTCATTGTTACTAAGCCATTATAATAACAAACACTGAGGAAACTTATTGGCATCGTAAAAGTGGCTGTTGGACTTCATTAGTGAACCACTGGTGCAAAGCTATTTCCAGCACCTCTGCATTGCACCCTAAAACTCATTGTTACTAAGCCATTATAATAGAAAACACTGAGGAAAATTAGTGGAATCCTAAAAGTGGCTGTTGGACCTCATTAGTGTCCCACTGGTGTCAAGCTATTTCCAGCACCTCTGCATTGCACCCTCAAACTCATTGTTACTAAGACATTATAATAGCAAACATTTTGGAAACTTAGTGGCATCCTAAAAGTGGCTGTTGGACTTCATTAGTGTCCCACTGGTGCCAAGCTATTTCCAGCACCTCTGCATTGCACCCTCAAACTCATTGTTACTAAGCCATTATAATAGCAAACATTTTGGAAACTTAGTGGCATCCTAAAAGTAGCTGTTGGATTTCATTAGTGTCCCACTCGTGCCAAGCTATTTCCAGCACCTCTGCATTGCACCCTCAAACTCATTGTTACTAAGCCATTATAATAGCAAACACTGAGGAAACTTAGTGGCATCCTAAAATTGGCTGTTGGACTTCATTAGTGTCTTACTGGTGCAAAGCTCTTTCCAGCACCTCTGCATTGCACCCTCAAACTCATTTTTACTAATCCATTATAATAGCAAACACTGAGGAAACTTAGTGGCATCCTAAAAGTGGCTGTTGGATTTCATTAGTGTTCCACTGGTGCCAAGCTATTTCCAGCACCTCTGCATTGCACCCTCAAACTCATTTTTACTAAGCCATTATAATAGCAAACACTGAGGAAACTTAGTGGCATCCTAAAAGTGGCTGTTGGACTTCATTAGTGTCCCACTGGTGTCAAGCTATTTCCAGCACCTCTGCATTGCACCCTCAATCTCATTGTTACTAAGCCATTATAATAGCAAACACTGAGGAAACTTAGTGGCATCCTAAAAGTGGCTGTTGGACTTCATTAGTGTCCCACTGGTGCAAAGCTATTTCCAGCACCTCTGCATTGCACCCTCAAACTCATTTTTACTAAGCCATTATAATAGCAAACACTGAGGAAACTTAGTGGCATCCTAAAAGTGGCTGTTGGATTTCATTAGTGTTCCACTGGTGCCAAGCTATTTCCAGCACCTCTGCATTGCACCCTCCAACTCATTATTACTAAGCCATTATAATAGCAAACACTGAGGAAACTTAGTGGCATCCTAAAAGTGGCTGTTGGACTTCATTAGTGTCCCACTGGTGTCAAGCTATTTCCAGCACCTCTGCATTGCACCCTCAGACTCATTGTTACTAAGCCATTATAATAGCAAACACTGAGGAAACTTAGTGGCATCCTAAAAATGGCTGTTGGACTTCATTAGTGTCCCACTGGTGCCAAGCTATTTCCAGCACCTCTGCATTGCACCCTCAAACTCATTGTTAGTAAGCCATTATAATATCAAACACTGAGGAAACTTAGTGGTATCCTAAAAGTGGCTGTTGGATTTCATTAGTGTCCCACTCGTGCCAAGCTATTTCCAGCACCTCTGCATTAGACCCTCAAACTCATTTTTACTAAGCCATTATAATAGCAAACACTGAAAAAACTTAGTGGCATTCTAAAAGTGGCTGTTGGATTTCATAGTGTCCCACTGGTGCAAAGCTATTTCCAGCACCTCTGCATTGTGTCACGGCCAGGTGTACGGGCAGACCCAGGAGGTGGATCCACTGGACCGAACTCCTAGATGGCAGTAAAGAGTCCGGCAGCTGGAACACTATAAACAGCAGAACAGTCCTTGCACACGAGTATAGCGGAGAAGTCCCTGGGACCACGGAGTCACGGGTGGTAGTCCTGGTGACGCAGCTCAGGTTCGGAAGCCGAGATGATGTCAGGCGGGGTCCGGAACCTTGGGAGCGAGATGACGGGTCACCGCAGGGATCCGAGATGGTGCGGACTGTCAGGATGGCAGATGGACAGCGTTCGGGGTTCCGGATACGGCAGACTGGATGGCGAGGCAGGCACGGCTCTAGAAGAGAGATAGGTGAGTACATGCACTGAGACACCAGGAGACCTGACTCCTAGCTTAGGAAACACGAAGATCAGGCCCCGTCCCCTTGGACAATAACCCCCTTTATACCCTGTACCTGTTCAACCTCATTTCCTGTTAATGGACGCTGGCCCTTTAAGAAAGGGTCAGTGACCGCGCGCGCGCCCTAATGCGCATGCGCGCCGCCCGGGTGCCAGAAGCCAGGGAAGGAGGCTGAGAGGAGGACGCAGGGGAGCCGGCCAGGTCCTGGGCAGCCGTCGGGCGCCGGAATCGAGCACCAGGGGGCCTGGGAAAGACGGGCACCGGAGGCTGGAGAGCGGGGAGCGTGGCAGGTGATCCGGGGAGCGGGGGTGAGGACCCGGGGAGCGTGACAGTACCCCCCCCCCACGCCCCCCTCCCCGCAACCGGGACATGAAGGCACGGATCAGAGGAGTGCCCACGTTCTCCCTGGGCTCCCAGGACCTATCCTCAGGACCATACCCCTCCCAGTCCACCAGGAAGAACTGTCGACCTCGTACGGTCTTCATGGCCACGATATCCCTTACCGCATAGATGTCGTCATCGGCAATAGGTGGAGGAGCCGGACAGGCAGCAGCGGAGAAGGGACCAAGGACAACCGGCTTGAGCAGGGAGACGTGGAAGGAGTTGGGTATCCTCATCGTGGCCGGAAGCTGAAGCTTGTAGGAGACCTCATTGATCTTTTTGAGGACTTTAAACGGCCCAATGTAGCGAGGACCCAGCTTGTATGAAGGTATCTTCAGGCGGACGTACTGGGAAGCAAGCCAGACGAGGTCTCCAGGAGAGAAACACGGAGGGTCCAGACGTTTCTTGTCTGCGTGTCTTTTCATCCGCAGGGACGCACGCCCAAGGGACGTTTTGACAGAGTCCCAAATGGTTGCAAAGTCACGGGCTACTGTATCTGCAGCAGGGACATCCGAAGAGGGGGATACAGGCAATGGGATGGAAGGCTGAAGTCCGTAAACGACATGGAAGGGAGAGCTGGAGGACGACTCACTGATGTGGTGGTTGTAGGAGAATTCAGCCCAAGGTAGAAGAGCGGACCAGTCGTCGTGATGGGCGTTAACATAGTGACGTAAGAAAGTGGTCAAGATTTGATTGACCCTCTCTACCTGGCCATTAGACTGAGGATGGTATGCAGATGAAAAGTCCAGAGTCACTCCCAGATGGTTACAGAGAGCCCTCCAGAAGCGGGAAGTGAACTGAGTTCCTCTGTCGGATACGATGTGTAATGGAAAGCCATGCAAGCGGAAGATGTGTTGTACATAGGCGTCCGCGAGTTCCTGAGCAGAGGGCAGTCCAGCCATAGGAACGAAATGGGCCATTTTAGAGAACCGGTCCACCACGACCCATATGACGGTGTGTCCGGATGACAATGGCAAGTCCGTAATGAAGTCCATTGCTATGTGTTGCCACGGCACTGAGGGTATCGGCAGAGGCAGAAGACGGCCATATGGGAGGTGTTTGGGCGTCTTGTTCCTGGCACAAGAGGAACAGGCGGATACAAAAGCAGCGACGTCCGTGCGAAGGGATGGCCACCAATAATGACGTACAATCGCACCCCATGTCTTTTTCTGACCAGCATGACCGGCTGTTTTCGAGGCATGACCCCAGTGTAACACTTTTTCCCTGTCTACCTCGGAGACATAGGTCTTCCCGGGCGGTATCTGGGCCAGGGTGACAGGGGCCACCGGAATGATTTTGCTAGGACAGATGATGGGTTGGGTAGTCTCCTCCTCCTGCTCCATGGGCATGAAAGACCTGGACAAGGCATCAGCGCGTACATTCTTGTCCGCGGGTCGGAAGTGAAGCTGGAAATCAAACCTGGCAAAGAATAGGGACCACCTGGCTTGCCGTGGGTTCAGACGCTGAGCGGACCGTAGGTATTCCAAGTTCTTGTGGTCCGTGTAAATAATCACGGGGTACACTGCACCTTCCAGGAGGTAGCGCCATTCCTCCAAAGCCAGTTTGACTGCCAAGAGCTCTCGGTCACCGATGGTGTAGTTGCGTTCAGGCGCTGAGAAGCCCTTGGAGAAGAATCCGCAAGTCACCATCTTCCCGGAGGAGGACTTCTGCATGAGCACTGCTCCGGCTCCTGAGGAGGAGGCATCCACCTCCAAGGTGAACTGGCGGTTTAACTCCGGACGGTGGAGTACAGGAGAGGAAGCAAAAGCCCGCTTCAGAGAACCAAACGCGGCGTCAGCCGCAGGTGACCAGTCCTTTGGATTAGCCTCCTTCTTAGTCAAAGCGGAGAGAGGAGCGGTCAAGGCAGAGAAGTGAGGGATAAACTGGCGGTAGTAGTTGGCAAATCCCAGGAAGCGTTGGATTGCCTTCAGTCCAGATGGAGGAGGCCAGTTGAGAATGGCGGAGACCTTCTTGGGATCCATCTGCAGTCCAGTATCAGAGATGATGTACCCCAGAAAGGGGAGAGAAGACTGCTCAAAGACACACTTCTCATACTTTGCGTACAGACGATTCTCTCTCAGTCTTTGTAGAACCAGCTGTACGTTTTCTCTGTGGGTTTGGAGGTCCGGAGAGAAGACAAGGATGTCATCTAGATACACTACCACACAGATGTAGAGAAGGTCCTGGAACACGTCGTTCACCAGTTCTTGAAAGACGGCAGGAGCGTTACACAGGCCGAAGGGCATCACGCAGTACTCATAATGTCCATCGCGCGTATTGAACGCGGTTTTCCATTCGTCACCAGAGCGGATGCGTACCAGATTGTAAGCACCCCGAATATCCAGCTTGGTGAACACACGAGCTCCTCTAAGCCGGTCAAACAATTCGGGAATGAGCGGCAGAGGGTACTTGTTTTTTACGGTGATTTGATTCAGACCCCGGTAGTCTATGCATGGGCGTAAGTCGCCCTCTTTCTTCTTAACAAAGAAGAAACCTGCTCCAGCAGGAGAGGAGGATCTCCGAATGAACCCCCTTGCCAGGCTCTCTGAGATGTAAGCAGACATGGCCCTTGTTTCGGCTGGAGATAAAGGATATATCCGTCCTCGTGGTGGGGTTGTTCCTGGAAGCAGGTCGATGGCACAATCGTATGGACGATGTGGCGGCAGTACCTCGGATTCCTTTTTGTCAAAGACATCTGCAAAGGACCAATAGGCCGAGGGCAGCCCCGGTAGGTTCTCTGGAACCGGAGGTCGTCGGATGGGTTGTATTGACTTTAGGCACCTCTCATGACACGAAGAGCCCCATCGGGTGATTTCGCCAGTACCCCAGCTAACTGATGGTTCGTGTGTCCGCAACCATGGAAGTCCCAGCAGGATTTGGTGGGACATGTGTGGGAGGACGTAGAAAGCGAGGTTCTCGGTGTGAAGGGCACCGATACGCAGTTCGACCGGCCTGGTGATCCAGGAGATGGTGTCAGAGAGGGGTTTCCCATCCACCGAGGCAATCACTAGGGGCTTGTCGAGTGGCAAAACAGGCACCCGGTACTTGTCCACCGTGGCCTGCTGGATGAAATTGCCTGCTGCCCCGGAATCGAGGTAGGCATCAGCCGTGAACCGCGTCTCTCCCGTTGTCACTTGCACTGTCCATGTAACCGGGTCAGAGAGAGTCCCAGCACCTAGGGTGGCCTCTCCTACCAACCCTAGGCTTTGGAGTTTCCCGGCCTCTCGGGACAGGATCGTAGCAGGTGTGTGCCCTCACCGCAGTAAAAGCAGAGGCCCTTGGCGAGCCGCTCTGCTCGACGTTGTTCAGACTGACGCACTCGGTCGATCTGCATGGGCTCGTGGACGGGAGCTCCAGCTGCCGATGACTGAAGTACGGAGGGTTTCTGCGGTGGAGAGGAATGCCGTACCGGCCGTCTCTCACGAGATAGCTCTTTGGAGCGCTCCTGAAAACGAATGTCCACTCGAGTTGCTAGGGCAATCAGGGCATCTAGGGTGGAGGGCACGTCACGACCCGCCAACTCATCTTTGATGCGACTCGAGAGTCCTTCCCAGAAGGCGGCTGTTAGGGCCTCATTATTCCACCCGAGTTCTGAAGCCAAAGTGCGGAAACGGATGGCGTATTGGCCCACCGTCAGTGTTCCTTGACGTAAGCGGAGAAGGGATGAAGCAGACGCAGAGGCGCGTCCCGGCTCGTCAAAGGTGCTGCGAAAGGCCTGCAGGAACTCTTGAAGATCCTTGGTCATAGGGTCCTCCTTCTCCCACAAGGGGTTCATCCACGCCAGTGCCTCGCCCTCTAGGTGAGACATGATGAAGGCGACCTTGGCTTGGTCGGAGGCAAACAAGTGTGGTAGCTGCGTGAAATGAAGGGAACATTGGTTTATGAAGCCCCTGCAGGTCTTGGGATCTCCGGCATAACGAGGTGGTGAAGCCAAACGGAGTTGGGAAGCATTCGAAGAGGCTGCCACGGGTGCGGGAGCCGTGGATTGACTAGAGGAAGCCCGGAATGTTGAAGGCGTAACTGCCACTTGTAACGTGTACAGGCGGGTGTCCACGGACGTCATAAAGTTCAGCATGCGGGTCTGGACTTCACGCTGGCGTTGGAGTTCTTCTTGCAAGGCCGCTAGTGCTGCAGCGGGATCCATGGCCTGATCTTACTGTCACGGCCAGGTGTACGGGCAGACCCAGGAGGTGGATCCACTGGACCGAACTCCTAGATGGCAGTAAAGAGTCCGGCAGCTGGAACACTATAAACAGCAGAACAGTCCTTGCACACGAGTATAGCGGAGAAGTCCCTGGGACCACGGAGTCACGGGTGGTAGTCCTGGTGACGCAGCTCAGGTTCGGAAGCCGAGATGATGTCAGGCGGGGTCCGGAACCTTGGGAGCGAGATGACGGGTCACCGCAGGGATCCGAGATGGTGCGGACTGTCAGGATGGCAGATGGACAGCGTTCGGGGTTCCGGATACGGCAGACTGGATGGCGAGGCAGGCACGGCTCTAGAAGAGAGATAGGTGAGTACATGCACTGAGACACCAGGAGACCTGACTCCTAGCTTAGGAAACACGAAGATCAGGCCCCGTCCCCTTGGACAATAACCCCCTTTATACCCTGTACCTGTTCAACCTCATTTCCTGTTAATGGACGCTGGCCCTTTAAGAAAGGGTCAGTGACCGCGCGCGCGCCCTAATGCGCATGCGCGCCGCCCGGGTGCCAGAAGCCAGGGAAGGAGGCTGAGAGGAGGACGCAGGGGAGCCGGCCAGGTCCTGGGCAGCCGTCGGGCGCCGGAATCGAGCACCAGGGGGCCTGGGAAAGACGGGCACCGGAGGCTGGAGAGCGGGGAGCGTGGCAGGTGAGCCGGGGAGCGGAGGTGAGGACCCGGGGAGCGTGACACATTGCACCCTCAAACTCATTTGTACCCAGCCATTATAACAGCAAACACTGAGGAAACTTAGTGGCATCCTAAAATGTCTGTTGGATTTCATTAGTGTCCCACTGGTGCAAAGCTATTTCCAGCACCTTTGCATTGCACCCTCAAACAAATTTTTACCCAGCCATTATAATAGCAAACACTGAGGAAACTTAGTGGCATCCTAAAAGTGGCTGTTGGACTTCATTAGTGTCCCACTTTTGCCAAACTATTTCCAGCACCTCTGCGTTGCACCCTCAAACTCATTGTTACTAAGCCATTATAATAGCAAACACTGAGGAAACTTAGTGGCATCCTAAACGTGGCTGTTGGACTTCATTAGTGTCCCACTGGTGCCAAGCTATTTCCAGCACCTCTGCATTGCACCCTCAAACTCATTGTTAGTAAGCCATTATAATATCAAACACTGAGGAAACTTAGTGGTATCCTAAAAGTTGCTGTTGGACTTCATTAGTGTCCCACTCGTGCCAAGCTATTTCCAGCACCTCTGCATTAGACCTTCAAACTCATTTTTACTAAGCCATTATAATAGCAAACACTGAAAAAACTTAGTGGCATTCTAAAAAAGGCTGTTGGACTTCATTAGTGTCCCACTTTTGCCAAGCTATTCCCAGCACCTCAGCGTTGCACCCTCAAACTCATTGTTACTAAGATATTATAATAGCAAACACTGAAGAAACTTAGTGTCATCCTAAAACTGGCTGTTGGACTTCATTAGTGTCCCACTGGTGCCAAACTATTTCCAGCACCTCTGCATTGCACCCTCAAACTCATTGTTACTAAGCCATTATAATAGCAAACACTGAGGAAACTTAGTGGCATCCTAAAAGTGGCTGTTGGACTTCATTAGTGTCTCACTGGTGCCAAGCTATTTCCAGCACCTCTGCATTTCACCCTCAAACTCATTTTTACTAGCCATTATAATATCAATTACAGAGGAAACTTAGTGGTATCCTAAAAGTGGCTGTTGGATTTCATTAGTGTCCCACTCGTGCCAAGCTATTTCCAGCACCTCTGCATTGCACCCTCAAACTCATTGTTACTAAGCCATTATAATAGCAAACACTGAGGAAACTTAGTGGCATCCTAAAAGTGGCTGTTGGACTTCATTAGTGTCCCACTCGTGCTAAGCTATTTCCAGCACCTCTGCATTAGACCCTCAAACTCATTTTTACTAAGCCATTATAATAGCAAACACTGAAAAAACTTAGTGGCATTCTAAAAGTGGCTGTTGGATTTCATAGTGTCCCACTGGTGCAAAGCTATATCCAGCACCTCTGCATTGCACCCTCAAACTCATTTTTACCCAGCCATTATAACAGCAAACACTGAGGAAACTTAGTGGCATCCTAAAAGTGTCTGTTGGATTTCATTAGTGTCCCACTGGTGCAAAGCTATTTCCAGCACCTCTGCATTGCACCCTCAAACAAATTTTTACCCAGCCATTATAATAGCAAACACTGAGGAAACTTAGTGGCATCCTAAAAGTGGCTGTTGGACTTCATTACTGTCCCACTTTTGCCAAGCTATTTCCAGCACCTCTGCGTTGCACCCTCAAACTCATTGTTACTAAGCCATTATAATAGCAAACACTGAGGAAACTTAGTGGTATCCTAAACGTGGCTGTTGGACTTCATTAGTGTCCCACTGGTGCCAAGCTATTTCCAGCACCTCTGCATTGCACCCTCAAACTCATTGTTAGTAAGCCATTATAATATCAAACACTGAGGAAACTTAGTGGTATCCTAAAAGTTGCTGTTGGACTTCATTAGTGTCCCACTCGTGCCAAGCTATTTCCAGCACCTCTGCATTAGACCCTCAAACTCATTTTTACTAAGCCATTATAATAGCAAACACTGAAAAAACTTAGTGGCATTCTAAAAGTGGCTGTTGGACTTCATTAGTGTCCCACTTTTGCCAAGCTATTCCCAGCACCTCAGCGTTGCACCCTCAAACTCATTGTTACGAAGCCATTATAATAGCAAACACTGAAGAAACTTAGTGTCATCCTAAAAGTGGCTGTTGGACTTCATTAGTGTCCCACTGCTGCAAAGCTATTTCCAGCACCTCTGCATTGCACCCTCAAACTCATTTTTACTAAGCCATTATAATAGCAATTACTGAGGAAACTAAGTGGCATCCCAAAAGTGGCTGATGGATTTCATTAGTGTCCCACTGGTGCCAAGCTATTTCCAGCACCTCTGCATTGCACCCTCAAACTCATTGTTACTAAGCCATTATAATAGCAAACACTCAGGAAACTTAGTGGCATCCTAAAAGTGGCTGTTGGACTTCATTAGTGTCCCACTGGAGCTAAGCTATTTCCAGCACCTCTGCATTGCACCCTAAATCTCATTGTTACTAAGCCATTATAATAGCAAACATTTTGGAAACTTACTGGCATCCTAAAAGTGGCTGTTGGACTTCATTAGTGTCCCACTGGTGCCAAGCTATTTCCAGCACCTCTGCATTGCACCCTCAAACTCATTGTTACTAAGCCATTATAATAGCAAACACTGAGGAAACTTAGTGGCATCCTAAAAGTGGCTGTTGGACTTCATTAGTGTCCCTCTGGAGCCAAGCTATTTCCAGCACCTCTGCATTGCACCCTAAAACTCATTGTTACTAAGCCATTATAATGACAAACATTTTGGAAACTTAGTGGCATCCTAAAAGTGGCTGTTGGACTTCATTACTGTCTCACTGGTGCCAAGCTATTTCCAGCACCTAGGCATTGCACCCTCAAACTCATTTTTACTAGCCATTATAATATCAATTACAGAGGAAACTTAGTGGTATCCTAAAAGTGGCTGTTGGATTTCATTAGTGTTCCACTCGTGCCAAGCTATTTCCAGCACCTCTGCATTGCACCCTCAAACTCATTTTTACTAAGCCATTATAATAGCAAACACTGAGGAAACTTAGTGGCATCCTAAAAGTGGCTGTTGGTATCATTAGTGTCCCACTGGTGCCAATCTTTTTCCAGCACCTCTGCATTGCACCCTCAAACTCATTTTTACTAAGCCATTATAATAGCAAACACTGAGGAAACTTAGTGGCATCCATAAAGTGGCTGTTGGACTTCATTAGTGTCCCACTGGTGCCAAGCTATTTCCAGCAGCTCTGCATTGCACCCTTATACTCCTTGTTACTAAGCCATTATAATAGCAAACACTGAGGAAACGTAGTGGCATCCTAAAAGTGGCTGTTGGACTTCATTAGTGTCCCACTGGTGCCAAGCTATTTCCAGCACCTCTGCATTGCACCCTCAAACTCATTTTTACTAAGCCATTATAATAGCAAACACTGAGGAAACTTAGTGGCATCCTAAAAGTGGCTGTTGGACTTCATTAGTGTCCCACTGGTGCCAAGCTATTTCCAGCACCTCTGCATTGCACCCTCAAACTCATTTTTACTAAGCCATTATAATAGCAAACACTGAGGAAACTTAGTGGCATCCTAAAAGTGGCTGTTGGACTTCATTAGTGTCTTACTGGTGGAAAGCTCTTTCCAGCACCTCTGCATTGCACCCTCAAACTCATTTTTACTAAGCCATTATAATGGCAAACACTGAGGAAACTTAATGGCATCCTAAAAGTGGCTGTTGGACTTCATTAGTGTCCCACTGGTGCCAAGCTAACTCCAGCACCTCTGTATTGCACCCTCAAACTCATTTTACTAAGCCATTAAAATAGCAAACACTGAGGAAACTTAGTGGCATCCTTAAAGTGGCTGTTGGACTTCATTAGTGTCCCACTGGTGCAAAGCTATTTCCAGCACCTCTGCATTGCACCCTCAAACTCATTTTTACTAAGCCATTATAATAGCAAACACTGAGGAAACTTAGTGGTATCCTTAAAGTTGCTGTTGGACTTCATTAGTGTCCCACTCGTGCCAAGCTATTTCCAGCACCTCTGCATTAGACCCTCAAACTCATTTTTACTAAGCCATTATAATAGCAAACACTGAAAAAACTTAGTGGCATTCTAAAAGTGGATGTTGGACTTCATTAGTGTCTCACTGGTGCCAAGCTATTTCCAGCACCTATACATTGCACCCTCAAACTCATTTTTACTAGCCATTATAATATCAATTACATAGGAAACTTAGTGGTATCCTAAAAGTGGCTGTTGGATTTCATTAGTGTCCCACTCGTGCCAAGCTATTTCCAGCACCTCTGCATTGCACCCTTAAACTCATTGTTACTAAGCCATTATAATAGCAAACACTGAGGAAACTTAGTGACATCCTAAAAGTGTCTGTTGGATTCATTAGTGTTCCACTGGTGATAAGCTTTTTCCAGCACCTCTGCATTGCACCCTCAAACTCATTTTTACTAAGCCACTATAATAGCAAACACTGAGGAAACTTAGTGGCATCCTAAAAGTGGCTGTTGGACTTCATTAGTGTCCCACTCGTGCCAAGCTATTTCCAGTACCTCTGCATTAGACCCTCAAACTCATTTTTACCCAGCCATTATAACAGCAAACACTGAGGAAACTTAGTGGCATCCTAAAAGTGTCTGTTGGATTTCATTAGTGTCCCACTGGTGCAAAGCTATTTCCAGCACCTCTGCATTGCACCCTCAAACAAATTTTTACCCAGCCATTATAATAGCAAACACTGAGGAAACTTAGTGGCATCCTATAAGTGGCTGTTGGACTTCATTAGTGTCCCACTTTTGCCAATCTATTTCCAGCACCTCTGCGTTGCACCCTCAAACTCATTGTTACTAAGCCATTATAATAGCAAACACTGAGGAAACTTAGTGGCATCCTAAACGTGGCTGTTGGACTTCATTAGTGTCCCACTGGTGCCAAGCTATTTCCAGCACCTCTGCATTGCACCCTCAAACTCATTGTTAGTAAGCCATTATAATATCAAACACTGAGGAAACTTAGTGGTATCCTAAAAGTTGCTGTTGGACTTCATTAGTGTCCCACTCGTGCCAAGCTATTTCCAGCACCTCTGCATTAGACCCTCAAACTCATTTTTACTAAGCCATTATAATAGCAAACACTGAAAAAACTTAGTGGCATTCTAAAAGTGGCTGTTGGACTTCATTAGTGTCCCACTTTTGCCAAGCTATTCCCAGCACCTCAGCGTTGCACCCTCAAACTCATTGTTACTAAGCCATTATAATAGCAAACACTGAAGAAACTTAGTGTCATCCTAAAAGTGGCTGTTGGACTTCATTAGTGTCCCACTGGTGCAAAGCTATTTCCAGCACCTGTGCATTGCACCCTCAAACTCATTTTTACTAAGCCATTATAATAGCAAACACTGAGGAAACTAAGTGGCATCCCAAAGTGGCTGTTGGATTTCATTAGTGTCCCACTGGTGCCAAGCTATTTCCAGCACCTCTGCATTGCACCCTCAAACTCATTGTTACTAAGCCATTATAATAGCAAACACTGAGGAAAATTAGTGGAATCCTAAAAGTGGCTGTTGGACTTCATTAGTGTCTCACTGGTGCCAAGCTATTTCCAGCACCTCTGCATTGCACCCTCAAACTCATTGTTACTAAGCCATTATAATAGCAAACACTGAGGAAACTTAGTGGCATCCTGAAAGTGGCTGTTGGACTTCATTAGTGTCCCACTGGAGCCAAGCTATTTCCAGCACCTCTGCATTGCACCCTCAAACTCATTGTTACTAAGCCATTATAATAGCAAACATTTTGGAAACTTACTGGCATCCTTAAAGTGGCTGTTGGACTTCATTAGTGTCCCACTGGTGCCAAGCTATTTCCAGCACCTCTGCATTGCACCCTCAAACTCATTGTTACTAAGCCATTATAATAGCAAACACTGAGGAAACTTAGTGGCATCCTAAAAGTGGCTGTTGGACTTCATTAGTGTCCCACTGGAGCCAAGCTATTTCCAGCACCTCTGCATTGCACCCTAAAACTCATTGTTACTAAGCCATTATAATGACAAACATTTTGGAAACTTAGTGGCATCCTAAAAGTGGCTGTTGGACTTCATTAGTGTCTCACTGGTGCCAAGCTATTTCCAGCACCTCTGCATTGCACCCTCAAACTCATTGTTAGTAAGCCATTATAATAGCAAACACTGAAGAAACTTAGTGTCATCCTAAAAGTGGCTGTTGGACTTCATTAGTGTCCCACTGGTGCAAAGCTATTTCCAGCACCTCTGCATTGCACCCTCAAACTCATTTTTACTAGGCCATTATAATAGCAAACACTGAAAAAACTTAGTGGCATTCTAAAAGTGGCTGTTGGACTTCATTAGTGTCCCACTTTTGCCAAGCTATTCCCAGCACCTCAGCGTTGCACCCTCAAACTCATTGTTACTAAGCCATTATAATAGCAAACACTGAGGAAACTTAGTGGCATCCTAAAAGTGGCTGTTGGATTTCATTAGTGTCCCACTGGTGCCAAGCTATTTCCAGCACCTCTGCATTGCACCCTCAAACTCATTGTTACTAAGCCATTATAATAGCAAACACTGAGGAAACTTAGTGGCATTCTAAAAGTGGCTGTTGGACATTATTAGTGTCCCACTGGTGCCAAGCTATTTCCAGCACCTCTGCATTGCACCATCAAACTCATTTTTACTAGGCCATTATAATAGCAAACACTGAAAAAACTTAGTGGCATTCTAAAAGTGGCTGTTGGACTTCATTAGTGTCCCACTTTTGCCAAGCTATTCCCAGCACCTCAGCGTTGCACCCTCAAACTCATTGTTACTAAGCCATTATAATAGCAAACACTGAGGAAACTTAGTGGCATCCTAAAAGTGGCTGTTGGATTTCATTAGTGTCCCACTGGTGCCAAGCTATTTCCAGCACCTCTGCATTGCACCCTCAAACTCATTGTTACTAAGCCATTATAATAGCAAACACTGAGGAAACTTAGTGGCATTCTAAAAGTGGCTGTTGGACATTATTAGTGTCCCACTGGTGCCAAGCTATTTCCAGCACCTCTGCATTGCACCCTCAAACTCATTGTTACTAAGCCATTAGAATAGCAAACACTGAGGAAACTTAGTGGCATTCTATAAGTGGCTGTTGGACATTATTAGTGTCCCACTGGTGCCAAGCTATTTCCAGCACCTCTGCATTGCACCCTAAAACTCATTTTTACTAAGCCATTATAATAGCAAACACTGAGGAAACTTAGTGGCATCCTAAAAGTGGCTGTTGGACTTCATTAGTGTCCCACTGGTGCCAAGCTATTTCCAGCAACTCTGCATTGCACCCTAAAACTCATTGTTAGTAAGCCATTATAATAGCAAACACTGAGGAAACTTAGTGGTATCCTAAAAGTGGCTGTTGGACTTCATTAGTGTCCCACTCGTTAAAAGCTATTTCCAGCATCTCTGCATTGCACTCTTAAACCATTGTTACTAAGCCATTATAAAAGCAAACATTTTTGAAACTTAGTGGCATCCTAAAAGTGGCTGTTGGACTTCATTAGTGTTCCACTGGTGCAAAGCTATTTCCAGCACCTCTGCATTGCACCCTCAAACTCATTTTTACTAAGCCATTATAATAGCAAACACTGAGGAAACTAAGTGGCATCCCAAAAGTGGCTGTTGGATTTCATTAGTGTCCCACTGGTGCCAAGCTATTTCCAGCACCTCTGCATTGCACCCTCAAACTCATTGTTACTAAGCCATTTTAATAGTAAACACTGAGGAAACTTAGTGGCATTGTAAAAGTGGCTGTTGGACTTCATTAGTGAACCACTGGTGCAAAGCTATTTCCAGCACCTCTGCATTGCACCCTCAAACTCATTGTTACTAAGCCATTATAATAGCAAACACTGAGGAAAATTAGTGGAATCCTAAAAGTGGCTGTTGGACTTCATTAGTGTCTCACTGGTGCCAAGCTATTTCCAGCACCTCTGCATTGCACCCTCAAACTCATTGTTACTAAGCCATTATAATAGCAAACACTGAGGAAAATTAGTGGAATCCTAAAAGTGGCTGTTGGACTTCATTAGTGTCCCACTGGAGCCAAGCTATTTCCAGCACCTCTGCATTGCACCCTCAAACTCATTGTTACTAAGCCATTATAATAGCAAACATTTTGGAAACTTACTGGCATCCTGAAAGTGGCTGTTGGACTTCATTAGTGTCCCACTGGTGCCAAGCTATTTCCAGCACCTCTGCATTGCACCCTCAAACTCATTGTTACTAAGCCATTATAATAGCAAACACTGAGGAAACTTAGTGGCATCCTAAAAGTGGCTGTTGGACTTCATTAGTGTCCCACTGGTGCAAAGCTATTCCCAGCACCTCAGCGTTGCACCCTCAAACTCATTGTTACTAAGCCATTATAATAGCAAACACTGAGGAAACTTAGTGGCATTCTAAAAGTTGCTGTTGGACTTCATTAGTGTCCCACTGGTGCAAAGCTATTTCCAGCACCTCTGCATTGCACCCTCAAACTCATTGTTACTAAGCCATTTTAATAGCAAACACTGAGGAAACTTAGTGGCATCGTAAAAGTGGCTGTTGGACTTCATTAGTGAACCACTGGTGCAAAGCTATTTCCAGCACCTCTGCATTACACCCTCAAACTCATTGTTACTAAGCCATTATAATAGCAAACACTGAGGAAAATTAGTGGAATTCTAAAAGTGGCTGTTGGACTTCATTAGTGTCCCACTGGTGTCAAGCTATTTCCAGCACCTCTGCATTGCACCCTAAAACTCATTGTTACTAAGCCATTATAATGACAAACATTTTGGAAACTTAGTGGCATCCTAAAAGTGGCTGTTGGACTTCAATAGTGTCTCACTGGTGCCAAGCTATTTCCAGCACCTATGCATTGCACCCTCAAACTCATTTTTACTAGCCATTATAATATCAATTACAGAGGAAACTTAGTGGTATCCTAAAAGTGGCTGTTGGATTTCATTAGTGTCCCACTCATGCCAAGCTATTTCCAGCACCTCTGCATTGCAACCTTAAACTCATTGTTACTAAGCCATTATAATAGCAAACACTGAGGAAACTTAGTGACATCCTAAAAGTGTCTGTTGGATTCATTAGTGTCCCACTGGTGATAAGCTTTTTCCAGCACCTCTGCATTGCACCCTCAAACTCATTTTTACTAAGCCATTATAATAGCAAACACTGAGGAAACTTAGTGGCATCCTAAAAGTGGCTGTTGGACTTCATTAGTGTCTCACTGGTGCCAAGCTATTTCCAGCACCTCTGCATTGCACCCTCAAACTCATTTTTACTAAGCCATTATAATAGCAAACACTGAGGAAACTTAGTGGCATCCTAAAAGTGTCTGTTGGATTCATTAGTGTCCCACTGGTGATAAGCTTTTTCCAGCACCTCTGCATTGCACCCTCAAACTCATTTTTACTAAGCCATTATAATAGCAAACACTGAGGAAACTTAGTGGCATCCTAAAAGTGTCTGTTGGATTCATTAGTGTCCCACTGGTGCCAAGCTATTTCCAGCACCTCTGCATTGCACCCTCAAACTCATTTTTACTAAGCCATTATAATAGCAAACACTGAGGAAACTTAGTGGCATCCTAAAAGTGGATGTTGGACTTCATTAGTGTCTCACTGGTGCCAAGCTATTTCCAGCACCTCTGCATTTCACCCTCAAACTCATTTTTACTAGCCATTATAATATCAATTACAGAGGAAACTTAGTGGTATCCTAAAAGTGGCTGTTGGATTTCATTAGTGTCCCACTCGTGCCAAGCTATTTCCAGCACCTCTGCATTGCACCCTCAAACTCATTGTTACTAAGCCATTATAATAGCAAACACTGAGGAAACTTAGTGGCATCCTAAAAGTGGCTGTTGGACTTCATTAGTGTCCCACTGGTGCAAAGCTATTTCCAGCACCTCTGCATTGCACCCTCAAACAAATTTTTACCCAGCCATTATAATAGCAAACACTGAGGAAACTTAGTGGCATCCTAAAAGTGGCTGATGGACTTCATTAGTGTCCCACTTTTGCCAAGCTATTTCCAGCACCTCTGCGTTGCACCCTCAAACTCATTGTTACTAAGCCATTATAATAGCAAACACTGAGGAAACTTAGTGGCATCCTAAATGTGGCTGTTGGACTTTATTAGTGTCCCACTGGTGCCAAGCTATTTCCAGCACCTCTGCATTGCACCCTCAAACTCATTGTTAGTAAGCCATTATAATATCAAACACTGAGGAAACTTAGTGGTATCCTAAAAGTTGCTGTTGGACTTCATTAGTGTCCCACTCGTGCCAAGCTATTTCCAGCACCTCTGCATTAGACCCTCAAACTCATTTTTACTAAGCCATTATAATAGCAAACACTGAAAAAACTTAGTGGCATTCTAAAAGTGGCTGTTGGACTTCATTAGTGTCCCACTTTTGCCAAGCTATTCCCAGCACCTCAGCGTTGCACCCTCAAACTCATTGTTACTAAGCCATTATAATAGCAAACACTGAAGAAACTTAGTGTCATCCTAAAAGTGGCTGTTTGACTTCATTAGTGTCCCACTGGTGCAAAGCTATTTCCAGCACCTCTGCATTGCACCCTCAAACTCATTTTTACTAAGCCATTATAATAGCAAACACTGAGGAAACTAAGTGGCATCCAAAAAGTGGCTCTTGGATTTCATTAGTGTCCCACTGGTGCCAAGCAATTTCCAGCACCTCTGCATTGCACCCTCAAACTCATTGTTACTAAGCCATTTTAATAGCAAACACTGAGGAAACTTAATGGCATCGTAAAAGTGGCTGTTGGACTTCATTAGTGAACCACTGGTGCAAAGCTATTTCCAGCACCTCTGCATTGCACCCTCAAACTCATTGTTACTAAGCCATTATAATAGCAAACACTGAGGAAACTTAGTGGCATCCTAAAAGTGGCTGTTGGACTTCATTAGTGTCCCACTGGTGCAAAGCTATTTCCAGGACCTCTGCATTGCACCCTCAAACAAATTTTTACCCAGCCATTATAATAGCAAACACTGAGGAAACTTAGTGGCATCCTAAAAGTGGCTGATGGACTTCATTAGTGTCCCACTTTTGCCAAGCTATTTCCAGCACCTCTGCGTTGCACCCTCAAACTCATTGTTACTAAGCCATTATAATAGCAAACACTGAGGAAACTTAGTGGCATCCTAAACGTGGCTGTTGGACTTTATTAGTGTCCCACTGGTGCCAAGCTATTTCCAGCACCTCTGCATTGCACCCTCAAACTCATTGTTAGTAAGCCATTATAATATCAAACACTGAGGAAACTTAGTGGTATCCTAAAAGTTGCTGTTGGACTTCATTAGTGTCCCACTCGTGCCAAGCTATTTCCAGCACCTCTGCATTAGACCCTCAAACTCATTTTTACTAAGCCATTATAATAGCAAACACTGAAAAAACTTAGTGGCATTCTAAAAGTGGCTGTTGGACTTCATTAGTGTCCCACTTTTGCCAAGCTATTCCCAGCACCTCAGCGTTGCACCCTCAAACTCATTGTTACTAAGCCATTATAATAGCAAACACTGAAGAAACTTAGTGTCATCCTAAAAGTGGCTGTTGGACTTCATTAGTGTCCCAATGGTGCAAAGCTATTTCCAGCACCTCTGCATTGCACCCTCAAACTCATTTTTACTAAGCCATTATAATAGCAAACACTGAGGAAACTAAGTGGCATCCAAAAAGTGGCTCTTGGATTTCATTAGTGTCCCACTGGTGCCAAGCAATTTCCAGCACCTCTGCATTGCACCCTCAAACTCATTGTTACTAAGCCATTTTAATAGCAAACACTGAGGAAACTTAATGGCATCGTAAAAGTGGCTGTTGGACTTCATTAGTGAACCACTGGTGCAAAGCTATTTCCAGCACCTCTGCATTGCACCCTCAAACTCATTGTTACTAAGCCATTATAATAGCAAACACTGAGGAAAATTAGTGGAATCCTAAAAGTGGCTGTTGGACTTCATTAGTGTCCCACTGGTGTCAAGCTATTTCCAGCACCTCTGCATTGCACCCTCAAACTCATTGTTACTAAGCCATTATAATAGCAAACATTTTGGAAACTTACTGGCATCCTGAAAGTGGCTGTTGGACTTCATTAGTGTCCCACTGGTGCCAAGCTATTTCCAGCACCTCTGCATTGCACCCTCAAACTCATTGTTACTAAGCCATTATAATAGCAAACACTGAGGAAACTTAGTGGCATCCTAAAAGTGGCTGTTGGACTTCATTAGTGTCCCACTGGAGCCAAGCTATTTCCAGCACCTCTGCATTGCACCCTAAAACAAATTGTTACTAAGCCATTATAATGACAAACATTTTGGAAACTTAGTGGCATCCTAAAAGTGGCTGTTGGACTTCATTAGTGTCTCACTGGTGCCAAGCTATTTCCAGCACCTATGCATTGCACCCTCAAACTCATTTTTACTAGCCATTATAATATCAATTACAGAGGAAACTTAGTGGTATCCTAAAAGTGGCTGTTGGATTTCATTAGTGTCCCACTCGTGCCAAGCTATTTCCAGCACCTCTGCATTGCACCCTTAAACTCATTGTTACTAAGCCATTATAATAGCAAACACTAAGGAAACTTAGTGGCATCCTAAAAGTGGCTGTTGGATTCATTAGTGTCCCACTGGTGCCAAGCTTTTTCCAGCACCTCTGCATTGCACCCTCAAACTCATTTTTACTAAGCCATTATAATAGCAAACACTGAGGAAACTTAGTGGCATCCTAAAAGTGGCTGTTGGACTTCATTAGTGTCCCACTGGTGCCAAGCTATTTCCAGCACCTCTGCATTGCACCCTTAAACTCATTGTTACTAAGCCATTATAATAGCAAACACTGAGGAAACTTAGTGGCATCCTAAAAGTGGCTGTTGGACTTCATTAGTGTCCCACTGGTGCCAAGCTATTTCCAGCACCTCTGCATTGCACCCTCAAACTCATTTTTACTAAGCCATTATAATAGCAAACACTGAGGAAACTTAGTGGCATCCTAAAAGTGGCTGTTGAACTTCATTAGTGTCTTACTGGTGCAAAGCTCTTTCCAGCACCTCTGCATTGCACCCTCAAACTCATTTTTACTAAGACATTATAATGGCAAACACTGAGGAAACTTAATGGCATCCTAAAAGTGGCTGTTGGACTTCATTAGTGTCCCACTGGTGCCAAGCTAACTCCAGCACCTCTGTATTGCACCCTCAAACTCATTTTACTAAGCCATTAAAATAGCAAACACTGAGGAAACTTAGTGGCATCCTTAAAGTGGCTGTTGGACTTCATTAGTGTCCCACTGGTGCAAAGCTATTTCCAGCACCTCTGCATTGCACCCTCAAACTCATTTTTACTAAGCCATTATAATAGCAAACACTGAGGAAACTTAGTGGTATCCTTAAAGTTACTGTTGGACTTCATTAGTGTCCCACTCGTGCCAAGCTATTTCCAGCACCTCTGCATTGCACCCTAAAACTCATTGTTACTAAGCCATTATAATAGCAAACACTGAGGAAAATTAGTTGAATCCTAAAAGTGGCTGTTGGACTTCATTAGTGTCCCACTGGTGTCAAGCTATTTCCAGCACCTCTGCATTGCACCCTAAAACTCATTGTTACTAAGCCATTATAATGACAAACATTTTGGAAACTTAGTGGCATCCTAAAAGTGGCTGTTGGACTTCATTAGTGTCCCACTGGTGCCAAGCTAACTCCAGCACCTCTGTATTGCACCCTCAAACTCATTTTACTAAGACATTAAAATAGCAAACACTGAGGAAACTTAGTGGCATCCTTAAAGTGGCTGTTGGACTTCATTAGTGTCCCACTGGTGCAAAGCTATTTACAGCACCTCTGCATTGCACCGTAAAACTCATTGTTACTAAGCCATTATAATGACAAACATTTTGGAAACTTAGTGGCATCCTAAAAGTGGCTGTTGGACTTCATTAGTGTCTCACTGGTGCCAAGCTATTTCCAGCACCTATGCATTGCACCCTCAAACTCATTTTTACTAGCCATTATAATATCAATTACAGAGGAAGCTTAGTGGTATCCTAAAAGTGGCTGTTGGATTTCATTAGTGTCCCACTGGTGCCAAGCTATTTCCAGCACCTCTGCATTGCACCCTTAAACTCATTGTTACTAAGCCATTATAATAGCAAACACTGAGGAAACTTAGTGGCATACTAAAAGTGGCTGTTGGATTCATTAGTGTCCCACTGGTGCCAAGCTTTTTCCAGCACCTCTGCATTGCACCCTCAAACTCATTTTTACTAAGCCATTATAATAGCAAACACTGAGGAAACTTAGTGGCATCCTAAAAGTGGCTGTTGGACTTCATTAGTGTCCCACTGGTGCCAAGCTATTTCCAGCACCTCTGCATTGCACCCTCAAACTCATTTTACTAAGCCATTATAATAGGAAACACTGAGGAAACTTAGTGGCATCCTAAAAGTGGCTGTTGGACTTCATTAGTGTCTTACTGGTGCAAAGCTCTTTCCAGCACCTCTGCATTGCACCCTTAAACTCATTTTTACTAAGACATTATAATGGCAAACACTGAGGAAACTTAATGGCATCCTAAAAGTGGCTGTTGGACTTCATTAGTGTCCCACTGGTGCCAAGCTAACTCCAGCACCTCTGTATTGCACCCTCAAACTCATTTTACTAAGCCATTAAAATAGCAAACACTGAGGAAACTTAGTGGCATCCTTAAAGTGGCTGTTGGACTTCATTAGTGTCCCACTGGTGCAAAGCTATTTCCAGCACCTCTGCATTGCACCCTCAAACTCATTTTTACTAAGCCATTATAATAGCAAACACTGAGGAAACTTAGTGGTATCCTTAAAGTTGCTGTTGGACTTCATTAGTGTCCCACTTTTGCCAAGCTATTCCCAGCACCTCAGCGTTGCACCCTCAAACTCATTGTTATTAAGCCATTATAATAGCAAACACTGAAGAAACTTAGTGTCATCCTAAATCTGGCTGTTGGACTTCATTAGTGTCCCACTGGTGCCAAACTATTTCCAGCAGCTCTGCATTGCACCCTCAAACTCATTGTTACTAAGCCATTATAATAGCAAACACTGAGGAAACTTAGTGGCATCCTAAAAGTGGCTGTTGGACTTCATTAGTGTCCCACTGGTGCAAAGCTATTTCCAGCACCTCTGCATTGCACCCTCAAACTCATTTTTACTAAGCCATTATAATAGCAAACACTGAGGAAACTAAGTGGCATCCCAAAAGTGGCTGTTGGATTTCATTAGTGTCCCACTGGTGCCAAGCTTTTTCCAGCACCTCTGCATTGCACCCTCAAACTCATTGTTACTAAGCCATTATAATAGCAAACATTTTGGAAACTTAGTGGCATCCTAAAAGTGGCTGTTGGACTTCATTAGTGTCCCACTGGTGCAAAGCTATTTCCAGCACCTCTGCATTGCACCCTCAAACTCATTGTTACTAAGCCATTATAATAGCAAACACTGAGGAAACTTAGTGGCATCCTAAAAGTGGCTGTTGGATTCATTAGTGTCCCACTGGTGCCAAGCTATTTCCAGCACCTCTGCATTGCATCCTCAAACTCATTTTTACTAAGCCATTATAATATCAATTACAGAGGAAACTTAGTGGTATCCTAAAAGTGGCTGTTGGACTTCATTAGTGTCCCACTGGTGCCAAGCTATTTCCAGCACCTCTGCATTGCACCCTCAAACTCATTGTTACTAAGCCATTATAATAGCAAACATTTTGGAAACTTAGTGGCATCCTAAAAGTGGCTGTTGGACTTCATAAGTGTCCCACTGGTGCCAAGCTATTTCCAGCACCTCTGCATTGCACCCTCAAACTTATTGTTACTAACCCATTATAATAGCAAACACTGTGGAAACTTAGTGGCATCCTAAAAGTGGCTGTTGGATTTCATTAGTGTCCCACTGGTGCCAAGCTATTTCTAGCACCTCTGCATTACACCCTCAAACTCATTGTTACTAAGCCATTATAATGACAAACATTTTGGAAACTAAAAGTCCAGTCACACTAAGCAACTTACCAGCGATCCCAACAACGATAGGGATCGTTGGTAAGTTGCTAGGAGGTTGCTGGTGAGATGTCACACTGCGACGCTCCAGCGATCCCACCAGCAACCTGACCTGGCAGGGATCGCTGGAGCGTCGCTACACAAGTTGCTGGTGAGCTCCCCAGCAACCAGTGACAAGCCCCCAGCGCCGCGTGGAAGATGCTGCGCTTGGTAACTAAGGTAAATATTGGGTAACCAACCCGATATTTACCTTGGTTACCACCGCACGGAGCTACACGTGCAGAGAGCAGGGAGCAGCGCTGAGCGCTGTCTCCTTGCTCTCCTAGTTACAGCACACATCGGGTTAATTACCCGATGTGTGCTGCAGCTAAATGTGCACAGAGCAGGGAGCAGCGCACAATGCTTAGCGCTGGCTCCTTGCTCTCCTAGTTACAGCACACATCGGGTTAATTAACCCGATGTGTGCTGCAGCTAAATGTGCACAGAGCAGGGAGCAGCGCACAATGCTTAGCGCTGGCTTCTTGCTCTCCTAGTTACAGCACACATCGGGTTAATTAACCCGATGTGTGCTGCAGCTACATGTGCACAGAGCAGGAGCTGGCACTGACAGTGAGAGCAGCTGGTAACAAAGGTAAATATCGGGTAACCAAGGACAGGGCTTCTTGGTTACCCGATGTTTACATTGGTTACCAGCCTCCGCAGAAGCCGGCTCCTGCTGCCTGCACATTTAGTTGTTGCTGTCTCGCTGTCACACACAGCGATCTGTGCTTCACAGCGGGAGAGCAACAACTAAAAAATGGCCCAGAACATTCAGCAACAACCAACGACCTCACAGCAGGGGCCAGGTTGTTGCTGGATGTCACACACAGCAACATCGCTAGCAACGTCACAAAAGTTGTTCGTTAGCAGCGATGTTGCTAGCGATGTTGCTTAGTGTGACGGGGCCTTTAGTGGCATCCTAAAAGTTGCTGTTGGACTTCATTAGTGTCTCACTGGTGCCAAGCTATTTCCAGCACCTATGCATTGCACCCTCAAACTCATTTTTACTAGCCATTATAATATCAATTACAGAGGAAACTTAGTGGTATCCTAAAAGTGGCTGTTGGATTCATTAGTGTCCCACTGGTGCCAAGCTTTTTCCAGCACCTCTGCATTGCACCCTCAAACTCATTTTTACTAAGCCATTATAATAGCAAACACTGAGGAAACTTAGTGGCATCCTAAAAGTGGCTGTTGGACTTCATTAGTGTCCCACTAGTGCCAAGCTATTTCCAGCACCTCTGCATTGCACCCTTAAACTCATTGTTACTAAGCCATTATAATAGCAAACACTGAGGAAACTTAGTGGCATCCTAAAAGTGGCTGTTGGACTTCATTAGTGAACCACTTGTGCAAAGCTATTTCCAGCACCTCTGCATTGCACCCTCAAACTCATTTTTACTAAGCCATTATAATAGCAAACACTGAGGAAACGTAATGGCATCCTAAAAGTGGCTGTTGGACTTCATTAGTGTCCCACTGGTGCCAAGCTATTTCCAGCACCTCTGCATTGCACACTCAAACTCATTGTTAGTAAGCCATTAAAATATCAAACACTGAGGAAACTTAGTGGTATCCTAAAAGTGGCTGTTGGACTTCATTAGTGTCCCACTCGTGCCAAGCTATTTCCAGCACCTCTGCATTAGACCCTCAAACTCATTTTTACTAAGCCATTATAATAGCAAACACTGAAAAAACTTAGTGGCATTCTAAAAGTGGCTGTTGTATTTCATAGTGTCCCACTAGTGCAAAGCTATTTCCAGCACCTCTGCATTGCACCCTCTAACTCATTTCTACCCAGCCATTATAACAGCAAACACTGAGGAAACTTAGTGGCATCCTAAAAGTGTCTGTTGGATTTTATTAGTGTCCCACTGGTGCAAAGCTATTTCCAGCACCTCTGCATTGCACCCTCAAACAAATTTTTACCCAGCCATTATAATAGCAAACACTGAGGAAACTTAGTGGCATCCTAAAAGTGGCTGTTGGATTTCATTAGTCTCCCACTGGTGCCAAGCTATTTCCAGCAACTCTGCATTGCACCCTCAAACTCATTGTTAGTAAGCCATTATAATATCAAACACTGAGGAAACTTAGTGGCATCCTAAAAGTGGCTGTTGGACTTCATTAGTGTCCCACTGGTGCCAAGCTATTTCCAGCACCTCTGCATTGCACCCTCAAACTCATTGTTACTAAGCCATTATAATAGCAAACATTTTGGAAACTTAGTGGCATCCTAAAAGTGGCTGTTGGACTTCATTAGTGTCCCACTGGTGCCAAGCTTTTTCCAGCACCTCTGCATTGCACCCTCAAACTTATTGTTACTAACACATTATAATAGCAAACACTGAAGAAACTTAGTGGCATCCTAAAAGTGGCTGTTGGATTTCATTAGTGTCCCACTGGTGCCAAGCTATTTCCAGCACCTCTGCATTACACCCTCAAACTCATTGTTAGTAAGCCATTATAATATCAAACACTGAGGAAACTTAGTGGTATCCTAAAAGTGTCTGTTGGACTTCATTAGTGTCCCACTCGTGCCAAGCTATTTCCAGCACCTCTGCATTGCACCCGCAAACTCATTTTTACTAAGCCATTATAATAGCAAACACTGAGGAAACTTAGCGGCATCCTAAAAGCGGCTGTTGGATTTCATTAGTGTCCCACTGGTGCCAAGCTATTTCCAGTACCTCTGCATTGCACCCTCAAAATCATTGTTACTAAGCCATTATAATAGCAAACACTGAGGAAACTTAGTGGCATCCTAAAAGTGGCTGTTGGACTTCATAAGTGTCCCACTGGTGCCAAGCTATTTCCAGCACCTCTGCATTGCACCCTCAAACTCATTGTTAGTAAGCCATTATAATAGCAAACACTGAGGAAACTTAGTGGCATCCTAAAAGTGGCTGTTGGACTTCATTAGTGTCCCACTCGTGCCAAGCTACTTCCAGCACCTCTGTATTAGACCCTCAAACTCATTTTTACTAAGCCATAATAATAGCAAACACTGAGGAAACTTAGTGGCATCCTAAAAGTGGCTGTTGGACTTCATTAGTGTCCCACTGGTGCCAAGCTTTTCCAGCACCTCTGCATTGCACCCTCCAACTCATTGTTACTAAGCCATTATAATAGCAAACACTGAGGAAACTTAGTGGCATCCTAAAAGTGGCTGTTGGACTTCATTAAGGTGGTGTCACACACAGCGACAACGACAACGACGTCGCTGCTACGTCACCATTTTCTGTGACGTTGCAGCGACGTCGCGTCGCTGTCGCTGTGTGTGACATCCAGCAACGAGCTGGCCCCTGCTGTGAGGTCGCCGCTCGTTGCTGAATGTCTAGCTTCATTTTTTGGTCGTCGCTCTCCCGCTGTGACGCACAGATCGCTGTGTGTGACAGCGAGAGAGCGACGAAAGGAAGCGAGCATGGAGCAGGAGCCGGCATCTGGCAGCTGCGGTAAGCTGTAACCAAGGTAAACATCGGGTAACTAAGGTGGTTACCCGATATTTTCCTTAGTTACCAGCCTCCGCCGCTCTCACTTCCAGTGCCGGCTCCTGCTCTGTGCACATGTAGCTGCAGTACACATCGTGTAATTAACCCGATGTGTACTGTAGCTAGGAGAGCAAGGAGCCAGCGCTAAGCAGTGTGCGCGGCTCCCTGCTTTCTGCACATGTTGCAGCACTGTCGTTATGATCGCTGCTTCGGCTGCTGTGTTTGACAGCTAAGCAGCGATCATAACAGCGACTTACAAGGTTGCTGCTACGTCACAGAAAATGGTGACGTAACAGCGACGTCATTGTCGCTGTCGTTTAGTGTGACCCCAGCTTTAGTGTCCCACTGGTGCCAAGCTATTTCCAGCACCTCTGCATTGCACCCTCAAACTCATTTTTAATAGGCCATTATAATAGCAAACACTGAGGAAACTTAGTGGCATCCTAAAAGTGGCTGTTGGACTTCATTAGTGTCCCACTGGTGCCAAGCTATTTCCAGCACCTCTGCATTGCACCCTCAAACTCATTGTTAGTAAGCCATTATAATAGCAAACACTGAGGAAACTTAGTTGTATCCTAAAAGTGGCTGTTCTACTTCATTAGTGTCCCACTGGTGCAAAGCTATTTTCAGCACCTCTGCATTGCACCCTCAAACTCATTTTTACTAAGCCATTATAATAGCAAACACAGAGGAAACTTAGTGGCATCCTAAAAGTGGCTGTTGGATTTCATTAGTGTCCCACTGGTGCCAAGCTATTTCCAGCACCTCTGCATTGCACCCTTAAACTCATTGTTACTAAGCCATTATAATAGCAAACACTGAGGAAACTTAGTGGCATCCTAAAAGTGGCTGTTGGATTTCATTAGTGTCCCACTGGTGCCAAGCTATTTCCAGCACCTCTGCATTGCACCCTCAAAATCATTGTTACTAAGCCATTATAATAGCAAACACTGAGGAAACTTAGTGGCATCCTAAAAGTGGCCGTTGGACTTCATAAGTGTCCCACTGGTGCAAAGCTATTTCCAGCACCTCTGCATTGCACCCTCAAACTCATTGTTAGTAAGCCATTATAATATCAAACACTGAGGAAACTTAGTGGCATCCTAAAAGTGGCTGTTGGTCTTCATTAGTGTCCCACTCGTGCCAAGCTATTTCCAGCACCTCTGCATTGCATCCTCAAAATCATTGTTACTAAGCTATTATAATAGCAAACACTGAGGAAACTTAGTGGCATCCTAAAAGTGGGTGTTGGACTTCATTTGTGTCCCACTGGTGCCAAGCTATTTCCATAACCTCTGCATTGCACCTTCAAACTCATTGTTACTAAGCCATTATAATAGCAAACACTGAGGAAACTTAGTGGCATCCAAAAAGTGGCTGTTGATCTTCATTAGTGTCCCACTGGTGCAAAGCTATTTCCAGCACCTCTGCATTGCACCCTCAAACTCATTGTTACTAAGCCATTATAATAGCAAACACTGAGGAAACTTAGTGGCATCCTAAAAGTGGCTGTTGGACTTCATTAGTGTCCCACTGGTGCAAAGCTATTTCCAGCACCTCTGCATTGCACCCTCAAACTCAATTTTACTAAGCCATTAAAATTAGAGTTGAGCGCGGTTCGCGGTTCGTGGTTTTCTAGTTCGCGGTTCGAGTGATTTTGGGGGCTGTTCTAGATCGAACTAGAACTCGAGCTTTTTCTAAAGCTCGATAGTTGTAGTTACGTTCGAGAACGGTTCTAGCAGCAAAAAGCCAAGCTTATTACTAGTGAGGCTTCCTTTCCTCTACCCAGACCCACAACCCTGCCACTATACCCTCCTGCCCTTTGCACACTCAAGCTCATTGTTACTAAGCCATTATATTAGTAAACACTGAGTAAATTAAGTGGCATCCTAAAAGTGGCAGTTGGACTTCCATTAGTGTCCCACTAGTGCAAAGCTATTTGCAGCACCACTGAATTGCACCCTCCTGCTCTGTTTTTAATAAGCTATAATAATAGCAAAAAATGCTGCCAGTTTGTGGCATACAAATAGTGGCTGTTGTACTCAACTTGTGCCCCACTGGTGCCAGGCTTTTTCTAGCACCTCTGCATGACACCCTCCTGCTCTGTTTTTAATAAGCTATAATATAGCAAAAAATGCTGCCAGTTAGTGGCATACAAAAAGTGGCTGTTGTACTCCATTTGTGCCCCAATGGTTCCAAGCTATTTCCAGCACCTCTGCATTACACCCTCCTGCTCTGTTTTTAATAAGCTATAATAATAGCAAAAAATGATGCCAGTTACTGGCATACAAAAAGTGGCTGTTGTACTCCATTTGTGCTCCACTGGTGCCAAGCTATTTCTAGCACCTCTGCATGACACCCTCCTGCTCTGTTTTTATTAAGCTATAATAATAGCAAAAAATGCTGCAACTTAGTGGCATACAAAAAGTGGCTGTTGTACTCCATTTGTGTCCCACTGGTGCCAAGCTATTTCTAACACCTCTGCATGACACCCTCCTGCTCTGGTTTTAATAAGCTATAATAATAGCAACAAATGCTGCCAGTTAGTGGCATACAAAAAGTGGCTGTTGTACTCCATTTGTGCCCCAATGGTGCCAAGTTATTTCCAGCACCTCTGCATTACACCCTCCTGCTCTGTTTTTAATAAGCTATAATAATAGCAACAAATGCTGCAACTTAGTGGCATCCAAAAAGTTGATGTTGTATTCCATTTGTGCCCCAATGGTGCCAAGCTATTTCTAACACCTCTGCATGACACCCTCCTGCTCTGGTTTTAATAAGCTATAATAATAGCAACAAATGCTGCCAGTTAGTGGCATACAAAAAGTGGCTGTTGTACTCCATTTGTGCCCCAATGGTGCCAAGCTATTTCCAGCACCTCTGCATTACACCCTCCTGCTCTGTTTTTAATAAGCTATAATAATAGCAAAAAATGATGCCAGTTACTGGCATACAAAAAGTGGCTGTTGTACTCCATTTGTGCTCCACTGGTGCCAAGCTATTTCTAGCACCTCTGCATGACACCCTCCTGCTCTGTTTTTATTAAGCTATAATAATAGCAAAAAATGCTGCAACTTAGTGGCATACAAAAAGTGGCTGTTGTACTCCATTTGTGTCCCACTGGTGCCAAGCTATTTCTAACACCTCTGCATGACACCCTCCTGCTCTGGTTTTAATAAGCTATAATAATAGCAACAAATGCTGGCAGTTAGTGGCATACAAAAAGTGGCTGTTGTACTCCATTTGTGCCCCAATGGTGCCAAGTTATTTCCAGCACCTCTGCATTACACCCTCCTGCTCTGTTTTTAATAAGCTATAATAATAGCAACAAATGCTGCAACTTAGTGGCATCCAAAAAGTTGATGTTGTATTCCATTTGTGCCCCAATGGTGCCAAGCTATTTCTAACACCTCTGCATGACACCCTCCTGCTCTGGTTTTAATAAGCTATAATAATAGCAACAAATGCTGCCAGTTAGTGGCATACAAAAAGTGGCTGTTGTACTCCATTTGTGCCCCAATGGTGCCAAGCTATTTCCAGCACCTCTGCATTACACCCTCCTGCTCTGTTTTTAATAAGCTATAATAATAGCAAAAAATGCTGCCAGTTACTGGCATACAAAAAATGGCTGTTGTACTCCATTTGTGCTCCACCGGTGCCAAGCTATTACCAGCACCTCTGCATTACACTCCCCTGCTCTGTTTTTAATAAGCTATTATAATAGCAAAAAATGCTGCCAGTTAGTGGCATACAAAAAGTGGCTGTTGTACTCCATTTGTGCCCCACTGGTGCCAAGCTATTTCCAGCACTTCTGCATTACACCCTCCTGCTCTGTTTTAATAAGCTATAATAATAGCAACAAATGCTGCAACTTAGTGGCATACAAAAAGTGGCTGTTGTACTCCATTTGTGCCCCACTGGTGCCAAGCTATTTCCAGCACCTCTGCATGACACCCTCATGCACATTTTGCAACGCTATTTTTATAGCAAACTCAGGGAATTCCTTGCTGCATTTCATCATTAGGAGGGATAGAAAGTGAGGCTTTCTTTACTCTCCTGGTACACAGAGAACACGGCCACTGTACCCACCTGCCCACTTTTGCCACGCTATTTAATTTGCCCAAAGTGCTGACACTTTTTCTGCCATCCTAAAATTGTCTGGAATACTAAGATATTGTTCCTTTGTTGGCAAGCAAGGTACAACACCTGTGTATTCTACACTCCTTTCCATTTGTGGAACGCAATAATTAACTGCAGGTAGTCCAGCCAATCTTTCACGAAGGTGCAGGCGTGGATATAATGTTTCCTTCATCCAATGGTGGTTCTCTCGATGTCTGACAGCTAAACAATACCATCTGTTTGCACTTAAGAAAAAAGTGACGACCTGCCAATCATACTCCCGCTTACGGGTAACGGGGTGGAAGTTCATCGTGAAAAAGCATGTGTGATTGCTGTCCCCACAGTTATAGAGAATGAAGAACACGCAGATGCACGTGATGGGGCAGGCGGTGGTTGCACAGCCCCGCTAGGCCGCATTGTAGCACAGTGAAATTCCCTTTGCGACTTATGCTTCATTTTAAGTCTTGTATTTGGTGGGATCCACAGTATGCAGCAAAACCACGCAACATGAAAAGCACTGTTTGCAGTTGGGTTCATAAATGATTCTTTCACTTTCCCAAAACAAACAATAAGAACCATGCATTAAATTAAAATAGTAGAACAATCTATTCAGTTGCCTACTGCTTGCTAAGCCCTCTGCGTAGCAGCAGTAATTGTGTGTTTGTGTGTGTGTGTGTTTGTGTGTGTTTGTGTGTGTGTGTGTGCGAAGACAACTTACTAGTGGCGCATCACAAGAGCTTCCCAGTTATCTACCTAAACATAGACAAAACACATCACCCACCCTGAATACCCTTGTTAGCTGAAGCCTCACAGATAAGGCAAATGATAACAGTGTGAATGCAAACCACACAGCTCCGCAACACAGTCATGTAAATATTGAAAAGCAACATTCAATGCAAACATGTGTCGCTGTCCCTCTATGATTTAAACTGTATGTGACAATTTGACAGTGCAGAGGCAGCAAGTGTGATTGTCTATATAGTCGTCCTACCCAGAACAGATATGTGTTTTTATAATAAAACAAAGTGTTGCGTGCATTACTGTCTGGGCACAGCCTACCGTACTCGGGTAATGTGATGTCCAGTTGCCATAAATACAGACTTTACACTCCTATCATGATTAACAGTATAGACAGCACCAGAAGAATGTTGGTCTGTGGCACAGGATGCTGCTCACTGGCGTTACGGTACTCCTCACCAAACTCCAAAATGACTCCCCTCACAATTGAACAAAGTGTTTCCGCAGTTGCTCCTTCCTGTGTGCCGATTTACCCCAGCCACAGCCTAACTCCAGTGTTTCGCCAACTGAGCATGCTCTGCCTGACTGTGTTATTCCTGAGGCAAAGTCTTAATTTTGGGCTACAGCGCATGCTCGTTTGGGCTGTGCCTGAGTCATTCTGCGACCTGCGGCTCAACACACTTACACAGGGCCCTGGTGCTTGACTTACTCTCGGGAGGCCACTAAAACTAACTGCACCCAACATCAGCCCCAGGTGTCCCCTTACACTGCAGTGGCGGTCCCCACTGACCGCAATACCAAGAGTGGCATCACGAAAATACATATAAAGAAGCAACCTAAGTGTGACCAGACTCTTCCTCCACGTGGAGTCCCTGAAGGTAATGCACCAACACAACACCTGTGGGGCTTCACACTGACTGAGAAAAGCCTCTTTGCACAGGTACTTGCACTCCGTGCCGGGTCTAAGTCCTGTGTTGTTCCTAGACAGCATGCTGAAGCGGATAGTCTTTTTTTCAGAAACTGTATTTCATGCTACTGAGCATGCTCAGGCACTTACTGCATCAGAGGCAAGGTTGGGTAATGAACTCTTTGGCCCTGCCCCTGATGTGGGGAGCCCTTATAGACCACAGGGCATCAGGTATCCTGACAATTTGGCCAGGCCACTCCCAACAGGCTTGCAGAGGGCCGCCCCTATGACTTGTCACCTCGTTGTTGGTCAGACGATGACTGTTGAGGTGTTTTGGTTGTGGCAGCCATGAGGTCATCATTCAAAATAGGACGCTAGTTATGCCACTCATGACGCGTCACTCTGCTTTTGTCTCCAGGAGGTGCATTGTGGTCCACCCTGGTTTCGGGCGGACCCAGGTTATAAAAGGGGCTGGAGCCAAGAAGAAGGTGCCCAGTCTTCTATTATGCTCCGAAAGAGTACACCTCCATGTGTTGATCCCATTGCAGCTTTAGGCCAGAGGTAGGCAGGGATAGGTCATCGATGCAGGCCGCCACCACAGTTGGTAACGCAGAACGTTTAAGAACAGCTCCTGTCCTACCAGTCTTGCTAGTGCAGCCCTGTGGCATTAACAGGCATGCTGCTGCTGATGCGCCTGCTGTCCACAGGTGTGTCCCCTACGCACACGGACTGCGTAATTAATGGCCCCTGTGTTGTTAAGTTAAGGGAGTTCCGGGGCTGGGTGGTCGTGTGGACCCTGTCACGCTAACAGGGCTCCAAGTCTCCAGATCCGAGTTGCGAGTAACTCGGTCTAACTCGGTTCAGGCTACTATTTGTTTGAGAGTCAACCTGCTCTGTATCCTCCACCTAACCTTCCAGTTGCCAACCTCTCCTTTTCCATCTGTGAGCACGGTGGACACCGAATGGCGATTGGGATATCTACCTTTCTCTTTCTTTTCTTCTTAATATTTTTGATATAGCGGTAACATAGTATATACCACCTTATCCAAATCTGCCAGTCCCACCATACCAGATGTTGTTTCTTCAGCAAATGTTAATGTTGCTTAACCACCAAACCCACGGACACAAACTTTTTTCCCCTTTCCAACACACCTGTTCCCCTTTCCACCAGCATCTGTCCTTTTTCAACTCAGTTTGTATATGACCAAAAATGCAACTCTGCAGAAACACCGTACTCAACACCGTCTCAGCACAGCAGCCAGCCCTCGGTCCCTCAGATGTGGACAAGTAAGACCATTACCTCCTATCGATGAAAAAGCGTTGAGATTCACTCTGTGCACCACTGGTGTTTAGTGGAAAAGCAGATGTAAGATTGCGTAACACCTTCTGCTGATACTCCTGCATACGTGCGTCCCTTTCTATGGCAGGAGTTATTTCGCAAAATTTTGTGTTGTACCGGGGATCTAACAGTGTGGCAACCCAGTAGTTAGCATGACTTGTAATTCGTACAATCCGAGGGTCATGTTGTAGGTAGTGCAGCAAGAAGGCGCTCATGTGTCTTGAGCATCCAGGAGGACCAAGTCCTTGGTGTGTTGGTGGCGGAGAGGTGAGAATCGTGCCTCCTTCCTCTGCCCTCTCCCGACAACCTCGCACAACCAAAATGTGAGCAAGCTCTCACTAATCTGCTGAGTCTTCCATGCCCATCGCCAGTTCGTCCTCCATTTCTTCCTGGGCTCCTGCACCTTCCTCAACTGTTTTGCTGATACTATGCTCCCTTGATAATCCCTCTCCCCTACCGTACCATGACTGCCGCCAAGGTGCCGCTGACCGTCTGGACCTTGTAGATCTTGTTATCCCTTTCGCATATGACTCCTCCAGTACTTCCTCCCTTCCTCTTGGACAAACACCTGACTCCGAATAATGCTTACAGTGTGTTCCATCATGTACATGACCAAAATTGTCACGCTTTAGAATGTCATTGCCAGTGTTAAACATCTGCGTCGACATTTGTAAACTGTGTAGAATGGTGCATATGTCCTTGATCTGACACCACTCCAGCAGCGTGATCTGCACCACCTCTGGATCAAGTTAGCCCAGGGTATACGTCATATCGTATTTCAGCTGGGCTCTACGGTGCTGCCACATACGCTGCAACATGTGCAGATTAAAATTCCTGCGTGTCGGAACATCACATTTCTGACGTTTAACTGTGGCGCCCTGGACAAGCCAGGTCATCACAGGTACTGCAACAACACACCCCACACCCCGGCTAAGCACATCAAAGTCAGACAAAAATCCTTGTTGCCTCCCTAAAGGGGCTGATGTCCACACCAGGGGGTGGAGCCAGGTGGTTGGCCCCGCCGACCGATGAGTACACAGTCCTGGAGGAGGGAAAAGGAAGTCAAGTCAGAGTAGTTTGGAGTTTGGAGAGTTGAGGAAGTGGTAGTGGAGGAGCAGAAAGAAACTGACCGTGTCCGGGTACGTGGCCCGGGCACATACAGCAAGGTTGTTAGACGGTGGTGACCGTCTGCAGGAGAGGCTGATTGACGTAAACCGTGAGGATCGGGGACGGGTGGTGGCCCGCCGGTACCGGATCGGGGAGCGAAGAGAAGCCAGCACCATTCAGCAGGGCTTACGGACCCCGACCAGGCTTGGAGTCGCCGTAAAACCGGTCAAATCCGTTAGCGAAGGGAACCTCCTGGGTTTCCCAGCAGCAAAGACGCGATTGAAGGCAACCGCTCAAACAGCGAAGGGAAATACAGTCACCGCCAAGGCTACAGTTCCCAGGGCCAGAGCCTGCGGGCAAAAGGGGCTCCCTCAGCATTCATCCAGGCTGGGGAGCGGGTTACCGGTGGGAAGCCATCAGAACCAGAAACATCCTACAGGTGCAGGGAAAGGCAGTCACCGCCAACCTACCGGGAGGAAAAGCCACCGCAACCGTCTGTGGGACTCGTCCATCCAGCCGTTTGTTTTACCGGAGACTTTGCATTCATCATTGGCTGAGTGAGTACTACCGTGCCGTGCGGCACTGCGCTGCCCCCGCGACCCTGCACCTCACCAAACCCCGCCATCCACCACCCTTTCACCCTCACCGGACCCCGGGACAACCAACCCCTACTCACGGAGGGGGAAAACAACATCCAAGCTGCTCCCTGTCATCGCTCCCGGGATCCCCGTCCACAGCAGCGGTGGTGTCACAACCTCACCACAACAGTGGGTGGCGTCATGGACAATACCCTCCAAAAACCCCAAAACCTTCCCCCTTTTCACTCACGGGCGAGGAGCGCCGCTCAAGCCACTGAGCAGCAAGCAAAGCAGCCCCGAGCCAGACCCGAGCGTGGTGAGCGCAGCGTCCCCTCCTCGCCCGCGACATAACCGCCAGACCTTAAGACTTCAGGAGCGATGAAAGTTGAGTTGTTGAGCTACTGGGTGGGAACGATGGAAGTGAGCACATAGCGAGCGTGCCCGCTGTACAAGGCCATGTAGGCCGGGATGTTGTTTAAAAAATTGCTGGAGAATCAGATTAAACACGTGAGCCATACAAGTCACGTGTGTCACATGGGCCTGACGAAGGCACGCTGCCATGTTTGCATCATTGCCGCACACAGTTGTTAAGTCACCACCGTAGTCCGCTACGTCAATTTGTACTTCTGTCGCAAGGTGACAACGTGTTCCTTTCGTGCATAGTGCTGATGATGGGAGAGGAGTCGACGCCAGCGGCGCAGGTGTACACAGGTTATGCTAACCCACTGGGATGCGTTACCTTGACAGATGCAGAACTACCCAGGTGGTGGGTATCTCACAGATGAAGTACCATCATTCAGCTACAACCAATGGGAAGACACAACACCCTTTTTTAGTCCCCTCCTGTCTGAAGACCACTGCCAGACATAGCTATGAACCTCTGGTTACTGTTACCCCCAGTTTAGTTTTATGAATTTGTGTGCTTGTTACCTGACTACTTTTCCTGCTTGCTGTTTAGGTACCTCGTTGGCCGATTTGCATTTCACCTCTGCTTGTTTTCTGATTAAGTCCTGTCCCTCCCATTCTGTTCCTCTTACTCAATTAATGTTTTGACCCTGCATGACTACTATTCTCTGGAACTGCAGCCTTCCACAGGTATTGATCAACTTGGGCCCTGTGTCATTCAACATCACTGTATAGGGATTAAAGGGTTTCAGGGTTCTGGGGGTCCAGCTTGGTGAGTGGGTTCCCTCTAGCCTATCCTTTACAGCCCGTCTGAGTGTGTCGATCCAGGCAGGCGTTACACGGTGCCCTCGACAGAAGGACATGTAGGCCGGGATAGTGTTTTAAAAATTGCTGGAGATTCGGATTCAACACGTGAGCCATACAAGGCACGTGTGTCACATTGCCCTGAAGAAGGGCCGCAGACTGTTTAGCATCATTGACGCACCCGGCATTCCCTGGCTGCTGGTTGAGTGGAGACAACCATTGATGAAACTCGGTCTAACTCTACAGAGCTAACCGTCCACAACTCCTCAGCGGTGTCCCACATTTCCCCTACATTTCAAAGTAAACATTTGACCGCCTGATGGCCTTGAGCTCTGCTGCCAGTATAGTAAGGAAGTGTGTGGGATTCCTTGGGCGCAGTTACAAGGAAGGGTGGCCTGACCACACAGGGTTTGGGCTGAGGTGCACGAACAACACGAGGTTGATGAGGCAGAAGCAGTGGAGGAACTTGTACATACAGAGGAAGGATTGAAACACACAACTCGTGGGGACGGAAAGACTTGTACAGCAGACACTTCTCCATCTATCACCATAGTTACCCAGTGCCCAGTCAGCGACATGTAATGCCCCTGTCCATGCTTACTGTTCCAAGTATCTGTGGTGAAATGCACCCTGTCACACACAGAGTTTCTCAAAAAAGTGGTGATGTTGTGTGCAACCTGCTGTGTTAGCACGGGCACCCCTTTCTTGGAGAAGGAGTGGTGAATGGCCATCGGCTCTTGGGGCACTGCAATGGGCATAAGGTCTCGAAAATCCTCGGTGACAAAAGGGTGTAAAGGCAGCCTTTCTGGAGCCAACAAGTTTTAGATGCTGAAACTAAACCTCTTAGGCATGTCATGCACTTCGAAAATCATGTAAAAAACAGCGAGGGGACTCCAACCACAGTCTCCCTCGTTGACACTAATTATGCCACACAAACCCCACTTGACTGTCATCAGTTGATCCCCCTTTTCAAAATGAAAAAGATGCTTTGCATGAAGCACTCTTACAAATACGTGTGCCTTTCGCGTCCCCTGGCTGACCCAGGGGAAGAAAAGTCCTCTGAGAGCCATGTCCACATTGTCAGTGGACAGACGCGTGTGCTTATCTGCCAGCAGACCCCCAGCAGCACTGAAGACAGGTTCCGAGAGAACGCTGGCTGCAGGACACGAGAAGATCCCCAAGGCGTACGTGGCAATCTCAGGCAATTTATCCAGATTGTAAGCCTAAAATGAGCAGGGCTCAAGTTGCACAGTAATGGCATCGATGTTTCCTTGCATATACTCATATCTGTGTCTCCTCCTCTTTTTCCTTGTCCAGCTCTTTTGTTTTCGCATGAGTATATATCCTTGTCACTTTCCCATGTGTTTGTGTTGTGTTGTGAGTTGTTTGTCACCTTTTGGACACCTTTGAGGGTGTTTTCTAGGTGTTTTTATGTGTTTGTGATTGCCTCCCATTGTTTTCTATGCGGTTCGAGTGGTTCGCCGATCCGAACTCAAACGAGACCTCCGTTCGGCGAACAGAACTCAAGCCGAACCGCGACCAATTCGCTCATCTCTAATTATAATAGCAAACACTGAGGAAACTTAGTGGCATCCTAAAAGTGGCTGTTGGACTTCATTAGTGTCCCACTGGTGCCAAGCTATTTCCAGCACCTCTGCATTGCACCCTCAAACTCATTGTTACTAAGCCATTATAATAGCAAAGACTGAGGAAACTTAGTGGCATCCTAAAAGTGGCTGTTGGACATCATTAGTGTCCCACTGGTGCCAAGCTATTTCCAGCACCTCTGCATTGCACCCTCCAGCTCAATTTTCCTAAGCCATTATAATAGCAAACACTGAGGAAACTTAGTGGCATCCTAAAAGTGGCTGTTGAACATTATTAGTGTCCCACTGGTGCCAAGCTATTTCCAGCACCTCTGCATTGCACCCTCAAGCTCATTTTTTCTAAGCCATTATAATAGCAAACACTGAGGAAACTTAGTGGCATCCTAAAAGTGGCTGTTGTTCTCCATTTCTGCCCCACTGGTGCCAAGCAATTTCCAGCACCTCTGCATTACACCCTCCTGCTCATTTTTAATAAGCTATAATAATAGCAAAAAATGCTGCAACTTAGTGGCATCCAAAAAGTGGCTGTTGTACTCCATTTGTGCCCCACTGGTGGCAAGCAGTTTCCAGCACCTCTGCATTACACCCTCCTGCTCATTTTTAATAAGCTATATTAATAGCAAAAAATGCTGCAACTTAGTGGCATCCAAAAAGTGGCTGTTGTACTCCATATGTGCCCCACTGGTGCCAAGCAATTTCCAGCACCTCTTCATTACACTCTCCTGCTCATTTTGCTACGCAAATTTTATAGCAAACTCATGGACATCCTTGCTGCATTTCATCATTAGGAGGGATTGAAAGTGAGGCTTCCTTTACTGTTGTGGTACCCACAGAACACGGCCACTGTACCCACCTGCCCACTTATGCCACGCTATTTAATTTGCCCAAAGAGCTGACTCTTTTTCTGCCATCCTAAAATTGTCTGGAATACTAAGTTAGTGTTCCTTTGCTGCCAAGAAAGGTGCAACACATGGGCATTCTACACTCCTTTCCATTTGTGGAACGCAATTATTAACTGCAGGTAGTCCAGCCAATCTTTGACAAAGGTGCAGGCGTGGATATAATGTTTCCTTCATCCAATGGTGTTTCTCTCGATGTCTGACAGCTCAACAATACCATCTGCACAGTCCTGCTAGGCCGCATTGTAGCACAGTGAAATTCCCATTGCGACTTATGCTTCATTTTAAGTCTTGTATTTGGTGGGCTCCCCAGTATGCAGCAAAACCACGCAACATGAAAAGCACTGTATGCAGTTGGGTTCATAAATGATTGTTTAACTTTCCCAAAAACAAACAATAAGAACCATGTATAAAATTGAAATAATAGAACAATCTATTCAGTTGCCTACTACTTGCTAATCCCTCTGCGTAGCAGCAGTAATTGTGTAATTGTGTGTGTGTGTGTGTGTGTGTCTGTGTGTGTGTGTGCGAACACGACTTACTAGTGGCGCATCACAAGAGCTTCCCAGTTATCTACCTAAACATAGACAAAACACATCACCCACCCTGAATACCCTTGTTAGCTGAAGCCTCACAGATAAGGCAGATGATAACAGTGTGAATGCAAACCACACAGCACTGCAACACAGTCATGGAAATCTTGAAAAGCAACAGTCAATGCAAACATGTGTCGCTGTCCCTCTATGATTTAAATTGTACGTGACAATTTGACAGTGCAGAGGCAGCAAGTCTGATTGTCTATATAGTCGTCCTACCCAGAACAGATATGTGTTTTTATAATAAAACAAAGTGTTGCGTGCATGCATTACTGTCTGGGCACAGCCTACTGTACCCGGGTACTGTGATGTCCATTTGCCATAAATACAGACTTTACGCTCCTATCATGGTAAAAAGTATAGACAGCACCGGAAGAATGTTGGTCTGTGGCACAGGATGCTGCTCACTGGCGTTACGGTACTCCTCACCAAACTCCAAAATGACTCCCCTCACAATTGAACAAAGTGTTTCCGCGATTGCTCCTTGCTGTAACACACACCTTTATCTTTTCATTCTGTTCATAGACAGCATCTCCAAGTCCACACCCGAAGATCGTTTTTCTATTGCTATAGTGACCAAACAGACAAAAGCAGCTCCAAAAAAACAGCAGCCCCATGTGTGTAGTCTGCAACAATGCATGCAATGAACAGCAAATAAGCATGTTGCATTGACAGTAGCTAAAGCTGAGCAATACATGCTCACGTTATCAATTCTTATCCATGTGACACTTCATGGTGGAAGTACTCAAAGTTGAGATTTTTGGCCTTCTACTTAGAGATTGTTACAGATTACATTCCTTTGGTGATCCTTTGCTATGTCCAAAAAATTCCCAGGCTAGGCAAGGCTTACAGCCCATGCGAACTGCATAGCCAACATGACTTATGCTCATAGGCAGAGTTGTGGCCCAGGATTCAGTTGTTGACGTGCTTCCAGTACTTTGTCTCTGTCCAGGAAGACACAACGTAAACTTGTCGTCAGTAGCATCCTCCTCCACCTCCTCTGCTGACGTCATCGATTGGCTCACTTTGGTTTGACAGTAAGTGGTGTCTCCAACGTCATCATCACCCTGTGTGTTTTCATTCCCCTCGTCCTGAGTCCTCCGTGACAACCTCTTCCTGCCCTGACTAAATAGCAAAGTTGATATTACAATCAGGTATCTAAGTCTCCTCTAGAGTTGAGCGCGGTTCGCGGTTCGAGGTTCTCCAGTTCTAGGCTCGAGTGATTTTGGTGCCTGTTCTAGATCGAACTAGAACTCGAGCTTTTTGCAAAAGCTCGATAGTTCTAGATACGTTCGAGAACGGTTCTAGCAGCAAAAAGCAGGGCTTTTTACAGCTACAGTGTGCAGGAGCCATCGCTGGCAGCCTGCCAGAAGATGGTAACCAAGATAAACATCGGGTATCCAAGCAAAGCGCTTTGGTTAGTAACCCGATGTTTATCCTAGTTACATGCAGGAAGCCCACACTTCCCCGCTCAGCTCGCTCCGCCCCCTCCTGCCCGCGGCATGTATTGTACACACACACATACACACACACACACACTCTGCACACACACACACTCTGCACACATGGTCCCGCTCGGCTTACCTGCGGTGATGAAGTCCCGCCATCCCGACCTCAGCGCTGTCACTGTCCTCCATGGCCGCCGCTTGTCACATCACCTTCTCTCGCTTCCGACCCGAGACTGACTAGCGGTGACGTCACGGGCCTCTCGCGATACTTGGTGTGAAGGCGCCGGTCATTGAACTCAGTGACAGGGGCTGTCAGTGTGCTGGAGATCAGCGCAGGTAATGTACCTCGCTGACAGCAGCACTTGTCATCCCCTGCAGTGACCTGGGCTGACCCATTGATGTTAGCTCAGGTCACTGCATTGCTCTCCCAGCCAATGGGGAACATCCTGCTCTTCATTGACTGGGACAGTGTGGATCGTCATGGCAACCCCTTGGATTACACCAGACCTGGATTTGTTTTTCATTCTAATAAATTGGTTAAAGAGGGAATGTTTTGGGGAGTGTTTTTTCAAATAAAAATGTGTTTGTCGTCTATTTTTTTTTATTACTGACTGGGTTGGTGATGTCGGGTATCTGATAGATGCCTGACCTCACCAACCCCAGGGCTTGATGCCAGGTGACATTACACATCTGGTATTAACCCCATATATTACCCCGTTTGCCACCGCACCAGGGCGCGGGATGAGCTGGGGCGAAGCACCAGGATTGGCGCATCTAATGGATGCGCCACTTCTGGGGCGGCTGCGGCCTGCTATTTTTAGGCTGGGGAGAGTCCAATAACCATGGACCTCCCTAGTCTGAGAATATCAGGCCCCAGCTGTCTGCTTTACCTTGGCTGGTGATCCAATTTTGGGTGACCCCTACGTGTTTTTTTTTAAAATTATTTAATTAATTTAAAATAACAGCGTGGGGTGCCCTCAGTTTTAGATTACCAGCCAAGGTGAGGTTGCCAGCTGTGGTCTGCAGGCTGCAGCCGTCTGCTTTACCCTAGCTGGCTACAAAACTAGGGGGAACCCTACGTCATTTTTTTTCATTTTTTTGGCTAAATACAAAGCTAAGCACCCCTTAGTGCCACATGAAAGGCACCAAAGGGTGCTCCACTTTTTCTCCATTTTTTCTCCATTTTTTCTCCACTTTTTCTCCACTTTTTCTCCACTTTTTCTCCACTTTTTCTCCATTTTTTCTCCACTTGTTCTCCACTTATTCTCCATTTTTTCTCCACTTATTCTCCACTTTTTCTCCACTTTTTCTCCATTTTTTTCTCCATTTTTTCCTCCATTTTTTCTCCACTTTTTCTCCACTTTTTCTCCACTTTTTCTCCACTTTTTCTCCGTTCTTTTTCTATGGTCGGTCTACCCATTAGCTCTGCCATGCATACTGTAGCTCTACACCTACAGCACATGTTACTTTATGATTGACATCTCTTTCGTACCAGAGCTGTCTAAGCCTACTCTGACCCCATATTTGTCATTACTATATTGTCCTTGTACTGTATTATGACATTTGTATCATGTGTTTCATTTCTTGCTGTGTTGCAATTTTTTTGCTGCATCCCAATTGTACCTCTACATTGTTCGAGTTTATGTTATTGTTCTCTCACTCTTATGTGATACTGATTATTGTCATTTTTCATGATTACATGCAGATAAGTCCAATCTGACGAAGGCTCTGGCCGAAACGTCATTTGTAACTTGTTTTGGACAAAAACATATATGCTTATGAAAATTTTTTTTTCTTAATACGGACCAATAAAGAGTGATTTTGCATTACTATCCGTTGTGACTTACTGACTTAGTCTGGGAGATTTAGAGTGCCGAGGTTACTCACTAATTTTATCTATTATTACCTCTGAGCACCTATATACCAGTGAGCAGAGCTTCCTCTACAGTAGTTCTCCTGATTAGGCATGCCCTTACCTCATGAGCAGGGCGTTGCACCTTTGGTAGCAACCATTACGACATGGACTCTGCTGCTGTGGACCCGAGAAGAGTGAGTGCAGATTCATTGCACCCACACTCCTCACATGAAGGGTCCGCACTCCTAGAAAATGGGGGATACGTTCCCTGAGTGTCTCCCCCCCATATTCTAGACGGTCCAGAGTCGTCGTGGGACCCCTTTATTTTTTTTCGTACAATAAATTGGTGAAAGAGGAAATGTTTTGGGGACTGTTTTTTCAAATAAATTTCTTTTGTCGATTTTTTTTTTTTTTGTTAGTACTGACAGTTTATGATGTTGGGTATCTAATAGACGCCATGACATCACAAACTGCTGGGCTTGATCTCAGGTTACTTTACAGCTAGTATCAACCCGATTTATTACCCCGTTTGCCACTGCACCAGGGCACGGGATGAGCTGGGGTGAAGCGCCAGGATTGGCGCATCTAGTGGATGTGCCACGTCTGGGGTGCCTGCGGCCTGCTATTTTTAGGCTGTGAAGGCCCAATAACTATGGACCTTCCCACCCTGAGAATACCAGACCACAGCTGTCCGCTTTACCTTGGCTGGTGATCCAATTTGGGGGGGACCCTACTTTTATTGTGTAATTATTAATATTTATAAAATAATTATAAAAAAGAGCCTGAGGGGACCTCCACATTGGATCCCCAACCATGGTAAAGCTGCCAGCTGTGGTTTTCAGGCTACAGCCATCTGCTTTACCCTAGCTGGCTATCAAAAATGGGGGGACCCAACGTCATTTTTTTTTTAACTATTTTTTAAATAGAAAAAATTAATGGGCTTCCCTGTATTTTGATTGCCAACCAAGATAACTGCAGGCAGATGGGGGTGGCAACCCATAGCTGTCTGCTTTATCTGCGCTGAGAATCAAAAATACCGCGGAGCGCTACGTCATTTTTTTAAAGATTTATTTTTACAGCACTGTGATGTCCAGCAATCAAAATACAGGGAAGCCCATTTTATTTTTAGTTATTTAAATAAATAATTAAAAAAAATATATATGGGCTCCCGCTGCATTTTTTGTATTGCTAGCTAAGGGTAATCCAAGCAGCTACTGGCTGCTAACCCCCACTGCTTGGTGTTACCTTCACTGGCAATGGAAAATCCAGGGAAGCATTTTTTTTTTTTTTTGCCAAAAAACTACAAAAAAAGGACGTGAGCTTCGCCATATTTTTGTATGCTAGCCAGGTATAGCAGGCAGGTGCTGGAAGAGTTGGATACAGCGCCAGAAGATGGCGCTTCTATGAAAATGCCATTTTCTGAGGCGGCTGCAGACTGCAATTCGCAGCAGTGGGGCCCAGAAAGCTCAGGCCAACCTGTGCTGCGGATTTCAATCTCCAGCTGCCTAGTTGTACCTGGCTGGACACAAAAATGGGGCGAAGCCTACGTCATTTGTTTTCTAATTATTTCATGAAATTCATGAAATAATAAAAAAAGGGCTTCCCTTTATTTTTGGTTCCCAGCCGGGTACAAATAGGCAACTGGGGGTTGGGGGCAACCGTACCTGCCTGCTGTACCTGGCTAGCATACAAAAATATGGCGAAGCCCACATAATTTTTTCAGGGGGCAAAAAACTTCTGCATACAGTCCTGGATGGAGTATGCTGAGCCTTGTAGTTCTGCAGCTGCTGTCTGTCTGTATGGAGAAGAGCAGACAGCAGCTGCAGAACTACAAGGCTCAGCATACTCCATCCAGGACTGTATGCAGAATTTTTTTGCCCACCAAAAAAATGACGTGGGCTTCGCCATATTTTTGTATGCTAGCCAGGTACAGCAGGCAGCCACGGGGTGCCCCCAACCCCCAGTTGCCTATTTGTACCCGGCTGGGAACCAAAAATATAGGGAAGCCCGTTTTTTTTTTATTATTTCACTTATTTCATGAAATAATTAAAAAACAAATGACGTGGGCTTCGCCCCATTTTTGTGTCCAGCCGGGTACAACTAGGCAGCTGGGGATTGGAATCCGCAGCACAGGTTAGCCCGAGGTTTCTGGGCGCCTCTGCTGCGGATTTCAGTCCGCAGCCGTCCCAGAAAATGGCGCTCTCATAGAAGCGCCATCATCTGGCGCTGTATCCAACTCTTCCAACAGCCCTGGAGCCGGGTGGCTTGTTGGGTAATCATGAGTTAATACTGGCTTTGTTTTACTAGCCAGTGTTAAGCCAGAGATTCTTAATGTCAGGCACGTTTGACCCGGCCATTAAGAATCTCCAATAAAGGGTTAAAAAAAAACACCACACAGAGAAAAAATACTTTAATAGAAATAAATACACAGACACATTAGAGACTCCATCTTTATTACCCCCTGTCAGCCCTCCACGATCCTGCTCTTCTGTCTTCTTTCTTTCTAGTGTAGTAGTAGTGACGATTGTAGTGAGGATGAGGTGCACCAGCCCATCACTTGGGGCTGGGGAACCTCATCCTCAGTACAATCCTCACTACAATCGGGAAGCAGCGTGCAGCCTTCACTCCGTGAGTGATCAGTGCTGGCTGTCAGCGGTAACAGCGGTAACGCTGATAGACGCGTTACCATAGCAACGGTGCTCTCGGAGCCGTGGCTATGGCAACGGTGATCTCCGTTAATGACCGGCTGTGTCAGCCGGTCCCTAACGGGACGGGGAGTCGACCGTGTGCTAGAGCATGTCGCCGGTACACGGCGATACACATATGTGCACCGTGTACCGGAGAGATGCACTCGCAGGTCCTACATGACGTGTCATAGTCATGTGACCAGTCTGTAGCCAATGAGATAATAGCCACGTGACTGGTCACATGGCTATTTTGACGTCACGATAGGTCCTGCATCTCTGCTGGCAGTGCCGGTCGCCGGGAGGATTCAGCGATCATCGGATGGAATAGCGGCAGGAGACAGAGTGCAGAAGGGATCGCGGGGACCGGTAAGTGTTATGGCAATGTTTATTAACTGTTTGTGTACATTTATCATGCATTTTTATGTGTTTGTGATTGCCTCCCATTATAGCCTATTGGTTCGAGTTCGGTTCGTCGAACGTTCGACGAACCGAACTCGAACGGGACCTCCGTTCGGCGAACCGCCTCGAGCCGAACCGGGACCGGTTCGCTCATCTCTAGTCTCCTCATCATGTTACCCATTGTCTCCACCAGGATGATGTTTGGAAATGAGGGTGGACATTATGCTGAGCACCTTCTTCATCTGGGCCTGGATTCAACTCACAAACCTTCTGGCCATCTGTGCAGATAATTTCCACTGTCTCCTGTAACTCGCTGCCTCAACACGTCAGATTATCTGCTACACCCGCAATCTTCAAACGGAACCTGAAAACTCATCTGTTCATAAATGACTATAACCATTAAATGACACCACCACCATGCGGAGCTTCTGCCCAACCCACAACCCACCTACTGTCTCCTCCCCAAAATACTTTACAATGTAATCCCGCAAGGGCTGGGTCCTTTTCCCTCTGTACCAGTCTGTCTATTGTATATGTATTCTGTATGCAACCCCCTTGTCATGTACAGCACCATGGAATCAATATAAATATATTATGGAATCTATAAATAAATATTAATAATAATAACAATAATAATACTAATAATAAGAACTTCTTTGTCTGTACTCACTGCAGCTTTTGAGCAGACCTCTGATTCCCAGGCTATAGTGTGACTGAACGGGTCTGCAGACTCAACAATCTCTGTTACCCCTTATTCAGCAGTGCTGGTGGAAACTTGAGAGCAGTTATGAAGCAAGTGCGATTGGGTTTACACCACTGTGGAATGTAGTATTTGTGATATTGAACTTGAGTGGAGGAGAGCCCACTTTATTGCGCACTTGACATCCATTGAAGCAGCTGCTGTTTTGGTGTCTCATCTACTTTTGTTAACGATGGTCGTGTCCGTGAAAAAATGATCATATCAGATTATCTACAGGAAGAAGTACACTTGTTATTTTAGCTGTTATTTGTTGTTACGAATTGGTGCCGCCGTAAATGCAAGCAACCTGCTGTGGTTCCAGTTGCGCCCAGGTGTCAGCTGCCATTTAGGGCTGTGCCTCGGGTTGTCCAGCTGGCTGCTTTCTCCACCACGTCTAAGTGTGGAGAGGCAGCCAGTGCGCATGCGTGTGCCGATTTACCCCAGCCACAGCCTAACTCCAGTGTTTCGCCTACTGAGTATGCTCAGCCTGACTGTGTCATTCCTGAGGCAAAGTCTTAATTTAGGGCTACAGCGCATGCTCGTTTGGACTGTGCCTGAGTCATTCTGCGAAATGCGGTTTCACACACTTACACAGGGCCCTGGGGCTTGCCTCACTCTCGGGAGGCCACTACAACTAACTGCACCCAACATCAGCCCCAGTTGTCCCCTTACACTGCAGTGGCGGTCCCCACTGACCGCAATACCGAGAGTGGCATCACGAAAATACATATAAAGAAGCAACCTACCTGTGACCAGACTGTTCCTCCACGTGGAGTCCCTGAAGGTAATGCACCGACACAAGACCTGTGGGGCTTCACACTTACTGCGAAAAGCCTCTTTGCACAGGTACTTGCACTCCGCGCCGGGTCTAAGTCCTGTGTTGTGCCTAGACAGCATGCTGAAGTGGATAGTCTTTTTTTCTGAAACTGTATTTTAAGCTAGTGAGCATGCTCAGGCACTTACTGCATCAGAGGCTAGGTCCGGTAATGAACTCTTTGGACCTGCTCCTGATGTGGGGGGCCCATATAGACCACAGGGCATCAGGTGTCCTGACGATGTGGCCAGGCCACTCCCAACTGGCTTGCAGAGGCCCGCCCCTATGACTTGTCACCTCATTATTGTTGGTCAGACGATGACTGGTGAGGTGTTTGGGTCGTGGCAGCCATGAAGTCATCATTGAAGTGGCGGATCCAAATAGGACGCTAGTTATGCCACTCATGACGTGTCACTCTGCTTTTGTCTCCAGGAGGTGCATTGTGGTCCACCCTGGTTTGGGGCGGACACAGGTTATAAAAGGGGCTGAAGCCAACAAGAAGGTGCCCAGTCTTCTATTATACTCCGAAAGAGCACACTTCCATATGTTGAACCCATTGTGGCTAGGTAGGCAGGGATAGGGCGTCGATGCAGGCCACCCCAGTTGGTAACGCAGAACGTTTAAGACCAGCTCTTGTCCTACCAGTCCTGCTAGTGCAGCCCAGTGGCATTAACAGGCCTGCTGCTGCTGATACACCTGCTGTCCATAGGTGTGTCCCCTACGCACACGGACAGCGTACCCAACGGTCCCTGTGTTGTTAACAGGGAGTTCCGGGGCTGGGTGGGCGTGTGGACCCTGTGAAGCTAACAGGGCTCCCAGTCTCCAGATCCGAGTGGCGTCTAACTTGGTTCAGGCAACTATTTGTTTCAGAGTCAACCTGCTCTGTATCCTCCACCTAATCTTCCAGTTGCCAACCTCTCCTTTTCCATCTGGGAGCACGGTGGACACCGAATGGCGATTGGGATATATACCTTTCTCTTTCTTTTCTTCTTAATTTTTTTATATAGCGGTAACATAGTATATAACACCTTATCTAAATCTGCCAGTCCCACCATAACAGATGTTGTTTCTTCAGCAAATGTTACTGTTACTTAACCACCAAACCCACGGACACAAACTTTTTTCCCCTTTCCAACATACCTGTTCCCCTTTCCACCAGCATCTGTCCTTTTTCAACTCATTTTGTATATGACCAAAAGTGCAACTCTGCAGGGACACCGTACTCAACGCCGTCTCAGCACAGCAGCCAGCCCTCGGTCCCTCAGATGTGGACAAGTAAAACACCATTTCCTCCTATCGATGACAAAGCGTTGAGATTCACTCTGTGCACCACTGGTGTTTACTGGAAAAGCAGATCTAAGATTGCGTACCACCTTTTGCTGATACTCCTGCATACGTGCGTCCCTTTCTATGGCAGGAATTATTTCCCAAAGTTTTGTGTTGTACCGGGGATATAACAATGTGGCAACCCAGTAGTCAGCATTACTTCGAATACGTACAATACGAGGGTCATGTTCTAGGTAGTGCAGCAAGAAAGCGCTCATGTGTCTTGTGCATCCAGGAGGACCAAGTCCTTGGTGTGTTGGTGGCGGAGAGGTGAGAATCGTGCCTCCTTCCTCTGCACTCTCCCCCCAAACTCGCACAACCGAAATGTGAGCAAGCTCTCACTCATCTGCTGAGTCTTCCATGCCCATCGCCAGTTCGTCCTCCATTTTTTCCTGGGCTCCTGCACCTTCCTCAACAGTTTTGCTGATACTATGCGCCCTTGATAATCCCTCTCCCCCACCGTACCATGACTGCCGCCTAGGTGCCGCTGACCGTCTGGATCTTGTAGATCTTGTTATCCCTTTCGCATATGACTCCTCCTGTACTTCCTCCCCTTCCTCTTGTCCCAACACCTGACTCCGAATAATGCTTACAGTGTGTTCCATCATGTAGATGACCAGAATTGTCACGCTGAGAATGGCATCGTCAGTGGTAAACATCTTCGTCGACATTTGTAAACTGTGTAGATGGGTGCATAGGTCCTTGATATGACACCACTCCAGCAGCGTGATCTGCACCACCTCTGGATCAAGTTAGCCCAGTGTATACGTCATAATGTATTTCAGCAGGACTCTGCGGTGCTGCCACAGACGCTGCAACATGTGCAGATTCCAATTCCTGCAGGTCGGAACATCGCATTTCAGGCGTTTAACCGCCAGACCTTAAGACTTCAGGATCGATGAAAGTTGTTGAGCTACTGTGTGCGAACGATGGAAGTGAGCTCATAGCGAGCGTGCCCGCTGTACAAGGCCATGTAGGCCGGGATGGTGTTTTAAAAGTTGCTGGAGAATCAGATTCAACGCGTGAGCCATACAAGGCACGTTTGTCACATTGCCCTGACGAAGGCCAGCAGCCAGGTTTGCATCATTGCCGCACACGGCTGTTAAGTCACCACTGGAGTCCACCCTGTTAATTTGTACTCCTGTCGCCAGGTGACAACGTGTTCCTTTCGTGCATAGTGCTGATGATGGTAGTTGAGTCGACGCCAGCGGCGCAGGTGGACGAAGGTTAGGGTCACCCATTGGGCTGCGTTACCTTGACAGATGCAGAACCACTGGCTGAATGCAGGTGGTGGGTATCTCATAGATGAAGTACCATCATTCAGCTACAACCAATGGGAAGACACCACACCCTTTTTTAGGCCCATCCTGTCTGCAGACCACTGACAGACATAGCTATGAACCTCTGGTTACTGTTACCCCCAGTTCAGTTTTATGATTTTGTGTGCTTGTTACCTGACTACTTTTCCTGCTTGCTGTATCCGCATTTCACCTCTGCTTGTTTTCTGATTAAGTCCTGTCCCTCCCATTTTGTTCCTCTTCCTCAATTAATGTTTTGACCCTGCATGACTACTATTCTCTGGAACTGCAGCCTTCCACAGGTATTGATCAACTTGGCCCTGTGTAATTCAAAATCACTGTATAGGGATTAAAGGGTTTCAGGGTTCTGGGGGTCCAGCTTGGTGAGTGGCTTCCCTCTAGCCTATCCTTTACAGCCCGTCTGAGTGTGTCGATCCAGGCAGGCGTTACACCGTGCCCTCGACAGAAGGACATGTAGGCCGGGATAGTGTTTTAAAAATTGCTGGAGAATCAGATTCAACACGTGAGCCATACAAGGCACGTGTGTCACATTGCCCTGAAAAGGGCCGCAGACTGTTTTGCATCATTGTCGCACCCGACATTCTCTGGCTGCTGGTTGAGTGGAGACAACCATTGATGAAACTCGGTCTCACTCTACAGAGCTTACCGTCCACAACTCCTCAGCAGTGTGACTCACATTTCCCAGACATTTCTAAGTAAAGAGTCGACCGCATCATGCTGTTGAGCTCTGCTGCCAGCATAGTAAGGAGGTGTGTGGGATTCCTTGGGCGCAGTTACAAGGAAGGGTGGCCTGACCACACAGGGTTTGGCCCGAGGTGCAGGACCAACACGAGGTTGAGGAGGCAGAAGCAGTGGAGGAACTTGTACATACAGAGGAAGGATTGACACACAACTCGTGGGGACGGGAAGACTTGTACAGCAGACCCTTCTCCATCTCTCACCATAGTTACCCAGTGCCCAATCAGCAACATGTAACTCCCCTCTCCATGCTTACTGGTCCAAGTATCTGTGGTGAAATGCACCCTGTCACACACAGAGTTTCTCAAGGAATCGGTTATGTTGTGTGCGACCTGCTGTGGTAGCGCGGGCACCCCTTTCTTGGAGAAGGAGTGGCGAATGGCCATCGGCTCTTGGGGCACTGCAATGGGCATAAGGTCTCGAAAATCCTCGGTCTCAAAAGGATGTAAAGGCAGCCTTTCTGTAGCCAACAAGTTTGAGATGCTGAAACTAAACCTCTTAGGCATGTCATGCCCTTCGAAAATCATGTAAAACACAGCGAGGGGACTCCAACCACAGTCTCCCTCGTTGCCACTAATTGGGCCACACACACACCCCCCACTTGACTGGCATCAGTTGACCCCCCTTTTCAAAATGAAAAAGATGCTTTGCATGAAGCACTCTCAAAAATATGCATGCCTTTCGCCTCCCCTGGCTGACCCAGGGGAAGAAAAGTCCTCTGAGAGCCATGACTTGTTCATCTTCGTTCTTTTTTCAAAAGTGAGGGGACTCCAACCACAGTCTCCCTCGTTTCCACTAATTGGGCCACACACACCCCACTTGACTTGCATCAGTTGACCCCCATTTTCAAGTTGAAAAAGATGCTTTGCATGAAGCACTCTCAAAAATACACGTGCCTTTCGCCTCCCCTGGATGACACAGGGGAAGAAACGTCCTCTGAGAGCCATGACTTCCTCATCTTGGTGAACGTTAGTATGTCCACATTGTCAGTGGACAGACGTGTGTGCTTATCTGTCAGCACACCCCCAGCAGCACTGAGGATGCGTTCCGAGAGAACGCTGTCTGCGGGACACGACAAGATCCCCAAGGCGTACGTGGTGAGCTCAGGTAACTTATCCAGATTGGAAGCCTAAAATGAGCATGGATCAAGTTGCACAGTAATGGCATCGATGTTCCCTTGCATATACTCATATATCTGTGTCTCCTCCTCTTTTTCCTTGTACAGCTCTTTTGTTTTCGCATGAGTATATGTCCTTGTCACTTTCCCATGTGTTTGTGTAGTGTTGTGAGTTGTTTGTCACCTTTTGGACACCTTTGAGGGTGTTTTCTAGGTGTTTTATGTGTTTGTGATTGCCTCCCATTGTTTCCTATGGGTTTGAGTGGTTCGCTGAACCGGTTCACCGAACCGAACTCAAACTAGACCTCCGTTCGACGAACCAAGCTTGAGCCGAACCGCGACCGGTTCGCTCATCTCTAGTCATGATCCACCCCTTTAGAAAAAAATCGGCGGGAATCTATACATTTTAAACAACAACATGACTTAGTATATCGTATTCAATAAGTTTTACACTATATCTCCTTATAATCTCTTTCTTCCTATCCCAGGAAATAAAAAATGATGAATAAAAATTATTTTAAAAATATATATGTGTATGAAAGTGCATAATTGTGTACCAAAATGACAAAAATAATAAAGGAGTGTGTACATATGTGTATTCAAAGTGGACCGTGTCTTACATCTTGCCTTGAACACCATATATAGTGTCAGGCACTGATAAGTCATAGGTATCAGGAACCGTACGCAAAGAGCGTGCAGCCACTTGTGCCACTCTTAGTTTGTTAACAGAATGTGCCAAAAGTGTCCTCCCAAAATGGAAAATAGGAGAAAAAAGGGGAAAGTGAAAAAATATAGTGATCGGGACCAAGGGAGTGCTAGATTATACTGAGTAATCACCCATTCTGTGGTTCCGTTATAACCTATCGCAGGTGCAGTAGCGAAAAAACAAGGGTTAAAAAAGGGGCATGAAGAAGCTCCTCGGTAGCTGTGTCCAAAAAGAAATCTATTTCATAAAACTAAATCACTGATATATACATAGCCATAATGAATACATATATATCTTACGTGCCCAGAACTGTAGTCCACGTGCAAATCATTATAGGAGCAGGAACAAAGAGTGGGAATGTCTCAGCAGAGCGTACCACTTGCATCCGTAAAGGCCCTGTCACACATAGAGATAAATCTTTGGCAGATCTGTGGTTGCAGTGAAATCATGGACATATTGTTCCATTTGTACACAGCCACAAACCTGGCACGGATTGTCCACAATTTCACTGCAACCACAGATCTGCTGCGGATTTATCTCTGTGTGTGACAGGGCCTTTTGTGTCTCTGCTGAGTGAAAATATCCAAAATTTAATAGTATCCTTCACTGAGAGGGGACAGCGGGACAAGTGACATATCCAAGTGAAGTGACTGTGTCACATTATATCTGTATTTTGCCACAGCTGACAGCCGTGTCCATACAGATCCAGCATAGTTAGTATCGGGTTAGCCGATGGTAGGGTAAACTCAGGTTGAGTTACATGCTTTTATAGGAGTTGTGACTTTCACAACCCCTATAGGTGAGTAGGAGTACCCCTTTCCTAACCCCCCATACATATTGGGGTAAGACCCTATTGCGCTCTTTTTTCCACAGTTTCTCTCCATAGTTCTGTTATGGTGATGTCTGCCCTAGACCTGTCCTCTTCATGTGTTCTGATGACTGAATGTGAACAGCCACCAATTTCCAAAATCAAGACAGGTGGAATACAACTCAAATTGGGGTGCACGGCAAGGTGGGGGTCAGCCATCGACCAATTCAATGAATAAAACAAGATAGCCAGCACTAAATGTGCACTACTGCACTAAAAATTCCAAAAAATTGCAATGTCTTGAGCTACCTCGCCACGTCACGATTTGCCGTGACGTGGCGGGGTAGCTCAAGAAATTGCAATTTTGTGCCAAAAATCTCAAATTTTAATAAGTACAGTTTGGAATTTTTAGTGCTGTAGTGCACATTTAGTGCTGGCTTTCTTATTTTTTCGTTGTTGAATTGGTCGGTGCCTGACCCCCACCTTGCCGTGAACCCAAATTTGGGCTGTATTCCAACTGTCTTGATTTTGGCAATTGGTGGCTGTTCACATTCAGTCATCAAGCCCTGTCCACAGGCTATTTACTTGAAGCAGCATTTGCTTGGGCCTGTTCCGCCATAGCCATAATTTAGTTATGGGTATGGGATTGAAAAACACCAAGTAAGTGCTACGCTACTAAGAACAATTCTACTTTTCATATGTGAGGCCGTATGGCACATTGTATATAAAAATATTTTAGAGTAGGACTGCCCCAAAGAGATTTGCCATGTCGTGTTACGGGGTAGCTCAAGAAATTGCAATGTTTACCCAAAAATCACAAATTTCAATAATAAGTACAGTTTGGAATTTTTAGTGCTGTAGTGCTGTAGTGTAGTGTAGTGCTGTAGTGCTGCACATTTAGTGCTGGCTTTCTTATGTTTCCAACTGCATATGGGACAGGACACTTAACACCGACGGCGGGGTCCCCAAATTGCTTCAGGCCATGGGGAACCGCGTGTCAGCGCAGAGGAGGAAGGTCTCACACGCTCCACAACACCGGTGGTGAACTCTGATTCTGGGATCAGCCCCAGGGTAGAGCCACATCTCGCAATGGTGGCTGAATCCCTGGCCGCGCACCACGGGTTGCGCTGAAAGGCAAACATCCATTCCCCATTACCGGGACACTCTGCACCCTTCTTTATTGACACCGACGTGGCCACGGAGCCGGGTCAGGCCAGACACAGCAACCCCAAAATACCACTGGCCGGTGACAGGTGAGCCCTGAGGCCCTGGGGTGCTGCACTTGCTCTACCCTGTTGCGGTCCAAACCCGCTGTGCTTGCACTATACTGTTGCGGTCCAAACTTGCTGTGCTTGCACTGCCCTGTTGCGATCCAAACCCGCCTGTGCCACCACCACACTGCTGCGGTCTGTACCCACCTGTGTTACCACCGCCCTGCTGCAGTCCGTACCTACCTGTGGCAGCACCACCCTGCTGCGGTCCGTGCCTGCTGTGCCCTGCCACCATCTGTGCCCATCTGTGTTGCTGCTGTCTATGCCGATATCTGGAGCCATACCTTTAAGTGTGTGTCCTCCCAGCCCACACCATAATATAATCAAGCCTCCAGCAGTATTGTAACAGCTTGTCCCTCCCTGGCCTATGTGTCTGGACTTTAATGTAATCAGGCCTAGGTCAATATCTAGTGGATGACTGTGTCTTTGTTCTTCTCTGCATGGGACTCAACCAATACCAGCCTGTAGTTACTGGAAACTTTTCCATAAAAAGTCATCTACTCAAAAGTGGGTGTGAACCCTTTCCCATGCAGTGGGTGGATCTAAGGAGAGGTGGCAGATTCAGCCACATGTTTAGTTGGTTGATGCTTTGCTGGCTGAAGGGCTGAGGATCTGTGCTGAGGGCAATTCCTGGTGCCTGTGTATGGACTATGGGACATTGAATATCAGCTGCTGCATTGGATTGTGTTGTCTCAGCCACACTACTGGATTAAAGGAACTCATCTAAGGACTGTTGTTGCATTTTGCTTGGTGTCGGAATCCTTGGTAGCGCCCTGGATCAGTTTTCTTTGTGTGGACTCATTGTGGACTCTAAAGAACTATTTGGATATTGGATGTTTTATGCTCCCTGCCTCAATAAAGCTTGTTGGATTGTTCATCGTCATGGTGTCCCTGCCTGCTCTGTTGCATATCCCGTCACAAACTGGTTGGCAGCAGAGGGATCAGTGCAGAAGGAATGGAGGACAACGGACCATCAATATCTGGAACCAGAACCTCAGAGTAGAAGAACTGGACTTTGTTGAGCCTACAAACAAAGGCCCGTGAATTAGGAGTCTGCTACAAAGGACTCTCCAAGGAGCAAATAATTGAGGCTTTGGAAGACGCTAGCCTGCAAGATGGCACTGAGGAAGTATTTCCACAGCAAGGGGAGGAAAGACAGGAGCTGAAGGTAAAAACTAGGGATGAGCGAATGTATTCTCCACTATTCAGTATCCGACGGATAATGGTGTATTCGAGGTATTCGCTATACGACGGCTAATATGGTATTTGCTTCGGTACTTTCATTTTAATTTCTGGACTTCCTGGCTCCTTTTTCCAGCCAATGAACACATCTGACGTTGCTTGCCCTCACAGTAATGCCACAGCCATCTTTGTTGTGGTGTTACTGTAATTGGCTTGGCCGCACGGCGTCTTAGGGGCAGTGGCGTAGCTACTGCTTTTGCCGCCCGGGGCGGTCGTCAAATTTGCCGCCCCCCTCTGTTGGCCGTCGATAATCCAGAAACTTTCAAAAATCCGGAAAACCATCAAAATATTTATTTTTCATGGAACTACAATCAAAGATCTAATTGTAGACTGCTGCTATTAGTCCTAGACTTTCACCTTTTTACACTCATGTTGGCCTATTATATACACACACACACACAGCTCTGCTGCATACATACAGACACACACAGCTGTTATGATCCGGAACCATGGAAGACCACCACAAATCATTGAAAAAAGGTGACAAGAGCATTGGCAACTAATCTGGCCGCCATCCCCTTACTAACCATCACAACTAGCAGTAGCCGAGGGGTGAACTAACATCCTGTGCACCGCGAACCCAGCTGGAGAACTAACTATCCTAAAGGTAGGAAAGATGAATAACTCTCTGCCTCAGAAAATAGACAAGATTAGCAAGCCCCCCACATTCAAAGACTGCATTGATATAGGAAAAACACAATACACAGATAGATGACAGGATTAGCAAAAGGTGAGGCCCCCGCTGACTAAAATAGGAAAGGACAGGAAAGGGACTGATGGTGGCCAGAGAAAAACCCTGCAAAATACCAACTTCCTGATAGTACAAAAGGTCCTCAGATCGCACGATCTGAACTCCGTCCTATACCAGGTGCCCTTGTCATACCAATGAACAGAAAACAAGAATTATAACAAAGTCAACAAGCCACAAACTCATGGACTCAAAGGAGCTATACTCTACACAGAACTGCAGGGAGTTCCTCAACAATCCACTGGGAGGGAAAATCCCTGCAAGCGAATAAACTGAAAATAACCACAGCAAATGACAAACCCAGATAAACAAAAGAACCAGACAATAAATAAAGAGCAAGCACTTATCTGGCGAAGATGTGGTGTAGAGCAGGATTAAGCAGGCTGGAGATACAAAGAACAACTGACATCCGGCTACAGCCTGCAATCAGACCAGGATTTAAATAAGCAGAGAGTTAGCAAAGGAAACACACACTGCACAACACACCTGGTCCAAGTCCAAACCATTCCTGGCCACCAGAGGGAGCCTCCCAGCAGACAAAACATAACTAACATTTACAACAGTACCCCCCGCTTGAGGAGGGGTCACCGAACCCTCACCCACGCCACCGGGTCGCTCGGGATGCAGCCTGATGGAAGGTGTGAACCAATCTGTCCGCATGAATGTCAGAAGCCACAACCCAAGAGTTATCCTCCTGCCCATAACCCTTCCATTTCACAAGGTACTGAAGCTGACGCCTACTGCGACGGGAATCCAGAATTTTTTCAACCTCATACTCCAGATCCCCTTGTACCAAAACAGGGTCAGGAGGCGCCGCTGCAGGAACTGCTGGCTCCACATGTTTCTTCAACAAGGACTTATGGAAGACATTGTGAATCTTAAATGACGCAGGCAGAGTCAAACGGAAAGATACAGGGTTAATAATCTCCGAAATCTTATAAGGTCCAATAAATCTGGGCTTAAATTTAGGAGACGGAACTCTCATAGGAATATTTTTAGAGGACAACCACACCATGTCCCCTACTTTAAACCGGGGACCAACAGTCCGACGCCGGTTGGCAAACTTTTGGGCAGTTTCTTGGGACTGAAACAATTTATCCACTACCTGCCCCCAAATCTGCTGCATTCTGTTGACCACCAAATCCACCCCTGGACAGTCAGACGCCTCAAGCTGCCCTGAGAGGAACCTAGAGTGATACCCAAAATTGCAGAAAAAGGGGGACACCAACGTGGTAGAGCTAGCTCTATTGTTAAGGGCAAATTCAGCCAAAGGCAAAAACGAAACCCAGTCATCCTGATCCGCAGAAACAAAACACCGTAAATAGGTCTCCAGGGTCTGGTTAGCCCTTTCAGTCTGAGCATTGGTCTGAGGATGAAACGCCGAGGAGAAAGACAGCTGAACACCCAATTTGGAGCAAAAAATCCTCCAAAACCTGGATACAAACTGCACCCCTCTGTCAGAAACAATGTTTTCGGGAATACCATGCAAACGAACAACATGTTGGAAAAACAAAGGCACCAACTCTGATGAAGACGGCGACTTAGATAGGGGAACCAAGTGGACCATCTTGGAGAATCTGTCACAGATCACCCAAATCACAGTCATTTTCTGAGAGACGGGAAGCTCTGAAATAAAATCTATAGAGATGTGCGTCCAAGGTTTCTTAGGTACAGGCAAAGGCAATAATAGCCCACTAGAACGTGAACAACAGGGCTTGGACCTAGAACAAACTCCACACGACTGCACAAAACGATGGACATCTCGGGACAGGGAACGCCACCAAAAAGAGCGTCTCACAAGATCCCGAGTACCAAAAATGCCAGGATGACCCGCCAAAACAGAGCAATGAACCTCAGATACAACTCGGTCTCTCCATTGGTCTGGGACAAACAGTTTCCCTGTAGGACACCTCTCAGGTTTATCCCCCAGAAATTCTGCCAGTGCCAACCGCAGATCAGGCGAAATAGCTGAGCAAACTACACCATCATTCAGTATAGTAGACAGGTTCGACAACCTCCAAAGAGTCAGCGCAGAAACTCCTGGAAAGGGCATCGGCCTTAACATTCTTGGTGCCCGGCAAAAAAGAGACCACAAAACTAAACCGGGTAAAAAACAAAGCCCACGTGGCCTGCCGAGGATTCAACCTCTTGGCCGATTCCAGATAGATGAGATTCTTGTGGTCCGTAAGCACCACAACTTGATGCCTAGCCCCCTCCAACCAATGCCTTTACTCTTCAAATGCCCACTAAATAGCCAATAATTCCCAGTTCCCCACATCATAATTCTGTTCAGAAGGAGAAAACTTCTGAGAGAAAAAGGCACAGGGCTTAAGTTTACCCAAAGTAGCGTCTCGTTGAGACAGAACAGCACCTGCTCCGATCTCTGAGGCATCGATCTTAACTTGAAATGGGCAAGACACATCAGATTGCTGCAGAACTGGGGCAGAAGTGAATCGCCTTTTAAGCTCCTGGAAGGCCACAATAGCCTCAGGGGTCCAATGCTCAGCATCAGCTCCCTTCTTTGTCAAATCTGTCAGAGGTTTGACAAAGGCAGACAAATTGGCTATAAATTTACGGTAAAAATTAGCAAACCCCAAAAACCGCTGCAGGGACTTTAGAGAAGTCGGTTGCACCCAGTCGTAAATAGCCTGAACCTTAACCGGGTCCATTTCGATAGCGGAGGGAGACAGTATGAAGCCCAAAAAGGAAATCCTTTGCACCCCAAAGAGGCACTTTGACCCCTTAACGTACAGTGCATTATCCTTAAGTATCTGAAAAACATCATACTTGCCCAACATGAGAGTCCCAATCATCAGAAAAAATCAAGATGTCATCCAAATACACAATCAAAAATTTACCAATAAGGTCCCGAAAAATATCATTCATGAAGGCCTGGAAGACGGAGGGTGCATTAGTGAGCCCAAAAGGCATCACTAGGTACTCAAAATGCCCCTCAGGAGTATTAAAAGCCGTCTTCCATTCATCACCCTCCTTAATACGGATGAGTTTATACACACCCTTGAGATCCAGTTTCGTAAACCATTTGGCACTCTTCACTCTAGAGAACAGATCAGACATCAGAGGCAAAATGTACTGATATTTAACCGTAATTTTATTAAGAAGACGGTAATCAATACAAGGCCTCAACGAACGATCTTTCTTAGCAACAAAGAAGAAGCCAGCACCCAACGGAGAAGATGAGGGCCGAATGTGCCCCTTCTCCAATGATTCTCTGATGTATGACCGCATGGCATCATGTTCGGAAACAGACAAGTTGAAAATCCGCCCCTTGGGAAAATTACAACCGGGCACCAACTCAATGGCACAGTCACAGTCCCAGTGTGGGGGCAGAGAATCAGATTCCTGGTCATTAAATACATCACGGAAATCAGACAAGAAAGCTGGAACATCAACTGCCTGAGCAGACGTGGATGACACGGAAAGGTCCTGATGCACACCTTGACAACCCCAACTAGCTACCGGCAAGGATCTCCAGTCAATAACCGGATTATGGGTCCGCAACCACGGAATACCAGTACCAAGGTATCCTGTAGATTATGCAATACTAAAAATGTACAAGTTTCCTGATGCGCTGGTGCAACTCTCATAGGCACCTGGGTCCAAAATTGGGGTTTATGTTCTGCCAAAGGGGTAGCATCAATGCCCCTTAAAGGAATAGGAGTTTGCAAAGGAACCATGGGGAAACCACAATCCCTAGCAAACCCAAAATCCATCAAATTGAGTGCTGCCCCTGAGTCCACAAAGGCAAATGCAGAAAAGGAAGACAATGAGCAAATCAATGTGACAGACAAAAGAAACTTTGTTTGCAAAGAACCAACAGTAACAGAAGTAGCCAATCTCCTTTCACGTTTAGGGCAGACAGAGATGTTATGAGAAGCGTCTCCACAATAGAAGCACAGTCTATTCTTCCGTCTGAACCCCTGCCGATTAGCATTAGAAAGGACCCTATCACACTCCATAGGCTTCAAAGGCTGTTCCACAAGCACAAAACCAGCAGGTATCTTCCTGTGCTCACGTAAACGCCTATCAATCGGAATGGCCAAGGTCATAGAGGCATCAAGACCAGAAGGGGCAGGAAATCCTACCATTACATCCTTCACAGCATCCGCAATACCCTTGCGAAAAAGAGCCGCAAGCGCATCATCATTCCATTTGGTAAGGACCGCCCACGTACGAAATTTCTGACAAAACGTTTCTGCAGAATCCAAACCCTGAGTTAAGGACAACAAGACCTTTTCTGCTTGGTCCACAATATTGGGTTTGTCATATAATAATCCCAAGGTCTGAAAAAAGGAGTCCACATCATTGAGAATCGGATCATCAGACGCTAAAGAGAAGGCCCAGTCCTGAGGGTCACCATGCAGCAAGGAGATGACAATCTTAACCTGCTGTACGGGATTCCCTGAGGACTTAGGGCGCAGGTCAAAAAATAATTTACAATTAGTTTTGAAGCTCAAAAATCTCGACCTATCTCCCGAAAAAAATTCAGGAACAGGAATCTTAGGCTCTGCAAGGGGAGTCTGTGCAAGAAAAGACTCTATATGACGAACCTTGGCATCAAGATGAGCAACACGCTCACCCAAGTCATCCATGCTAGACAAAAGAAATCTTCCACAGAACCCAAAGAAGAAGACGAAAAACACCAAAAAAAAAATAAATAAATGTTCTTAGCAGCTCTTTTTTTCCCTTTTCCTTCTTAAGAGTACCCTTTAAATTTGTTGGCCGGATGTACTGTTATGAACCGGAACCATGGAAGACCACCACAAATCATTGGCAAAAAGGTGACAAGAGCATTGGCAAGTAATCTGGCCGCCATCCCCTTACTAACCATCACAACTAGAAGTAGGCGAGGGGTGAACCAACATCCTGTGCACCGCGAACCCAGCCAGAGAACTAACTATCCTGAAGGTAGGAAAGATGAATAACTCTCTGCCTCAGAAAATAGACAAGAATAGCAAGCCCCCTACATTCAAAGACTGCGGTGATATAGGAAAAACACAATACACAGGTAGATGACAGGATTAGCAAAAGGTGAGGCCCCCACTGACTAAAATAGGAAAGGACAGGAAAGGGACTGATGGTGGCCAGAGAAAAACCCTGCAAAATACCAACTTCCTGATAGTACAAAAAGGCCCTCAGATCGCACGATCTAAACTCCGTAATATACCAGCTGCCCTTGTCATACCAATGAACAGAAAACAAGAATTATAACAAATTTAACAAGCCACAAACACATGGACCCAAAGGAGCTATACTGCACACAGAACTGCAGGGAGTTCCTCAACAATCCACTGAAGGGGAAAATCCCTGGAAGGAAATAAACTGAAACCAACCACAACAAATGACAAACCAAGATAAGCAAAAGAACCAGACAATAAATAAAGAGCAAGCACTTATCTGGAGTAGAAGTGGTATAGAGCAGGATTAAGCAGGCTGGAGATACAAAGAACAACTGACATCCTGCAACAGCCTGCAATCAGACCAGGATTTAAATAAGCAGAGAGTTAGCAAAGGAAACACCCACTGCACAACACACCTTGTCTCTGTCCAAACCATTCCTGGCCACCAGAGGGAGCCTCCCAGCAGCCAAAACATAACTAACATTCACAACAGGCATCCTAAAAGTGGCTGTTGGACTTCATTTGTGTCCCATTGGTGCCAAGCTATTTCCAGCACCTCTACATTGCACCTTCAAACTCATTGTTACTAAGCCATTATAATAGCAAACACTGAGGAAGCTTAGTGGCATCCAAAAAGTGGCTGTTGGACCTCATTAGTGTCCCACTGGTGCAAAGCTATTTCCAGCACCTCTGCATTGCCCCCTCAAACTCATTTTTCCTAAGCCATTATAATAGCAAGCAATGAGGAAACTTAGTGGCATCCTAAAAGTGGCTGTTGGACTTTATTAGTGTCCCACTGGTGCCAAGCTATTTCCAGCACCTCTGCATTGCACCCTCAAACTCATTGTTACTAAGCCATTATAATAGCAAACACTGAGGAAACTTAGTGGCATCCTAAAAGTGGCTGTTGGACTTCATTAGTGTCCCACTGGTGCCAAGCTATTTTCAGCACCTCTGCATTGCACCCTCAAACTCATTTTTACTAAACCATTATAATAGCAAGCACTGAGGAAACTTAGTGGCATCCTAAAAGTGGCTGTTGGACTTCATTAGTGTCCCACTGGTGCCAAGCTATTTCCAGCACCTCTGCATTGCACCCTCAAACTCATTGTTACTAAGCCATTATAATAGCAAACACTGAGGAAACTTAGTGGAATCCTAAAAGTGGCTGTTGGACTTCATTAGTGTCCCACTGGTGCCAAGCTATTTCCAGCACCTCTGCATTGCACCCTCAAACTCAATTTTACTAAGCCATTATAATAGCAAACACTGAGGAAACTTCGTGGCATCCTAAAAGTGGCTGTTGGACTTCATTAGTGTCCCACTGGTGCCAAGCTATTTCCAGCACCTCTGCATTGCACCCTCAAACTCATTGTTACTAAGCCATTATAATAGCAAACACTGAGGAAACTTAGTGGCATCCTAAAAGTGGCTGTTGGACTTCATTAGTGTCCCACTGGTGCCAAGCTATTTCCAGCACCTCTGCATTGCACCCTCAAACTCACTGTTACTAAGCCATTATAATAGCAAACACTGAAGAAACTTAGTGGCATCCTAAAAGTGGCTGTTGGACTTCATTAGTGTCCTACTGTTGCCAAACTATTTCCAGCACCTCTGCATTGCACCCTCAAACTCATTTTCACTAAGCCATTATAATAGCAAACACTGAGGAAACTTAGTGGCATCCTAAAAGTGGCTGTTGGACTTCATTTGTGTCCCACTGGTGCTAAGCTATTTCGAGCACCTCTGCATTGCACCCTCAAACACATTGTTACTAAGCCATTATAATAGCAAACACTGAGGAAACTTAGTAGCATCCTAAAAGTGGCTGTTGGAATTCATTATTGTCTCACTGGTGCCAAGCTATTTCCAGCACCTCTGCATTGCACCCTCAAACTCATTGTTACTAAGCCATAATAATAGCAAGCACTAAGGACACTTAGTGGCATCCTAAAAGTGGCTGTTGGACTTCTTTAGTGTCCCACTGGTACCAAGCTATTTCAAGCACCTCTGCATTGCACCCTCAAACTCATTGTTACTAATCCATTATAATAGCAAACACTGAGGAAACTTAGTGGCATCCTAAAAATGGCTGTTGGAATTTATTATTGCCCACTGGTGCCAAACTATTTCCAACACCTCTGCATTGCACCCTCAAACTCATTGTTACTAAGCCATTATAATAGCAAACACTGAGGAAACTTAGTGGCATCCTAAAAGTGGCTGTTGGATTTTATTATTGCCCACTGGTGCCAAGCTATTTCCAGCACCTCTGCATTGCACCCTCAAACTCATTGTTACTAAGCCATTATAATAGCAAACACTGAGGAAACTTAGTGGCATCCTAAAAGTGGCTGTTGGACTTCATTAGTGTCCCACTGGTGCCAAGCTATTTCCAGCACCTCTGCATTTCACCCTTAAACTCATTGTTACTAAGCCATTATAATAGCAAACACTGAGGAAACTTAGTGGCATCCTAAAAGTGGCTGTTGGACTTCATTAGTTTCCCACTGGTGCCAAGCTATTTCCAGCACCTCTGCATTGCACCCTCAAACTCATTGTTACTAAGAGGATAATCCTCACTAATAAAAGGACAAACAATACAAATAAGGTTTGGCCCCTCCTACTTTTTCAAGGGTTCAATGCAAACCATAAATAAGCTAGTACCGCTATACAAGGTGGAACTTTTCTCACCCATACACCAGGTGCCAGTTTCAGAAAGTCCACTGATAAATAAAGAAATGGATTTATCTCACCAAATGCTGATATACCACATATTAGATTCAAATGGGTTCAGGCATCCTCCTGGCGGAACCTCATAATTAAGAAAATGTACCTTCCAACGCGTTTCGTTAGAAAAGCAAACTCATCAGGGGAGCTTATAATTGTGGCAATTGCATCTCAGGTCTCATTAAAAATGAGTACAAAATATCCATCATATGCAATAAACATAGACTCAATAGGGAATCATGTATGCGGTAAATCCAATTCAGGTCCCATAAGCCATGGACCTCACTCCTAATGACATGCTGAAATACATTTATAGATAAATAAACACCAGCATGTCAGGACGATTCATTCCATGACAGCATACAAACATAGCAGGGGGACTCACCACGTGGCAGGAGCGGCCGTGCTTATCGCTCTAACAAGAGAGCCACCGCAGACTGTCAGGGTTTAAATGTTCCCACCCTGCACCAGCGTGTGACGTGGTTTCCGCCCATCCCGGTCACATGACCGCAGATGAGCACACCACGTCATGATGTTTACACCGTAGCCGTGGTAATGGGCGCCTCCCCTCAACAAGTCATGTGACATCACGTCACACAAACAAGGAAGACAGCCCGATATTAAACTGCAGGCACACAGTAACATTCCGTTTTGTATGCAAATTCAGAGAATCGTCCAATCCTCCAAAGATGATTCACAAGTAATCACTAGGAGGGTATTGCTTGTACAGAAAAGAAACTGCTCATAACTCAGTGATTAAACCCGCTTATTTTAAACAGTCGGTTTCACCAGTGTATATCACAAGCAGTGTAAAGGTGATTGCATACCATACTCAACAGGTCACAGCCATACCACCACAATAATCAAAGACATATTCGTGGAGAACAATAGCCCCACTTTAGGAGGATGTCACCCAGAAATATGGGGACCTCAAAATAGCTCAAAATCAATATTATACTCAAGGGTCAAAATAGCAAAGGGGCTCAGATATCAAATTAATCAGATTAAAAAACACCTACTGAAAGGCTAACAATTAATTATGTCCATATCGATCACAGCAAACCTCTAATACCTACAGGGTTCATCAGGAGAACCATGGAAAATACCATTAAAGAGTAGAAATAGAAACCGCCACATAGAGACTACCCTTACCCTAATTAAACTAACTTTCAGGGATGGCCCTACCTATCACGTGGGGGTCGGCGCCGTATGACAGAACGATGTGTGGGCGCCCCCACTTGGCCGACGTCTCACCCTCCTAACTGAGCTCCCCCTACAACACCACTAAATAAAGGGTGCAAAAGAGAGTTCCTCATTTAAATCATTAGGATGAAGTGTCTTCAACCAGAAAATCCATCTGGATTCTTGTTGTAAAAGTCTCTTGTCCCAGTCCCCTCCTCTAGGCGGAGGCTTGAGGCTTGATGTGATCTATACCCTGAAATTTCAAAACAGTGGAATCTCCATTATGTACTTTATTAATGTGCCTCGCCAATGATGTATCATTATTAAGTCTAAGTCTAAGTATTTAGGTGTAACCCTTGATAGAAGTCTAACTTTTAAATCCCATCTGGATAAATTGGCACAGAAACTGAAAGCACGTAATAATATTATTCAGAAACTTTGTGGATCCTCATGGGGCTCGGCAACATCTGTTTTGAGAACATCTACTCTTGCCCTGGTGTACTCTGCTGCAGAATACTGTGCTCCAGCATGGTTAAATAGCTGTCATGTAAACTTAATTGACACTCAGCTGAACAACTCTTTGCGTATAATATCTGGTGCTATTAGACCTACTCCTGTTCACTGGTTACCTGTGCTGGGTCATATCGCACCCGCAAATCTAAGAAGACAAAAGCTCCTACTTAAAGAGTACACTAAAGTAGTGAATAATGAAAAACTTCCAATACACCAAAATATCAGAGATGTTACAATACAACGATTGAAATCAAGACATCCACCCATCCGAACTGCAATCACCTTGCATGAACAAAACTTCAATTTAGAGGAGAAATGGCGAGAACTTTGGGTCAATGTAGTAGAAGGTGATCCCCAAATGTTCCCTAATTTACAAAACCCTCCACCAGGCTTCAATCTACCAAGGAAAACATGGGTTACTCTAAATCGTATCAGAACAAACTTTGGCGTCTGTGCAGATTTTATGTTTAAGTGGGGAAAATATGACTCTCCGACCTGTGACTGTGGAGCAGATCATCAAACTATCCAGCACATTGTTGAGGAGTGCCCCCTGAGATCCTACCATGGTGACAAGAAGGATTTCTATATTGTAAATGATAACGCTATTGCATATATAGAAAATCTTGATATTCAAATTTGATTTTTATCCTGTTGATATTTTTCAATCACTGTCTATTGTCTGGTGTTTATTTTTATATGATGGTAAGGTATACGTTCATACGATTAAATAAATATTAAGTCTAATGTCCCTCAGATGTTAGGATGAAGTGTCTTCAACCAGAAAATCCATCTGGATTCTTGTTGTAAAAGTCTCTTGTCCCAGTCCCCTCCTCTAGGCGGAGGCTTGATGTGATCTATACCCTGAAATTTCAAAACAGTGGAATCTCCATTATATACTTTATTAATGTGCCTCGCCAATGATGTATCATTATTAAGTCTAATGTCCCTCAGATGTTTTCCTATCCGTCGTCTCAATTCCCTGCGAGTTTTACCTATATACATAATTATTAAGCAATCTGACAAAGGGGGGAACACTGTTGTGATGGATCGAGAAAAATATCTTGAAATGTGTTATAACATCCTAGGGGACAAAAATAGTTATGTGAAACTGAAGTCCAATCCATCACAGCAGTATTGGAAGGATTTAAGATTGATTCTCCTGACTGCATTGGAGAAGGAATTGATCAGTAAGTCTGAGTTTGACTTCCTCCTTCCAAGGCACCCAGTGTTTGCCACTTTCTACAGTCTACCCAAACTGCATAAAGGGACTAACCCCCTGAAAGGTAGACCTATTATTTCTGGGGTCGACAATCTGACACAGAATCTTGTTGTCTATCTTGATAACATCCTCAAGCCATTTGTTTTAGGCTTGGACTCTTACCTGTCGGATACAACTGACCTGCTGAGAAAAGTGGAAGGACTTACATTCGAGGAAGAAACGCTCCTTGTGGGTATTGATGTTGAATCTTTGTACTCGTCCATACGCCATGACTTGGGATTGTCGGCGGCCCAATATTTTTTGAAAGGCAGGGGAATACAGTGTGAAGAACACACTGGTTTTGTCCTGGATATCCTCAAGTTTTGCATGACACACAATATTTTTTCCTTTGATGGCCACACCTTCCACCAGCTCAGGGGCACAGCGATGGGGAGCCCCTGTGCCCCATCATACGCAAATCTGCTCCTGGGCTGGTGGGAGGAAACAGTGGTCTTCAGAGAGGACCGTGAGTCCATCAATGAGAACATCGGAATCTGGTACAGATTCATTGATGATATCTTTATGGTGTGGAAAGGCAATGAAGCTGGACTAAAGAGGTTCATGGATGATTTGAATAAAAACGACTTGGGGCTTTTTTTCACCTTTTGAGATGAATAAGTCACAATTATCCTTTTTTGACCTTCTGATCGAGAAAGACTCGGGAGGCAATTTGATAACGAGTACTTACCGTAAACCGACTTCAACAAACTCGTTATTAAAATGGGAAAGCAGTCATCCCCTGAGTTTGAAGAGGGGCATCCCAAAGGGACAGTTCGCTAGAATTCGGAGAAACTGTTCTGATGAAATGTATTTCAAAAACCAGTCTAAAGATCTAGAGAAAAGATTCCTGGAAAGAGGATATCCAGGACAAGTGATAAGTAGAGCGGCTGCTGACATAGAGAAGGTCAAAAGAACAGATCTTCTATACCCCCCTAAAAAATTGGTGAAGGACGAGGGCAGGGATGTGATGAGATTCATAACAACTTTTAACAATGGAGCGGGTGATGTAAGAAATATCCTTGAGAAATATTGGCCCATTTTAAAAATGGATGGCGATATAGGAGACTTTCTTACAGACAGGCCATCCATCACATATAGGAGAGCGAGATCACTGAAGGATCGGCTGGTTCACAGCTATCTCAACCCAAAAAATCCCTTTGAGGCTATACCAACGTTGAAGGGTTGTTATAGATGTAATGGATGTATTGCCTGTAACTCCATCATAGTGGGAAAAAAATTCCACAGTCAAGTGACCAAGAATGAGTATGACATCCGATCGTTTATTAATTGTAGAACACGAGGTGTGATATATAAGGCGACCTGTATATGCAGTATGGAGTATATAGGTAAAACTCGCAGGGAATTGAGACGACGGATAGGAAAACATCTGAGGGACATTAGACTTAATAATGATACATCATTGGCGAGGCACATTAATAAAGTATATAATGGAGATTCCACTGTTTTGAAATTTCAGGGTATAGATCACATCAAGCCTCTGCCTAGAGGAGGGGACTGGGACAAGAGACTTTTACAACAAGAATCCAGATGGATTTTCTGGTTGAAGACACTTCATCCTAATGGTTTAAATGAGGAACTCTCTTTTGCACCCTTTATTTAGTGGTGTTGTAGGGGGAGCTCAGTTAGGAGGGTGAGACGTCGGCCGAGTGGGGGCGCCCACACATCGTTCTGTCATACGGCGCCGACCCCCACGTGATAGGTAGGGCCATCCCTGAAAGTTAGTTTAATTAGGGTAAGGGTAGTCTCTATGTGGCGGTTTCTATTTCTACTCTTTAATGGTATTTTCCATGGTTCTCCTGATGAACCCTGTAGGTATTAGAGGTTTGCTGTGATCGATATGGACATAATTAATTGTTAGCCATTCAGTAGGTGTTTTTTAATCTGATTAATTTGATATCTGAGCCCCTTTGCTATTTTGACCCTTGAGGATAATATTGATTTTGAGCTATTTTGAGGTCCCCATATTTCTGGGTGACATCCTCCTAAAGTGGGGCTATTGTTCTCCACGAGTATGTCTTTGATTATTGTGGTGGTATGGCTGTGACCTGTTGAGTATGGTATGCAATCACCTTTACACTGCTTGTGATATACACTGGTGAAACCGACTGTTTAAAATAAGCGGGTTTAATCACTGAGTTATGAGCAGTTTCTTTTCTGTACAAGCAATACCCTCCTAGTGATTACTTGTGAATCATCTTTGGAGGATTGGACGATTCTCTGAATTTGCATACAAACCGGAATGTTACTGTGTGCCTGCAGTTTAATATCGGGCTGTCTTCCTTGTTTGTGTGACGTGATGTCACATGACTTGTTGAGGGGAGGCGCCCATTACCACGGCTACGGTGTAAACATCATGACGTGGTGTGCTCATCTGCGGTCATGTGACCGGGATGGGCGGAAACCACGTCACACGCTGGTGCAGGGTGGGAACATTTAAACCCTGAGAGTCTGCGGTGGCTCTCTTGTTAGAGCGATAAGCACGGCCGCACCTGCCACGTGGTGAGTCCCCCTGCTATGTTTGTATGCTGTCATGGAATGAATCGTCCTGACATGCTGGTGTTTATTTATCTATAAATGTATTTCAGCATGTCATTAGGGGTGAGGTCCATGGCTTATGGGACCTGAATTGGATTTACCGCATACATGACTCCCTATTGAGTCTATGTTTATTGCATATGATGGATATTTTGGACTCATTTTTAATGAGACCTGAGATGCAATTGCCACAATTATAAGCTCCCCTGATGAGTTTGCTTTTCTAACGAAACGCGTTGGGAGGTACATTTTCTTAATTATGAGGTTCCGCCAGGAGGATGCCTGAACCATTTGAATCTAATATGTGGTATAATCAGAATTTGGTGAGATAAATCCATTTCTTTATTTATCAGTGGACTTTCTGAAACTGGCACCTAGTGTATGGGTGAGAAAAGTTCCACCTTGTATAGCGGTACTAGCTTATTTATGGTTTGCATTGAACCCTTGAAAAAGTAGGAGGGGCCAAACCTTATTTGTATTGTTTGTCCTTTTATTAGTGAGGATTATCCTCATTTTTATGAATAAATTAATTAAAAGTTAAATTTTAAATTTTTTTTCGCATATGGTGACCCTGATGCGCAATATTGCTGTTCTGATTTGTTAACTTGTGAATTTAACCCAGTGGCTATTTATATTCATTGTTACTAAGCCATAATAATAGCAAGCACTGAGGAAACTTAGTGGCATCCTAAATGTGGCTGTTGGACTTCAATAGTGTCCCACTGGTGCCAAGCTATTTCAAGCACCTCTGCATTGCACCATCAAACTCATTGTTACTAAGCCATTATAGTAGCAAACACTGAGGAAACTTAGTGGCATCCTAAAAGTGGCTGTTGGATTTTGTTATTGCCCACTGGTGCCAAGCTATTTCCAGCACCTCTGCATTGCACCCTCAAACTCATTGTTACTAAGCCATTATAATAGCAAACACTGAGGAAACTTAGTGGCATCCTAAAAGTGGCTGTTGGACTTCATTAGTGTCCCACTGGTGCCAAGCTATTTCCAGCACCTCTGCATTGCACCCTCAAACTCATTGTTACTAAACCATTATAATAGCAAACACTGAGGAAACTTAGTGGCATCCTAAAAGTGGCTGTTGGACCTTATTAGTGTCCCACTGGTGCAAAGATATTTCCAGCACCTCTGCATTGCACCCTCAAACTCATTTTTACTAAGCCATTATAATAGCAAACACTGAGGAAACTTAGTGGCATCCTAAAAGTGGCTGTTGGACTTCATTAGTGTCCCACTGGTGCCAAGCTATTTCCAGCACCTCTGCATTGCACCCTCAAACTCATTTTTACTAAGCCATTATAATAGCAAACACTGAGGAAACTTAGTGGCATCCTAAAAGTGGCTGTTGGACTTCATTAGTGTCCCACTGGTGCCAAGCTATTTCCAACACCTCTGCATTGCACCCTCAAACTCATTGTTACTAAGCCATTATAATAGAAAACACTGAGGAAACTTAGTGGCATCCTAAAAGTGGCTGTTGGACTTCATTTGTGTCCCACTGGTGCCAAGCTTTTTCGAGCACCTCTGCATTGCACCCTCAAACGCATTGTTACTAAGCCATTATAATAGCAAACACTGGGGAAACTTAGAGGCATCCAAAAAGTGGCTGTTGGACTTCATTAGTATCTCACTGGTGCCAAGCTATTTCCAGCACCTCTGCACTGCACCCTCAAACTCATTTTTACTAACCCACTATAATAGCAAACACTGAGGAAACCTAATGGCATCCTAGAAGTGGCTGTTGGTATCATTAGTGTCCCACTGGTGCCAAGCTATATCCAGCACCTCTGCATTGCACCCTCAAACTCATTGTTACTAAGCCATTATAATAGCAAACACTGAGGAAACTTAGTGGCATCCTAAAAGTGGCTGTTGGACTTCATTAGTGTCCCACTGGTGCCAAGCTATTTCCAGCACCTCTGCATTGCACCCTCAAACTCATTGTTACTAAGCCATTATAATAGCAAACACTGAGGAAACTTAGTGGCATCCTAAAAGTGGCTGTTGGACTTCATTAGTGTCCCACTGGTGCCAAGATATTTCCAGCACCTCTGCATTTCACCCTCAAACTCATTTTTACTAAGCCATTATAATAGCAAACACTGAGCAAACTTAGTGGCATCCTAAAAGTGGCTGTTGGACTTCATTATTGTCCCACTGGTGCCAAGCTATTTCCAGCACCTCTGCATTGCACCCTCAAACTTATTGTTACTAAGCCATTATAATAGCAAACACTGAGGAAACTTAGTGGCATCCTAAATGTGGCTGTTGGACTTCATTATTGTCCGACTGGTGCCAAGCTATTTCCAGCACCTCTGCATTGCACCCTCAAACACATTGTTACTAAGCCATTATAATAGCAAACACTGAGGAAACTTAGTGGCATCCTAAAAGTGGCTGTTGGACTTCATTTATGTCCCACTGGTGCCAAGCTATTTCGAGCACCTCTGCATTGCACCCTCAAACGCATTGTTACTAAGCCATTATAATAGCAAACACTGGGGAAACTTAGAGGCATCCAAAAAGTGGCTGTTGGACTTCATTAGTGTCCCACTGGTGCCAAGCTATTTCCAGCACCTCTGCATTGCACCTTCAAACTCATTTTTACTAAGCCATTATAATAGCAAACACTGAAGAAATTTAGTGGCATCCTAAAAGTGGCTGTTGGACTTCATTAGTGTCCCACTGGTGTTAATCTATTTCCAGCACCTCTGCATTGCACCCTCAAACTCATTGTTACTAAGCCATTATAATAGCAAACACTGAGGAAACTTAGTGGCATCTTAAAAGTGGCTGTTGGACTTCATTAGTGTCCCACTGGTGCCAAGCTATTTCCAGCACCTCTGCATTGCATCCTCAATCTCATTGTTACTAAGCCATTATAATAGCAAACACGGAGGAAACTTAGTGGCATCCTAAAAGTGGCTTTTGGACTTCATTAGTATCTCACTGGTGCCAAGCTATTTCCAGCACCTCTGCACTGCACCCTCAAACTCATTTTTACTAACCCACTATAATAGCAAACACTGAGGAAACTTAGTGGCATCCTAGAAGTGGCTGTTGGATTTCATTAGTGTCCCACTGGTGCCAAGCTATATCCAGCACCTCTGCATTGCACCCTCAAACTCATTGTTACTAAGCCATTATAATAGCAAACACTGAGGAAACTTAGTGGCATCCTAGAAGTGGCTGTTGGATTTCATTAGTGTCCCACTGGGGCCAAGCTATTTCCAGCACCTCTGCATTGCACCCTCAAACTTTTTGTTACTAAGGCTATGTGCGCACGTGTGCGCTCTGCACCGCACCAAAAATGTGCACTTTAGAGAGCAGCTGAAAAGCTGCGTTCTGTAGCGCATGGTGCTGGCAGATTCGTGCGCTCTGCATGCTGCCTCTCCCTATAGACAGCATGCAGAACGCATGAAAAAAGGGACATGTCACTTCTTAGAACGCAGCGATTCGGCAAGCAGCCGAATCGCTACGTTCTAACATGCCACGTGCGTACGGCCCCTGCACAATCTCCATAGATTGTGCAGGGGACGCAGGACGCATGCAGTTACGCTGCATTGCAGAACGCAGCGTAACTGCATGTAATACGCACACGTGCGCACATACCCTAAGCCATTATAATAGCAAACACGGAGGAAACTTAGTGGCATCCTAAAAGTGGCTGTTGGACTTCATTAGTGTCCCACTGGTGTTAAGCTATTTCCAGCACCTCTGCATTGCACCCTCAAAGTCATTGTTACTAAGGCTATGTGCGCACGTGTGCGCTCTGCACCGCACCGAAAATGTGCGCTTCATAGCGCAGCTGAAAAGCTGCGTTCTGAAGCGCATGGTGCCGGCAGATTCGTGCGCTCTGCAAGCTGCCTCTCCCTATAGACAGCATGCAGAACGTATGAAAGAAGTGACATGTCACTGCTTAGAACGCAGCGATTCGGCAAGCAGCCGAATCGCTGCGTTCTAACATGCCACGTGCGCACGGCCCCTGCACAATCTCCATAGATTGTGCAGGGGACGCAGGACGCATGCAGTTACGCTGCGTTGCAGAACGCAGCGTAACTGCATGTAATACGCACACGTGCGCACATACCCTAAGCCATTATAATAGCAAACACGGAGGAAACTTAGTGGCATCCTTAAAGTGGCTGTTGGACTTCATTAGTATCCCACTGGTGCGAAGCTATTTCCAGCACCTCTGCACTGCACCCTCAAACTCATTTTTACTAACCCATTATAATAGCAAACACTGAGAAAACCTAATGGCATCCTAGAAGTGGCTGTTGGATTTCATTAGTGTCCCACTGGTGCCAAGCTATTTCCAGCACCTCTGCATTGCACCCTCAAACTCATTGTTACTAAGCCATTATAATAGCAAACACTGAGGAAACTTAGTGGCATCCTAAAAGTGGCTGTTGGACTTCATCAGTGTCCCACTGGTGCCAAGCTATTTCCAGCACCTCTGCATTGCACCCTCAAACTTATTGTTACTAAGGCTATGTGCGCACGTCTGCGCTCTGCACCGCACCAAAAATGTGCGCTTTAGAGCGCAGCTGAAAAGCTGCGTTCTGTAGCGCATGGTGCTGGCAGATTCGTGCGCTCTGCATGCTGCCTCTCCCTATAGACAGCATGCAGAACGCATGAAAAAAGTGACATGTCACTTCTTAGAACGCAGCAATTCGGCAAGCAGCCGAATCGCTACGTTCTAACATGCCACGTGCGTACGGCCCCTGCACAATCTCCATAGATTGTGCAGGGGACGCAGGACGCATGCAGTTACGCTGCATTGCAGAACGCAGCGTAACTGCATGTAATACGCACACGTGCGCACATACCCTAAGCCATTATAATAGCAAACACTGAGGAAACTTAGTGGCATCTTAAAAGTGGCTGTTGGACTTCATTAGTGTCCCACTGGTGCCAAGCTATTTCCAGCACCTCTGCATTGCATCCTCAAACTCATTGTTACTAAGCCATTATAATAGCAAACACGGAGGAAACTTAGTGGCATCCTAAAAGTGGCTGTTGGACTTCATTTGTGTCCCACTGGTGCCAAGCTATTTCGAGCACCTCTGCATTGCACCCTCAAACGCATTGTTACTAAGCCATTATAATAGCAAACACTGGAGAAACTTAGAGGCATCCAAAAAGTGGCTGTTGGACTTCATTAGTATCTCACTGGTGCCAAGCTATTTCCAGCACCTCTGCACTGCACCCTCAAACTCATTTTTACTAACCCACTATAATAGCAAACACTGAGGAAACCTAATGGCATCCTAGAAGTGGCTGTTGGATTTCATTAGTGTCCCACTGGTGCCAAGCTATATCCAGCACCTCTGCATTGCACCCTCAAACTCATTGTTACTAAGCCATTATAATAGCAAACACTGAGGAAACTTAGTGGCATCCTAAAAGTGGCTGTTGGACTTCATTAGTGTCCCACTGGTGCCAAGATATTTCCAGCACCTCTGCATTTCACCCTCAAACTCATTTTTACTAAGCCATTATAATAGCAAACACTGAGGAAACTTAGTGGCATCCTAAAAGTGGCTGTTGGACTTCATTATTGTCCCACAGGTGCCAAGCTATTTCCAGCACCTCTACATTGCACCCTCAAACTCATTGTTACTAAGCCATTATAATAGCAAACACTGAGGAAACTTAGTGGCATCCTAAAAGTGGCTGTTGGACTTCATTTGTGTCCCACTGTTGCCAAGCTATTTCCAGCACCTCTGCATTGCACCCTCAAACTCATTGTTACTAAGCCATTATAATAGCAAACACTGAGGAAACTTAGTGGCATCCTAAATGTGGCTGTTGGACTTCATTATTGTCCGACTGGTGCCAAGCTATTTCCAGCACCTCTGCATTGCACCCTCAAACACATTGTTACTAAGCCATTATAATAGCAAACACTGAGGAAACTTAGTGGCATCCTAAAAGTGGCTGTTGGACTTCATTTGTGTCCCACTGGTGCCAAGCTATTTCCAGCACCTCTGCATTGCACCTTCAAACTCATTTTTACTAAGCCATTATAATAGCAAACACTGAAGAAATTTAGTGGCATCCTAAAAGTGGCTGTTGGACTTCATTAGTGTCCCACTGGTGTTAAGCTATTTCCAGCACCTCTGCATTGCACCCTCAAACTCATTGTTACTAAGCCATTATAATAGCAAACACTGAGGAAACTTAGTGGCATCTTAAAAGTGGCTGTTGGACTTCATTAGTGTCCCACTGGTGCCAAGCTATTTCCAGCACCTCTGCATTGCATCCTCAATCTCATTGTTACTAAGCCATTATAATAGCAAACACGGAGGAAACTTAGTGGCATCCTAAAAGTGGCTTTTGGACTTCATTAGTATCTCACTGGTGCCAAGCTATTTCAAGCACCTCTGCACTGCACCCTCAAACTCATTTTTACTAACCCACTATAATAGCAAACACTGAGGAAACTTAGTGGCATCCTAGAAGTGGCTGTTGGATTTCATTAGTGTCCCACTGGTGCCAAGCTATATCCAGCACCTCTGCATTGCACCCTCAAACTCATTGTTACTAAGCCATTGTAATAGCAAACACTGAGGAAACTTAGTGGCATCCTAAAAGTGGCTGTTGGACTTCATCAGTGTCCCACTGGGGCCAAGCTATTTCCAGCACCTCTGCATTGCACCCTCAAACTTTTTGTTACTAAGGCTATGTGCGCACGTGTGCGCTCTGCACCGCACCAAAAATGTGCGCTTTAGAGCGCAGCTGAAAAGCTGCGTTCTGTAGCGCATGGTGCTGGCAGATTCGTGCGCTCTGCATGCTGCCTCTCCCTATAGACAGCATGCAGAACGCATGAAAAAAGTGACATGTCACTTCTTAGAACGCAGCGATTCGGCAAGGAGCCGAATCGCTACGTTCTAACATGCCACGTGCGCACGGCCCCTGCACAATCTCCATAGATTGTGCAGGGGACGCAGGACGCATGCAGTTACGCTGCATTGCAGAACGCAGCGTAACTGCATGTAATACGCACACGTGCGCACATACCCTAAGCCATTATAATAGCAAACACGGAGGAAACTTAGTGGCATCCTAAAAGTGGCTGTTGGACTTCATTAGTGTCCCACTGGTGTTAAGCTATTTCCAGCACCTCTGCATTGCACCCTCAAAGTCATTGTTACTAAGGCTATGTGCGCACGTGTGCGTTCTGCACCGCACCGAAAATGTGCGCTTCAGAGCGCAGCTGAAAAGCTGCATTCTGTAGCGCATGGTGCCGGCAGATTCGTGCGCTCTGCATGCTGCCTCTCCCTATAGACAGCATGCAGAACGTATGAAAGAAGTGACATGTCACTTCTTAGAACGCAGCGATTCGGCAAGCAGCCGAATCGCTGCGTTCTAACATGCCACGTGCGCACGGCCCCTGCACAATCTCCATAGATTGTGCAGGGGACGCAGGACGCATGCAGTTACGCTGCGCTGCAGAATGCAGCGTAACTGCATGTAATACACACACGTGCGCACATACCCTAAGCCATTATAATAGCAAACACGGAGGAAACTTAGTGGCATCCTTAAAGTGGCTGTTGGACTTCATTAGTATCCCACTGGTGCGAAGCTATTTCCAGCACCTCTGCACTGCACCCTCAAACTCATTTTTACTAACCCATTATAATAGCAAACACTGAGGAAACTTAGTGGCATCCTAAAAGTGGCTGTTGGATTTCATTAGTGTTCCACTGGTGCCAAGCTATTTCCAGCACCTCTGCATTGCACCCTCAAACTCATTGTTACTAAGCCATTATAATAGCAAACACTGAGGAAACTTAGTGGCATCCTAAAAGTGGCTGTTGGACTTCATCAGTGTCCCACTGGTGCCAAGCTATTTCCAGCACCTCTGCATTGCACCCTCAAACTTATTGTTACTAAGGCTATGTGCGCACGTCTGCGCTCTGTACCACACCAAAAATGTGCGCTTTAGAGCGCAGCTGAAAAGCTGCGTTCTGTAGCGCATGGTGCTGGCAGATTCGTGCGCTCTGCATGCTGCCTCTCCCTATAGACAGCATGCAGAACGCATGAAAAAAGTGACATGTCACTTCTTAGAACGCAGCAATTCGGCAAGCAGCCGAATCGCTACGTTCTAACATGCCACGTGCGTACGGCCCCTGCACAATCTCCATAGATTGTGCAGGGGACGCAGGACGCATGCAGTTACGCTGCATTGCAGAACGCAGCGTAACTGCATGTAATACGCACACGTGCGCACATACCCTAAGCCATTATAATAGCAAACACTGAGGAAACTTAGTGGCATCTTAAAAGTGGCTGTTGGACTTCATTAGTGTCCCACTGGTGCCAAGCTATTTCCAGCACCTCTGTATTGCACCCTCAAGCTCATTTTTACTAAGCCATTATAATAGCAAACACTGAGGAAACTTAGTGGCATCCTAAAAGTGGCTGTTGGACTTTATTATTGTCCCACTGGTGCCAAGCTATTTCCAGCACCTCTGCATTGCACCCTCAAACTCATTGTTACTAAGCCATTATAATAGCAAACACTGAAGAAACTTAGTGGCATCCTAAAAGTGGCTGTTGTACTCCATTAGTGTCCCACTGGTGCCAAGCTATTTCGAGCACCTCTGCATTGCACCCTCAAACGCATTGTTACTAAGCCATTATAATAGCAAACACTGGAGAAACTTAGAGGCATCCAAAAAGTGGCTGTTGGACTTCATTAGTGTCCCACTGGTGTTAAGCTATTTCCAGCACCTCTGCATTGCACCCTCAAACTCATTGTTACTAAGCCATTATAATAGCAAACACTGAGGAAACTTAGTGGCATCTTAAAAGTGGCTGTTGGACTTCATTAGTGTCCCACTGGTGCCAATCTATTTCCAGCACCTCTGCATTGCATCCTCAATCTCATTGTTACTAAGCCATTATAATAGCAAACAAGGAGGAAACTTAGTGGCATCCTAAAAGTGGCTTTTGGACTTCATTAGTATCTCACTGGTGCCAAGCTATTTCAAGCACCTCTGCACTGCACCCTCAAACTCATTTTTACTAACCCACTATAATAGCAAACACTGAGGAAACTTAGTGGCATCCTAGAAGTGGCTGTTGGATTTCATTAGTGTCCCACTGGTGCCAAGCTATATCCAGCACCTCTGCATTGCACCCTCAAACTCATTGTTACTAAGCCATTGTAATAGCAAACACTGAGGAAACTTAGTGGCATCCTAAAAGTGGCTGTTGGACTTCCATTAGTGTCCCACTGGGGCCAAGCTATTTCCAGCACCTCTGCATTGCACCCTCAAACTTTTTGTTACTAAGGCTATGTGCGCACGTGTGCGCTCTGCACCGCACCAAAAATGTGCGCTTTAGAGCGCAGCTGAAAAGCTGCGTTCTGTAGCGCATGGTGCTGGCAGATTTGTGCGCTCTGCATGCTGCCTCTCCCTATAGACAGCATGCAGAACGCATGAAAAAAGTGACATGTCACTTCTTAGAACGCAGCGATTCGGCAAGCAGCCGAATCGCTGCGTTCTAACATGCCACGTGCGCACGGCCCCTGCACAATCTCCATAGATTGTGCAGGGGACGCAGGACGCATGCAGTTACGCTGCATTGCAGAACGCAGCGTAACTGCATGTAATACGCACACGTGCGCACATACCCTAAGCCATTATAATAGCAAACACGGAGGAAACTTAGTGGCATCCTAAAAGTGGCTGTTGGACTTCATTAGTGTCCCACTGGTGTTAAGCTATTTCCAGCACCTCTGCATTGCACCCTCAAAGTCATTGTTACTAAGGCTATGTGCGCACGTGTGCGTTCTGCACCGCACCGAAAATGTGCGCTTCAGAGCGCAGCTGAAAAGCTGCATTCTGTAGCGCATGGTGCTGGCAGATTCGTGCGCTCTGCATGCTGCCTCTCCCTATAGACAGCATGCAGAACGTATGAAAGAAGTGACATGTCACTTCTTAGAACGCAGCGATTCGGCAAGCAGCCGAATCGCTGCGTTCTAACATGCCACGTGCGCACGGCCCCTGCACAATCTCCATAGATTGTGCAGGGGACGCAGGACGCATGCAGTTACGCTGCGTTGCAGAATGCAGCGTAACTGCATGTAATACGCACACGTGCGCACATACCCTAAGCCATTATAATAGCAAACACGGAGGAAACTTAGTGGCATCCTTAAAGTGGCTGTTGGACTTCATTAGTATCCCACTGGTGCCAAGCTATTTCCAGCACCTCTGCACTGCACCCTCAAACTCATTTTTACTAACCCATTATAATAGCAAACACTGAGAAAACCTAATGGCATCCTAGAAGTGGCTGTTGGATTTCATTAGTGTCCCACTGGTGCCAAGCTATTTCCAGCACCTCTGCATTGCACCCTCAAACTTATTGTTACTAAGGCTATGTGCGCACGTGTGCGCTCTGCACCGCACCAAAAATGTGCGCTTTAGAGCGCAGCTGAAATGCTGCGTTCTGTAGCGCATGGTGCTGGCAGATTCGTGCGCTCTGCATGCTGCCTCTCCCTATAGACAGCATGCAGAACGCATGAAAAAAGTGACATGTCACTTCTTAGAACGCAGCGATTCGGCAAGCAGTCGAATCGCTACGTTCTAACATGCCACGTGCGTACGGCCCCTGCACAATCTCCATAGATTGTGCAGGGGACGCAGGACGCATGCAGTTACGCTGCATTGCAGAACGCAGCGTAACTGCATGTAATACGCACACGTGCGCACATACCCTAAGCCATTATAATAGCAAACACGGAGGAAACTTAGTGGTATCCTAAAAGTGGCTGTTGGACTTCATTAGTGTCCCACTGGTGTTAAGCTATTTCCAGCACCTCAGCATTGCACCCTCAAAGTCATTGTTACTAAGGCTATGTGCGCACGTGTGCGCTCTGCACCGCACCGAAAATGTGCGCTTCAGAGCGCAGCTGAAAAGCTGCGTTCTGAAGCGCATGGTGCCGGCAGATTCGTGCGCTCTGCATGCTGCCTCTCCCTATAGACAGCATGCAGAACGTATGAAAGAAGTGACATGTCACTTCTTAGAACGCAGCGATTCGGCAAGCAGCCGAATCGCTGCGTTCTAACATGCCACGTGCGCACGGCCCCTGCACAATCTCCATAGATTGTGCAGGGGACGCAGGACGCATGCAGTTACGCTGCATTGCAGAACGCAGCGTAACTGCATGTAATACGCACACGTGCGCACATACCCTAAGCCATTATAATAGCAAACACGGAGGAAACTTAGTGGCATCCTTAAAGTGGCTGTTGGACTTCATTAGTGTCCCACTGGTGCCAAGCTATTTCCAGCACCTCTGCATTGCACCCTCATACTCCTTGTTACTAAGCCATTATAATAGCAAACACTGAGGAAACTTAGTGGCATCCTAAAAGTGGCTGTTGGACTTCAGTAGTGTCCCACTGGTGCCAAGCTATTTCCAGCACCTCTGCATTGCACCCTCAAACTCATTGTTACTAAGCCATTATAATAGCAAACACTGAGGAAATTTAGTGGCATCCTAAAAGTGGCTGTTGGACTTCATTAGTGTCCCACTGGTGCCAAGCTATTTCCAGCACCTCTGCATTGCACCCTCAAACTCATTGTTACTAAGTAGTGATGAGCGAGTACTAAAAAGCTCGGGTGCTCGAGGCTCGGGCCGAGCATCCCAAGATACTCGTGTACTCGGCCCGAGCACCGAGCCCAATGTTATCCTATGGGAGACCCGAGTATTTTTATGAAATGACCCCCGGCAGCATGTAGAAACCCTAAAAATTTCACAAAAGTCTCAGAAGAGTGCTCAAATGACATGGCAACAGCATGGGGAAGACCCCTTGAAGCATTTATCACTCAAAAGTCACAGCTGTGAACAATTTTGTCCCAGTTTTACGCCATTTTTACGGACTCACCAGAAAACCTTCCAAAATGACACCAAAATGAATTTTCATGGCGGAAATGTTAAGGGCACATACCCAATAGTGAGATAGAGCTGGTGTATGTTCCTTTTTGAGATTATTACATGAAAGATTTTACGTAAAAACATTGTGTGGCACTCCGATGTCCAAAACGCACGTTTTGTGCTTTTTACTAGCGATGTCGGTCATTTTTTTTTTCATTCTATCTCCCGTCGGTCGGTCTCGCTCTGTCTGTCTCTCTATGTCTTGTCTGTCCCCCTCTCACAGTCTGTCGGTCATTCTCCCCCCTCTCTCTTACTTACCGTTCCCCGATCACTGCCGCGGCGCTGCATAGCTGTTCACTAAACTCCGGCGGCTTTTCCTCTTTTGAAAAAGCCGGCCGCTCAATAAACAATTTCGTATTCCCTGCTTTCCTGCTTTTCGGCGCCTATGATTGGTTGCAGTGAGACACGCCCCCACGCTGAGTGACAGGTGTCTCACTGCACCCAAACACAGCAGCCGGTGTGTGTGTATACTGTGCAGTGAAATAAATAATTAAATAATTAAAAAAAACGGCGTGCGGTCCCCCCAATTTTAATACCAGCCAGATAAAGCCATACGGCTGAAGGCTGGTATTCTCAGGATGGGGAGCTCCACGTTATGGGGAGCCCCCCAGCCTAACAATATCAGTCAGCAGCCGCCCAGAATTGCCGCATACATTATATGCGACAGTTCTGGGACTGTACCCGGCTCTTCCCGATTTACCCTAGTGCGTTGGCAAATCGGGGTAATAAGGAGTTAATGGCAGCCCATAGCTGCCACTAAATCATAGATTAATCATGTCAGGCGTCTCCCCGAGATTCCTTCCATGATTAATCTGTAAATTACAGTTAAAAAACACACACACCCGAAAAAATCCTTTATTAGAAACAAAAAACAATAACAAAGTCCCTCATCACCAATTTATTAACCCCGACAAACCCTCCATGTCCGGCGTACTCCAGCTTTTTGGAATTTTTTGAAAAGAATTTTTTGAGAAAAAAGTTTTTTAAAAATTCTTCAGGATTCACATTAATGTTGTTAGTGTTTCCCATGTACATGAAAGGGGTTTTCCTTTGGGGGTTAATTATTGTGATAGCACTATTACATGCATGACTGGGGAAAATATCCCTAATTAATGCGTGTTAATATCACATTATTTTAGGATTGGATTTTTTACTATCATCACTAATGTATTAATATTTATTATTATTAATTGTTCACAACAATATATGTATGGATATGCAATTATTGTTCAAAATATGGTGTTTACATGGTGTATTTTGTTTTGAATAATGTATATATAATTCTTATTTATTTATCAAATTTAGTTATTATTATTATTTTTTCTCATCTTTAAAATAGAGAGGTTGTACATGGGTATATATTTATAATAATTCATTCATAATAATATAACTCATTCATAATGTCCATAATATATATGACATTTTATGTTTGTGTAAATTATTCAAGTAATTGGAGATATTAATATCGGGAAATGTTTATGGTTGGTGGTATATTGTCTTGCAATGTCCCTAATATAATATATACCTGTTTAAAATATGTATTATTTGCTAGTAGTTTTCATCTTATATGACGACTTTTATAAGTAGTCTATTGCGATGATTGCAAAATGCATCAGGCATCTATGGTACACAATATATATAAAATAAGTAAATAAAAAATAACAAAGGTTTAAACTAACTGGCAAATCTCTAATATGAGATACAATTCTGTCTATGTTCATTGTGAGGGGTTGTGCGCATTCACGAGTCACGGACCTCCAAACGTCCGGTTGCGCGTACATGGGAAAGCAGCTTGCGGTTCAAGCTTGCGTTCCACACGCGCAGCCTGGGAGGTTCCTGTAGGAGTGGCTGATGACTCGTTCCTGCAGCCAAGATCCGCCCCTAGCAATGAGCAATATAAACAGACAGGTGAATTCATTCATCCTGCTACAACCTGAATATAAAAAGACAGTCACTCCCCCAGTTTAGACACGCCCCCGGAAGAAGCTAGGGCGAAATGGCGTCGGGGTGGAGGGATAGCTATTTGGCTCTTGGATCAGTCCTTATACTATCAGGTATTTACTGTCCATTAACAATCAGGTTACTGATAGCTATTTAATATGTTAAATAATTAGTCACTGGAGGTGTAATGAGATAATCGCATCAGGCATTCATTGTCTGTTTACATTAAGTTGCTGATAGCATTAACATGTCAGTCACTGGGAGTGTAATGGCACAATTGTAGTATAAACTCAGCAATGGTATATAAGGTGTCTGTATAGGTGTTTACATGCAGCACGTATCCAAGCTGGGTTTTGGAGCCATAGTGAGATATATTTTTTCCTGGTGATTTCCTTGAATATATTAATAGGGTACTGATGGTGTTTGACATGTTAAATATCTAGCCACTGAAAGTATATTAATAAAATCACAGTATAATCAGCATTGGTATATAAGGTGTCTGTAGAGGTATTTACCCGCAGCATATATCTAAATTGTTTATAACATCAGTGCATTACAGTCTCCTATGTGATTTCTTTATATATGTAGGCTAAATAAGTAACAGTGATAGTGTGTTATTTAGAGCCCAATTACCGGTCCCTTGCAGGATATCTCTGTTTTTTACTGTTTTTTAACTTTAATAAAATAAAATATAATTTTTTAACATGAACCACTGGTGTGTTTCCTGACTGAGGTGACTAGTTTCTAAGTTGTTCTAATTATTGAGTAGTGGCATGAAGTATTTAAGGTGGTTGTGGATTAACTTTATTTAAATCCTGGTCTGATTGCAGGCTGTTGCCGGATGTCAGTTGTTCTTTGTATCTCCAGCCTGCTTAATCCTGCTCTACACCACATCTTTGCCAGATAAGTGCTTGCTCTTTATTTATTGTCTGGTTCTTTTGTTTATCTGGGTTTGTCATTTGTTGTGGTTATTTTCAGTTTATTCGCTTGCAGGGATTTTCCCCCTCAGTGGATTGTTGAGGAATTCCCTGCAGTTCTGTGTGGAGTATAGCTCCTTTGAGACCATGTGTTTGTGGCTTGTTGACTTTGTTATAATTCTTGTTTTCTGTTCATTGGTATGACAAGGGCACCTGGTATAGGACGGAGTTCAGATCGTGCGATCTGGGGGCCTTTTTGTACTATCAGGAAGTTGGTATTTTGCAGGGTTTTTCTCTGGCCACCATCAGTCCCTTTCCTGTCCTTTCCTATTTTAGTCAGCGGGGGCCTCACCTTTTGCTAATCCTGTCATCTATCTGTGTATTGTGTTTTTCCTATATCACCGCAGTCTTTGAATGTGGGGGGCTTGCTATTCTTGTCTATTTTCTGAGGCAGAGAGTTATTCATCTTTCCTACCTTTAGGATAGTTAGTTCTCCGGCTGGGTTCGCGGTGCACAGGATGTTAGTTCACCCCTCGGCTACTTCTAGTTGTGATGGTTAGTAAGGGGATGGCGGCTAGATTAGTTGCCAATGCTCTTGTCACCTTTTTCCAATGATTTGTGGTGGTCTTCCATGGTTCCGGATCATAACAGTACATCCGGCCAACAAATTTAAGAAAGAAAAAAAAGAAAAAAAAGAGCTGCTGAGAACATTTTTTTTTTGGTGTTTTTCCTCTTCTTCTTTGGGTTCTGTGGAAGATTTCTTTTTCTAGCATGGATGAATTGGGTGAGCGTGTTGCTCATCTTGATGCTAAGGTTCGTCATATAGAGTCTTATCTTGCACAGACTCCCCTTGCAGAGCCTAAGATTCCTGTTCCTGAATTTTTTTCGGGAGATAGGTCGAGATTTTTGAGCTTCAAAAATAATTGTAAATTATTTTTTGACATGCGCCCTAAGTCCTCAGGGAATCCCGTACAGCAGGTTAAGATTGTCATCTCCTTGCTGCGTGGTGATCCTCAGGACTGGGCCTTCTCTTTAGCGTCTGATGATCCGATTCTCAATGATGTGGACTCCTTTTTTCAGGCCTTGGGATTATTATATGACGAACCCAATATTGTGGACCAAGCAGAAAAGGTCTTGTTGTCCTTAACTCAGGGTTTGGATTCTGCAGAAACGTTTTGTCAGAAATTTCGTACGTGGGCGGTCCTTACCAAATGGAGTGATGATGCGCTTGCGGCTCTTTTTCGCAAGGGTATTGCTGATGCTGTGAAGGATGTAATGGTACGATTTCCCGTCCCTTCTGGTTTTGATGCCTCTATGACCTTGGCCATTCAGATTGATAGGCGTTTACGTGAGCGCAGGAAGATACCTGCTGGTTTTGTGCCTGTGGAACAGCCTTTGGAGCCTATGGAGTTTGATAGGGTCCTTTCTAATGCTAGTCGGCAGGGGTTCAGATGGAAGAATAGACTGTGCTTCTATTGTGGAGACGCTTCTCATGACATCTCTGTCTGCCCTAACCGTGAAAGGAGATTGGCTACTTCTGTTACTGTGGGTTCTTTGCAACCAAAGTTTCTTTTGTCTGTCACATTGATTTGCTCATTGTCTTCCTTTTCTGCATTTGCCTTTGTGGACTCAGGGGCAGCGCTCAATTTGATGGATTTTGGGTTTGCTAGGGATTGTGGTTTCCCCATGGTTCCTTTGCAAACTCCTATTCCTTTAAGGGGCATTGATGCTACCCCTTTGGCAGAACATAAACCCCAATTTTGGACCCAGGTGCCTATGAAAGTTGCACCAGCGCATCAGGAAACTTGTACATTTTTAGTATTGCATAATCTACAGGATACCTTGGTACTGGGATTTCCGTGGTTGCAGACCCATAATCCGGTTCTTGACTGGAGATCCTTGTCGGTAGCTAGTTGGGGTTGTCAAGGTGTGCATCAGTACCTTTCCGTGTCATCCACGTCTGCTCAGGCAGTTGATGTTCCGGCCTTCTTGTCTGATTTCCGTGATGTATTTAATGACCAGGAATCTGATTCTCTGCCCCCACACCGGGACTGTGACTGTGCCATTGAGTTGGTGCCCGGTTATAAATTTCCCAAGGGGCGGATTTTCAACTTGTCTGTGCCCGAACATGATGCCATGTGGTCATACATCAGGGAATCATTGGAGAAGGGGCACATTCGGCCCTCATCTTCTCCTTTGGGTGCCGGCTTCTTCTTTGTTGCTAAGAAAGATGGTTCGTTGAGGCCTTGTATTGATTACCGTCTTCTTAATAAAATTACGGTTAAATATCAGTACCCTTTGCCTCTGATGTCTGATCTGTTATCTAGAGTGAAAAGTGCCAAATGGTTTACGAAACTGGATCTCAAGGGTGCGTATAATCTCATCCGTATTAAGGAGGGTGATGAATGGAAGACGGCTTTTAATACTCCTGAGGGGCATTTTGAGTACCTAGTGATGCCTTTTGGGCTCACTAATGCACCCTCCGTCTTCCAGGCCTTCATGAATGATATTTTTCGGGACCTTATTGGTAAATTTTTGATTGTGTATTTGGATGACATCTTGATTTTTTCTGATGATTGGGACTCTCATGTTGGGCAAGTACGGGATGTTTTTCAGATACTTAAGGATAATGCACTGTATGTTAAGGGGTCAAAGTGCCTCTTTGGGGTGCAAAGGATTTCCTTTTTGGGCTTCATCCTGTCTCCCTCCGCTATCAAAATGGACCCGGTTAAGGTTCAGGCTATTTACGACTGGGTGCAACCGACTTCTCTAAAATCCCTGCAGCGGTTTTTGGGGTTTGCTAATTTTTACCGTAAATTTATAGCCAATTTTTCTGCCATTGTCAAACCTCTGACAGATTTGACAAAGAAGGGAGCTGATGCTGAGCATTGGACCCCTGAGGCTATTGTGGCCTTACAGGAGCTTAAAAGGCGATTCTCTTCTGCCCCAGTTCTGCAGCAACCTGATGTGTCTCGCCCATTTCAAGTTGAGATCGATGCCTCAGAGATCGGAGCAGGTGCTGTTCTGTCTCAACGAGACGCTACTTCGGGTAAACTTAAGCCCTGTGCCTTTTTCTCTCGCAGTTTGCTCCTTCTGAACGGAATTATGATGTGGGGAACCGGGAATTATTGGCTATGAAGTGGGCATTAGAAGAGTGGAGGCATTGGTTGGAGGGAGCTAGGCATCAAGTAGTGGTGCTTACGGACCACAAGAATCTCATCTATCTGGAATCGGCCAAGAGGTTGAATCCTCGGCAGGCCACGTGGGCTTTGTTTTTTACCCGGTTTAATTTTGTGGTCTCTTTTTTGCCGGGCACCAAGAATGTTAAGGCCGATGCCCTTTCCAGGAGTTTCTGCGCTGACTATTTGGAGGTTGTCGAACCGTCTACTATCCTGAATGATGGTGTAGTTTTCTCGGCTATTTCGCCTGATCTGCGGTTGGCACTGGCGGAATTTCAGAGGGATAAACCTGAGAGGTGTCCTACAGGGAAACGGTTTGTCCCAGACCAATGGAGAGACCGAGTTGTATCTGAGGTTCATTGCTCTGTTTTGGCGGGTCATCCTGGCATTTTTGGTACTCAGGATCTTGTGAGACGCTCTTTTTGGTGGCCTTCCCTGTCCCGAGATGTCCGTCGTTTTGTGCAGTCGTGTGGAGTTTGTTCTAGGTCCAAGCCCTGTTGTTCACGTTCTAGTGGGCTATTATTGCCTTTGCCTGTACCTAAGAAACCTTGGACGCACATCTCTATGGATTTTATTTCAGAGCTTCCCGTCTCTCAGAAAATGACTGTGATTTGGGTGATCTGTGACAGATTCTCCAAGATGGTCCACTTGGTTCCCCTATCTAAGTCGCCGTCTTCATCAGAGTTGGTGCCTTTGTTTTTCCAACATGTTGTTCGTTTGCATGGTATTCCCGAAAACATTGTTTCTGACAGAGGGGTGCAGTTTGTATCCAGGTTTTGGAGGATTTTTTGCTCCAAATTGGGTGTTCAGCTGTCTTTCTCCTCGGCGTTTCATCCTCAGACCAATGCTCAGACTGAAAGGGCTAACCAGACCCTGGAGACCTATTTACGGTGTTTTTATTCTGCGGATCAGGATGACTGGGTTTCGTTTTTGCCTTTGGCTGAATTTGCCCTTAACAATAGAGCTAGCTCTACCACGTTGGTGTCCCCCTTTTTCTGCAATTTTGAGTATCACCCTAGGTTCCTCTCAGGGCAGCTTGAGGCGTCTGACTGTCCAGGGGTGGATTCGGTGGTCGACAGAATGCAGCAGATTTGGGGGCAGGTAGTGGATAAATTGTTTCAGTCCCAAGAAACTGCCCAAAAGTTTGCCAACCGGCGTCGGACTGTTGGTCCCCGGTTTAAAGTAGGGGACATGGTGTGGTTGTCCTCTAAAAATATTCCTATGAGAGTTCCGTCTCCTAAATTTAAGCCCAGATTTATTGGACCTTATAAGATTTCGGAGATTATTAACCCTGTATCTTTCCGTTTGACTCTGCCTGCATCATTTAAGATTCACAATGTCTTCCATAAGTGTTTGTTGAAGAAACATGTGGAGCCAGCAGTTCCTGCAGCAGCGCCTCCTGACCCTGTTTTGGTACAAGGGGATCTGGAGTATGAGGTTGAAAAAAATTCTGGATTCCCGTCGCAGTAGGCGTCAGCTTCAGTACCTTGTGAAATGGAAGGGTTATGGATAGGAGGATAACTCTTGGGTTGTGGCTTCTGACATTCATGCGGACAGGTTGGTTCGCGCCTTCCATCAGGCTCATCCCGAGCGACCCGGTGGCGTGGGTGAGGGTTCGGTGACCCCTCCTCAAGGGGGGGGGTACTGTTGTGAATGTTAGTTATGTTTTGTCTGCTGGGAGGCTCCCTCTGGTGGCAAGGAATGGTTTGGACTTGGACCAGGTGTGTTGTGCAGTGGGTGTTTCCTTTGCTAACGCTCTGCTTATTTAAATCTTGGTCTGATTGCAGGCTGTTGCCGGATGTCAGTTGTTCTTTGTATCTCCAGCCTGCTTAATCCTGCTCTACACCACATCTTCGCCAGATAAGTGCTTGCTCTTTATTTATTGTCTGGTTCTTTTGTTTATCTGGGTTTGTCATTTGCTGTGGTTATTTTCAGTTTATCGCTTGCAGGGATTTTCTCCCTCAGTGGATTGTTGAGGAACTCCCTGCAGTTCTGTGTGGAGTATAGCTCCTTTTTGGGTCCATGTGTTTGTTGCTTGTTGACTTTGCTATAATTCTTGTTTTCTGTTCATTGGTATGACAAGGGCACCTGGTATAGGACGGAGTTCAGATCGTGCGATCTGAGGGCCTTTTTGTACTATCAGGAAGTTGGTATTTTGCAGGGTTTTTCTCTGGCCACCATCAGTCCCTTTCCTGTCCTTTCCTATTGTAGTCACCGGGGGCCTCACCTTTTGCTAATCCTGTCATCTATCTGTGTATTGTGTTTTTCCTATATCACCGCAGTCTTTGAATGTGGGGGGCTTGCTATTCTTGTCTATTTTCTGAGGCAGAGAGTTATTCATCTTTCCTACCTTTAGGATAGTTAGTTCTCCGGCTGGGTTCGCGGTGCACAGGATGTTAGTTCACCCTTTGGCTACTTCTAGTTGTGATGGTTAGTAAGGGGATGGTGGCCAGATTAGTTGCCAATGCTCTTGTCACCTTTTTCCAATGATTTGTGGTGGTCTTCCATGGTTCCGTATCATAACAGGCATCCTAAAAGTGGCTTTTGGACTTCATTATTGTCCCACTGGTGCCAAGCTATTTCCAGCACCTCTGCTTTGCAACCTCAAACTCATTTTTACTAAGCGATTATAATAGCAAACACTGAGGAAACTTAGTGGCATCCTAAAAGTGGCTGTTGGACTTCATTAGTGTCCCACTGATGCCAAGCTATATCCAGCACCTCTGCATTGCACCCTTAAACTCATTGTTACTAAGCCATTATAATAGCAAACATTGAGGAAACTTAGTGGCATCCTAAAAGTGGCTGTTGGACTTCATTAATGTCCCACTGGTGCCAAGCTATTTCCAGCACCTCTGCATTGCACCCTCAAACACGATGTTACTAAGCCATTATAATAGCAAACACTGGGGAAACTTAGTGGCATCCTAAAAGTGGCTGTTGGACTTCATTAGTGTCTCACTGGTGCAAAGCTATATCCAGCACCTCTGCATTGCACCCTCAAACTCATTTTTACTAAGAGTGACAAAGAGGATTTTTTTTAAAAAAATTAATTACTTTATTTGGATATTAAAAAAGGGGGTCCTTTGACCCAAACATACAAAACACCAAAACATGAACAACAATAATACATAAGGCAAAAGACAATAGGTAGTCTCACCCACTTCAGTGGGGACAAATAGAGACGTTTCTATAGAGTGGATAGCCACCAATAATTTCACCTGAGAGAAGGTCAAAACTCAGAGAGGCGGGTGAATCTGTATTCTCTCCCTAATCTTCCCCTCAAAAAAGTCCTTACCTAACAATGGAGCACATCCTAAGTTTTACGATGCCCCCATTCCTCGGCGGCTTGCCCTTAGCAGACCCTCCTCTATCCCTCTTGAATACAAATAATAACGTCTCAAAAAGTGGTGAGTACCACCATTATCTCTGGCACATCCACATTAACAGGGTTTTTACTGGTAGAGGCAAACAGTAATTATGAGGAAGAAACTGTTCTTCAATGATCATCCTCAATAGCTTGCTTAGAAAATGACCCTGTACTCCTGAGATATATAACAGCTCATAAATATCAATAATTCAGAGATATGGAAATAATCCACTTATCTTCCAAATCTGTCTTCTAGGTGCCTAGAGACCACCAAAAAAAATTTCTTTAAACCGAGTCCATGTGATTACATTTCATCTTCACATAATCTCGTCACGTCTTGCCCATCATGATCTTTGATCCAGAGTCCATGTAATTTTTTCAATTTTTCAAGAACTCATTTAATAACTCTCATCTCATCTCAACGCGTTTCGCTCCATACACAATAGCCGACGGAGCTCATCAGGAGATTTTTTTCATTTTTCAAAGAAGCATAATAGCCTGTTACAACGAAATCAATATCAGAGTCAAAAACACAAATTCATAATCTTTTAAATCCAAAAAACCTAATAGTACATATAATAGGAGAAGAAGCTAATCCCCATTTTTTATATATATATATAACCAACATATTAACTCATGTTTTAGATAGACCAGTCATAGATGTAAAGCATTTATCTTAGGCGTTCAAGCTTCCAGGGTCAGAGCAGTGTCACACACTATTGCTCTGACACTGGGGTATAAGTATATATATATATATATATATAAGACCAACAAAGTAACTCATATTTAGATAAACCAGTAATAGATATAAATCATTTACCTTAGATGTTCAAACCTCCAGGGTCAGAGCGGTGTAACACACTATTGCTCTGACACTGGGGTATAAATATATATATATATATATATATATATATATATATATATATATATATATATATATACATACATACATAAGAACAGCATATTAACTCATGTTTAGATAAACCAGTAATAGATGTGAATCATTTACCTTAGGTGTTCAAGCCTCCAGGGTCAGAGCGGTGTGACACACCATTACTCTGACACAGGGGTTTAAATAGTGTAGAACCCTCCCTTTTCCATCCACATGACCTAATCCTGGTCACTCTATTGGACAGGGGTTACACAGGTTATAAACACCAAAGTCAACAAGTCAGTCTGTTAATAGCTGGTATACACATGTCTCAGCCAAATCGCCACAATCGCAAGCTTCTTAACATTAGCCAATTTTATCTAGTACTTTTATTTAAACAAAATCAGAGAGAATCGCCATGTACACGGCGCCTGCGCATTAGCTCCAGCCAAACCAGGAAGTACCAGGTGAAACGCACAATGCGTTCCACCTACTGCGCATGCGCCAAAGTAAAAGGCCAATGCGCATGCGTCCAGACGTCTAATGCGCCGTAAACCCAGTGCACTTAGTCACATCCGGACCAAGAAATCCTTAGTGGAACGCACAATGCGCTCCACCTGCTGCCCATGCGTTAAAATTAAAGGCCACTGCGCATGCGTCCAGGAATCTAATAGCGCTAACAGCCCAGCGTTTTTATTTATAATGGATTTGTAGAAGCAGCCAGGCTCCAATAGTAGGGCTATCTAATATTAAATCCCAGATGAACGGTAGTATTTATATCTGCCCATAATCTATTTTACAGGTATAATGCTTTTTTTTTTTTTTTTTTTTTTTTTTTTTCGGCCGCTGCACTACCATAAAACGTCCACCAGAGGTCGACAGTGTACATAATCAATTCCGTACTAGAAAATACCATGAACTGTCAATAATGTCAAGTATTTTTTAACTAATCTCTTTTTTTATATACATACAGATGCTTGCATAGAGTTTTTTCTTATTTTATTCACTTTTTTAGGGGGTGTAATACAGCCCAGCTGGGGAAAAACTTCAAAAAATGATATTTATTAATTTTTCAAAAGATTAAAAATACTATGGGGTGACCTTTCCGGTCAGCCCATGGAGGAGATTTGGGAAGCATTAAGTTTTCGGTAATCGAACAAGTACCCCCCTCACCTAGAAAAGGAGATTGGAATAGAGTTCTACTTCAGAAGGAATGTAAATGGATATATCGGTTCAGATCCACTAATCCTGAGGGTCTGAACGAGCAGCTGGTTTTTAATTGTTTTTTGTAGTTGTGGTGGTGCATGGAGGAGAGGTTATCTGTTTACGGCACAGAGGCTAGGGACGGCTTTTTCAACTAAAAATCTGCCTGGGTTGTTATTGACCGGAAAGGTCACCCCATAGTATTTTTAATCTTTTGAAAAATTAATAAATATCATTTTTTGAAGTTTTTCCCCAGCTGGGCTGTATTACACCCCCTAAAAAAGTGAATAAAATAAGAAAAAACTCTATGCAAGCATCTGTATGTATATAAAAAAAGAGATTAGTTAAAAAATACTTGACATTATTGACAGTTCATGGTATTTTCTAGTACGGAATTGATTATGTACACTGTCGACCTCTGGTGGACGTTTTATGGTAGTGCAGCGGCCGAAAAAAAAAAAAAAAGCATTATACCTGTAAAATAGATTATGGGCAGATATAAATACTACCGTTCATCTGGGATTTAATATTAGATAGCCCTACTATTGGAGCCTGGCTGCTTCTACAAATCCATTATAAATAAAAACGCTGGGCTGTTAGCGCTATTAGATTCCTGGACGCATGCGCAGTGGCCTTTAATTTTAACGCATGGGCAGCAGGTGGAGCGCATTGTGCGTTCCACTAAGGATTTCTTGGTCCGGATGTGACTAAGTGCACTGGGTTTACGGCGCATTAGACGTCTGGACGCATGCGCATTGGCCTTTTACTTTGGCGCATGCGCAGTAGGTGGAACGCATTGTGCGTTTCACCTGGTACTTCCTGGTTTGGCTGGAGCTAATGCGCAGGCGCCGTGTACATGGCGATTCTCTCTGATTTTGTTTAAATAAAAGTACTAGATAAAATTGGCTAATGTTAAGAAGCTTGCGATTGTGGCGATTTGGCTGAGACATGTGTATACCAGCTATTAACAGACTGACTTGTTGACTTTGGTGTTTATAACCTGTGTAACCCCTGTCCAATAGAGTGACCAGGATTAGGTCATGTGGATGGAAAAGGGAGGGTTCTACACTATTTAAACCCCTGTGTCAGAGTAATGGTGTGTCACACCGCTCTGACCCTGGAGGCTTGAACACCTAAGGTAAATGATTCACATCTATTACTGGTTTATCTAAACATGAGTTAATATGCTGTTCTTATGTATGTATGTATGTATGTATGTATATATATATATATATATATATATATATATATATATATTTATATTTATACCCCAGTGTCAGAGCAATAGTGTGTTACACCGCTCTGACCCTGGAATCTTGAACATCTAAGGTAAATGATTTATATCTATTATTGGTTTATCTAAATATGAGCTAATTTGTTGGTCTTATGTGTGTATATATATATATATATATATATATATATATATATATATATATATATATATATATATTTATACCCCAGTGTCAGAGCAATAGTGTGTTACACCGCTCTGACCCTGGAGGTTTGAACATCTAAGGTAAATGATTTATATCTATTACTGGTTTATCTAAATATGAGTTAATTTGTTGGTCTTATATATATATATATATATATATATATATATATATATACTTATACCCCAGTGTCAGAGCAATAGTGTGTGACACTGCTCTGACCCTGGAAGCTTGAACGCCTAAGATAAATGCTTTACATCTATGACTGGTCTATCTAAAACATGAGTTAATATGTTGGTTATATATATATATAAAAAATGGGGGTTGTCTTGCTGGGGATTAGCTTCTTCTCCTATTATATGTACTATTAGGTTTTTTGGATTTAAAAGATTATGAATTTGTGTTTTTGACTCTGATATTGATTTCGTTGTAACAGGCTATTATGCTTCTTTGAAAAATGAAAAAAATCTCCTGATGAGCTCCGTCGGCTATTGTGTATGGAGCGAAACGCGTTGAGATGAGATGAGAGTTATTAAATGAGTTCTTGAAAAATTGAAAAAATTACATGGACTCTGGATCAAAGATCATGATGGGCAAGACGTGACGAGATTATGTGAAGATGAAATGTAATCACATGGACTCGGTTTAAAGAAATTTTTTTTGGTGGTCTCTAGGCACCTAGAAGACAGATTTGGAAGATAAGTGGATTATTTCCATATCTCTGAATTATTGATATTTATGAGCTGTTATATATCTCAGGAGTACAGGGTCATTTTCTAAGCAAGCTATTGAGGATGATCATTGAAGAACAGTTTCTTCCTCATAATTACTGTTTGCCTCTACCAGTAAAAACCCTGTTAATGTGGATGTGCCAGAGATAATGGTGGTACTCACCACTTTTTGAGACGTTATTATTTGTATTCAAGAGGGATAGAGGAGGGTCTGCTAAGGGCAAGCCGCCGCGGAATGGGGGCATCGTAAAACTTAGGATGTGCTCCATTGTTAGGTAAGGACTTTTTTGAGGGGAAGATTAGGGAGAGAATACAGATTCACCCGCCTCTCTGAGTTTTGACCTTCTCTCAGGTGAAATTATTGGTGGATATCCACTCTATAGAAACGTCTCTATTTGTCCCCACTGAAGTGGGTGAGACTACCTATTGTCTTTTGCCTTATGTATTATTGTTGTTCATGTTTTGGTGTTTTGTATGTTTGGGTCAAAGGACCCCCTTTTTTAATATCCAAATAAAGTAATTAATTTTTTTAAAAAAATTCCTCTTTGTCACTCAAAGTGGGTATTTTTCTGATAGAATATTGATTTGAGGTACCCCCAAAATAATTTTTATTCTGAGAATTTCATTTTTACTAAGCCATTATAATAGCAAACACTGAGGAAACTTAGTGGCATCCAAAAAGTGGCTGTTGGACTTCATTAGTTTCCCACTGGTGCTAAGCTATTTCTAGGATCTCTACATTGCACCCTCAAACTCATTTTTACTAAGCTATTAAAATAGCAAACTGTGTTGCCAGTTTAAGGGCCATAGTTGCATTGTCGGGGATAGTTATTGTTGTTTATTCTGCTGTCAATAAAGTTAGACCACCGCTGCAATCTACACCACCTCTCAATTTTTACTACCACATTTTAAGTGCACAATCTTGTCGCAATCAAAATGAGTGGCAAAATGACAGATGCTGGTGGAAAGTGGAGCAGGCTTGTTGGAAACGGAAAAAAATCTTGTGTCCGTGGGGAAGATGGCAAAGCTCCATTAACATCTGCTGAAGATAGGCCATCTTCCAGCAAAAGTAAGATGTCTACTACTTTCCATGGACAATCCGATGTGCTCCCTTTTTTACGGACACGAAGAACTGGAACAAAGGTAGATGTTGCCCTAAAAAAGAAAATGCTTGAATGGATCTCAAGTGGTCCAACAAGTGCCCTCTCCTCTACCTCAACTACCGCATCCAAAAAACAGCAGTCCTCTGAGTTGTCATCCCAATTACACTTGTTTTCTCCCAGCTCTCAAGTTTCCATCCGCCCTGCACAGTATGGTGGAACAGAGATGGCTGAGTCTGCAGAGCTGTTCAGTCACACTATAGCCTGGGAATCAGAGGTCTGCTCCCAAGCTACAGTGAGTACAGACTAGGAAATAGTCTGCAGTGATGCCCAGAACCTTTGTGACTCAGATTCAGGCCGTGAGGAACAACTTTCTGAGCATAATGTTGATCCTTATTCACAAACGGTAACACCTGTTGGTAGAGACAATGAGGAACATACTGATGACGATGAGACGCAGATACCAGATTGGGATGACAACTTAAATATTCGGTCAGGGCAGAAGAGGCTTAGTCTGAGGGTGAGGGGTGTGCAAACACAACAATTGATGAGGAAGTTCTAGATACCACCTACTGTCAACCCACAGTCAGGCCCTCGAGGAGGTGGTGGAGGAGGATGCAACTGATGATGAAGTTACCTTGTGCCTTCCTGGACAGAGGAGGAGTACTGGTAGCACGTCTACAACTGCATCCTCAGCCAACACTCTGCCTCTGAGCACTAGTCGGGGGGCTCAGCAGGTTGCATGCCCTCTAAGCTTTGCCTAGCCTGGTCCTTTTTTGACCTAACAAAGGATCGCCCAAATCATGTGATCTGTAAAATTTGTTGGGAATCTGTTAGTAGAGGCCAAAACCTCAGCAGTTTGACAACTTCTTCCATGAATCGTCACATGAATAAATATCATCTGTCCCAGTGGGAAGCTCACTGTGCTGCAATGCGGCCTAGCGGAGCAGACCATCCATCACCTGCCCCTTCCAGTGCATCCGCGCGCTCTTCATCTTCTAGGACTGTGGGGACAGCTGTCACACCTGGTTTTCCACGCACAACTTCCACCACTGTAACTGCAACAGGCAGTTTGCTTGGTAGGTCGTCAGTTGGTTTAGAAGGGGTAACAAGTGCGTGTGTACAGCTCTCTCAGACATCGATAGCACCAACGTTGGATGAAGGCAACATCATGTCTACACCTTCACTTTCCTCACAAACCTGCATTTTTCCAGGGACACCCTACTCACCACCATCTACACACAGCAGCCAGATCTCTGTCCCTCAGATGTGGACAAATAAAAGGCCATTTCCTGCGACCCATGACAAAGCTAAGAGGTTGACTCTATACCTATGTAAGCTCTTGGCTACCGAAATGCTGCCTTTCCGCCTAGTGGACAAACAGGATTTTAGAGACCTTATGTCTGTTGCTGTGCCCCAGTACCAGATGCCCAGTCGCCACTACTTCTCTAAGAAAGGTGTGCCTGCGCTACACCAGCACATCGCACACAACATCACCGCTTCCTTGAGAAACTCTGTGTGTGAACGGGTGCATTTCACCACCGATACTTGGACCAGTAGGCATGGACAGGGACGTTACATATCGCTGACTGGGCACTGGGTAACTATGGTGATAGATGGTGAAGGGTCTGCTGCACAAGTCTTGCCGTCCCCACGACTTGTGCGTCAATCCTCTGTCTGTCCAAGTTCCTCCACTGCTTCTGCCTCCTCAACCTCGTCTGGGTCCTCCACCTCCGCCCCAAGCCTTCCTGGTCGGGCCACCAGCGTTGTAACTGCGCAGAAGGAATCACGCACCCCTCATTACTATGCTGGCAGCAGAGCGCAACGGCATCAGGCGGTCTTTATCTTGAAATGTCTTGGAAGTAAGAGTCACACAGCGGCTGAGTTGTGGGCAGCTCTGGAGACTGAGTTTGGTAAATGGTTGTCTCCACTCAACCTGCAGCCTGGTAAGGCTGTGTGCGACAATGCTGCAAACCTGGGTGCGGCCCTTCGCCTGGGCAAGGTTATACACGTGCCTTTTATGGCTCACGTGTTGAACCTTGTTGTCCAGGAATTTTTAACACACTATCCCGGCCTAGATGGCCTTCTGTACAGGGCACGAAAACTGTCTGCTCACTTCCGCCATTCAACCGCCGCAGCTAACCGACTTGCATCGCTCCAGAAGTCTTTCGGCCTGCCAGTTCATCGCCTGAAATGCGATGTGCCGACATGCTGGAATTTGACTCTCCACATGTTACAGCGACTGTGGCAGCACCGCCGAGCACTGGTGCAATACGTCATGACCCTCATGGAGTGGTCTCAGATCAAGGACCTATGAAAGGTTCTGCACAGTTTCGACATGGCGACGAATATGTTTAGCGATAACAATGCCATTATCAGCATGACAATTCCAGTCATTTACATGCAGGAGCACACGCTAAACACTATTCAGACTCAGGGGGTGGGACAACAGGAAGAGGAGGAACTACAGGAGGATTCATATGCGCAAGAGACAACAACATCACCAAGGTCCAGACGTTCATCATCACCAAGGCGGCAGGCATGGGACCTTGGGGGACAGGGATCAACAAGGGCGCATGGTAGCAGGCGAAATGTTGAGGAAGGTGCAGGAGAACATGAAGAAATGGAGGACGAATTGTCCATGGACATGGAAGACTCAGCGGATGAGGGAGACCTTGGTCAAATTTCAGTTGAAAGAGGTTGTGGGGAGATGTCAGAGGAAGAAAGATCGGTTAGCACCTCTATGCCACAAACACAGCGTGGACTTGGTCCGCATGGCTGCACCAGACACATGAGCGCCTTCTTGCTGCACTACCTCCAACATGACCCTCGTATTGTCAAAATTAGAAGTGATGATGAGTACTGGCTTGCCACACTATTAGATCCCCGGTACAAGTCCAAATTTTGTGACATAATTCCAGCCATAGAAAGGGATGCACGTATGCAGTAGTATCAGCAAAAGCTGTTACTCGATCTTAACTCAGCTTTTCCACCAAACACTCGTGGTGCACGGAGTGAATCTCCCAGTTGTAACTCGACAAACATGGGATGGTCTCGTCATCTTCAACAGTCTACCCGTACCAGCAGCACCGTATCTGGTGCTGGTAATGTGGCGCCCCTGACCTGGTCAGGCACCACAGAGTATTGCACCCATGCGGGAGCAATGCTTCCAGGTAATCTCCAAAGGCCAGGATGAGGTGCACACACAAACATATAGTGATCAGGCCTCCCACATCACCAGAGGGGACCCTTGAGTAGCCAGAAGGAGTTAACTTTCAATTCCCAGCTGGGGGTGTGTTCAGGGGCTGGTTGCTAGGAAGCAGGGCAGAGAGAGAGAGGAAGAGAAGGGTCTGGAGCTAGAGGTTGAAGTGTGTGGAAGGGAGCAGAGGGTCTCTCGTGTCAGACGGGTCCTGAGGAGTGCAGTAGCTGAAAGCGGGGGAGAAAGGAGTACCGTGGGTCGGCCTGAAAATCATCCAGAGAGAAGGGTGGCTGAGTACGGAGATCCCGGTATCCGAGCACACAAGGGGAACTAGGTCCCCAGTACAGGCAGCAGATCATCCAGAGCTGCTTAACCTACAGGTGGGGGGGGTACTTCATGCCCTCACCACGACTACACAGAGCTCGAGCCAAGCAGCAATCACCAGGCCCATAAGGGGACAGGGCCAGAAGCCATCCCACCAAGGCCACGCTGCCGGCAGACGAGCCAGAGAGAGGGGAGCAGGGTGGTAACAGCTTCCCTGGAGGGGTCCTACCACGCTTCAAGCAAAGGATCCTCCTAAAACAGAAAGAGTGCAAGGAAGGCGAGTGGACAGCTACCCTCAGAACGGCCTCCTGGAATTCCTGGTTCAACCTGGTTATCACAGTGTCGCCCGGGCATCTCACCGTGACCTCCAAACAGTGAGTAAACACGTTGAAAGACTTCTTGGACTGTGTTTGAGTCATTCTGCGACCTGTGGTCCCACACACATACACCGGGGCCTGGGGCTTGCCTCACTCTCAGGGGGCTAATATACTGACTGCACCCACCATCAGCCCCAGGCATCCCTTAATCTGCAGTGGCGGTCCCCGCTGACCGCAATACTGAGAGTGGCGTCACGACAATCCTAAAAGAAGGTTCCCTACCTGTGACCAGACTGTTCCATCCACGTGGAGTCCCTGAAGGTACTGCACCGACACATACTAGCGGGGCTTCACAACTTCTGGCGTCACGAACAGGATTTGGACTAGACCTGTTCAGACAGGTGACCGTGCGCCTCAGAGGTCCGACCGCAAAAATTGAACCGCCGCCATATTGCCATCTTCAAAAGCGCGCGCTGCAGCCCGCGCGAGGGAGAAGAACACCGCCCACGAAGAGGTGTGGCCGCCCCAGAACCCCCACAATTCGGAGAGCGTACTGACCCAGGAAGTGGAAAGGGGGCGCGGGGATTTTTGAAGAAAAATGGACGCTGCAGGAGGTAATGCCCCTGGTCAGGGCGACGCAGCCCAAGCGATGCCAGCCCCCGTCGCGCTGGACGCAGCAGCGCCTGGTGCCGGTGCCGCGGTCGCAGCCGCGCCGGCTGAAATCTCCCCCATAATGCCAGTTTCCTTGCTGTATGTCCCAGGAGCGCAATGGCTGCCCCAATACGCCGGTAAAATAGACACGCTGACCGGGTTTAAGAAGAAGATCAGCACCCTGCTAGACATGCACGCGATGACTGGTAAGCAGAGGGCCGCTGTGGTGCTGGGACAATTGACTGAAGCAGCAGAGTTGGAGGCTGAGTCCTGGACCAATGATGACCGGAGCTCTGTTGAGACCATCTTTGCCAAACTAGCAGCTGCTTTTGAACACCGCACCGAGGGAGAGCTGAGGACGGACTTCTATAACTGCCGGCAGAAGCCCCAAGATAGCATAAGAGCCTATGTGTTACGGTTGCTGCGAGCACTGGAGACTATGTCCAGATTTCTTGCTACTGCACATGTGCGAGCGCTGGAGACTAAGTCCAGATTTCTTGCTACTGCACATGTGCGAGCGCTGGAGACAAAGTCCAGATTTCTTGCTACTGCACATGTGCGAGCGCCGGAGACTAAGTCCAATCTTGGAGCCATTGCACATGTGCGGGTGACATCATCGCTGACACGAGGTCACATGTCTCTGACACCTTCTATGCCGATTGGTCGCTGGTCATGTGCTTGTGACGTCTTGCTCGGTGATAGGCCAGCATGACGTCACTCCTGTCGTTCTGGCAGCGGATTGGCTCTGGTGTCCTCCATCTTGGATGAGGCACAGAGTCTATATAAGACCCTGACACACGCCGCATGGTGCTCAGTCCTCTTGGTTCATGCATATGAGTAGACGCTCTGTGCGCGTTCCTCTAGGCATTCCTCTGTCTATGCTAGGTGAGCGCTACCGGCAGGGTAGCGTTCTTATACCTTACAGCTTCGGCTGCTGTCCGTATCCTTACCTCTTAGGGGAGTGGACATAGGCAGGTGCCTGAGGCACATGGTCTGGCTGGGCCTTGTGATTCTACTCGTAGGTGGACGTTGCCGCTAGGGTAACGTTCCTTATACTGCATCTGGCAGTTGTTCGTATCCTCGCACACTAGGGGAGCGAACAGAGGTAGGAGCTTTGTGCGGCTTACGCTGCTGTTCGTCTCTTTTGCACCACTAGAAGAGCGGACCTAGGCAGGTGCCATATCTAGTGGTTCGTATCCTCGCACACTAGTGGAGCGAACGCAGGTAGGAGCTTTGTGCGGCTTACGCTGCTGTTCGTCTCTTTTGCACCACTAGAAGAGCGGACCTAGGTAGGTGCCATTTCGCACACATTGCCTTTGTCTCTGTGATTATTAACAGAGATCATTCCACACACCCTCCAAGTAAGGGAGGAATTGCTTTACTTACTTATTATATCCTTCTGTGAGTTAACAGAGGTATTGCACTCTGCCATAGTCTGCAGCAAAGTCTTTGCACGGTGGACCCTGACTGTCTGATACTCCTTTCGGTTATTATCAGACAGCCCCCCGTAACATTAGGACTGAGCCAAGGGTCTGGCAGTTATGGCAGAATATCAGCAGTTACACCATTACATACAAGTACTTGAGTCACGGCTCAAGAGTATAGAGGATAAACCTCAGACCATGGTGACATCTGCACATGATCCTCGACTTGCTCTGCCAAACAGATATTCTGGCGATGCCAGATCATGTCGTGGTTTCATTAGTCAGTGTCAGATACACCTAGAGGTCAACTCTTCTCGCTTCTCTATGGAGAGGTCCAGAGTAGGCTTTATCATCTCCTTACTTCAGGACAAAGCCTTAGAATGGGCGACTCCCCTATGGGAGCGCTCTGATGTGGTTACTCTGAGACATCAAGACTTTCTTGATGCTCTTAAGGCGGTATTCATGGGTCCGCAGGTTACCCATGATGCGGCCCTGAGACTGTTAGATCTATCTCAGGGTTCGTTATCCACTAGTTCTTATGCCATTGCTTTTAGAACTCTGGTGGCAGAACTAGATTGGCCAGAGAAGGTGTTGATTCCTATCTTCTGGAGAGGATTGGCAGGCTATGTCAAGGATGCCCTTGCTACTCGTGAGGTCCCTGCTTCTCTGGAGGACTTGATCACAGTAGCAACGAGGATCGATGTACGCCATAAGGAACGTAGACTCGAGGTCTCTTCCTCACGCCCTAAGCATCGGGCTATTCCAGTTGTTGAGGGTCCACTACCATCTTCCTCAGCATCTGAAACATCTCCCACTCCTATGGAGTTAGGTCATACGTTCTCCAGACTACGCAAGTCTGGTCCTCCTATATGTTACGTATGTCGTCAGGCTGGGCACTATGCCAACAAGTGTCCTAGTCGTCAGGGAAACTCCCTGGCCTAGTAACCATTAGAGGGGGGTTACTAGAGACGTCTTCTGCACCCTCTAAGTGTTGTATCCCAGGTCAGCTCTCGTTATCTGAGAATACATGGCCTATTATGGCTTTTGTGGATTCCGGAGCTGACGGGATTTTTGTGTCCTCAGGATTTGTAAAGGGACACAATATTCCCTCTATCATGTTAGAGGCGCCTATTCCTGTCCGTGTTGTTAATGGAACTATGTTGTCTGACTCCATTACATTGAGGACAGTTCCCTTGCGCCTTTCCCTGTCTCAGGGTCACATAGAGGAGATTTCTTTTCTTGTTTTGCCTGAGGGTATAGACGACGTCCTTCTGGGTCTTCCATGGCTTCGGACTCATGCTCCTCACATTGACTGGGAGTCTGACAGCATTATTAGTTGGGGTTCGAAATGTCAGTCCCGATGTCTTCCCTTACCACCTAAGGTCGTTGCGGTTGCATCAACTGATCTCTCTCCCATACCTACACCCTATTTGGATTTCGCTGACGTGTTCTCCAAACAGGGTGCTGAGGTTCTTCCACCCCATAGGCCGTATGACTGTGCCATAGACCTTATCCCAGGTTCGGTTCCACCTAAAGGCAGGGTTTACCCCCTGTCGATACCTGAGTCGGAGGCCATGTCGACCTATATAAGAGAGAGCTTAGAGAAGGGGTTCATTCGTAAGTCTGTCTCTCCCGCGGGAGCTGGGTTTTTCTTTGTTCGGAAGAAAGAGGGTGATTTGCGTCCCTGCATAGATTACAGGGGTCTCAACGCAATCACAATAAAGAACAAATACCCATTACCTTTAATTTCGGAGCTCTTTGACAGACTGAGAGGAGCTCAAGTTTTTACGAAGTTGGATCTGCGGGGTGCGTATAACTTGGTACGAATTCGAAAGGGTGACGAATGGAAGACCGCTTTTAACACCCGAGACGGTCACTATGAATACCTCGTCATGCCTTTTGGGTTATGTAATGCACCCGCAGTATTTCAGGACTTCGTAAACGATGTGTTCAGGGATTTACTGTTATCCTCAGTAGTGGTGTATCTGGACGGCATCCTGATTTTTTCTCCTGATCTGGAGACTCATCGTCAGGATGTCGTTCGTGTCCTTTCCCGTTTAAGGGAGCACTCATTGTTTGCTAAACTCGAGAAATGTGTATTCGAGCAGTCCTCATTGCCTTTTTTGGGTTACATTATCTCACAAGAGGGTCTGGCTATGGATCCTGCGAAGCTCTCTGCTGTCCTGCAATGGTCCGAACCTCATTCCTTGAAGGCGGTGCAACGCTTCTTAGGATTCATAAATTATTACAGGCAGTTCATACCCCATTTTTCTACTTTGGTGGCCCCTTTGGTGGCCTTGACTAAGAAAGGTGCTAATCCCAAAGCCTGGTCTACTGAGACATCTCAGGCTTTTGAGGCAGTAAAAAGACACTTTTCAACTGCTCCCGTTCTTCAAAGACCCGATGAGAGTAAGCCCTTCCTCTTAGAGGTTGATGCCTCTTCAGTGGGTGCTGGTGCGGTCTTGTATCAAAAGAACGGTGCAGGTAGAAAAAGGCCGTGTTTCTTCTTTGCTAAAACCTTTTCACCGGCAGAGAGAAACTATACCATTGGGGATAGGGAACTGCTCGCCTTGAGATTAGCCTTGGAGGAGTGGCGTCACTTGCTGGAAGGAGCGAAACATCCTTTCCAGGTCTATACAGACCATAAGAATCTGACGTACTTACAAACCGCTCAGCGTCTGAATCCTCGCCAAGCCCGCTGGTCCTTGTTTTTCTCCCGCTTTCACTTCTCCATCAACTATTTGTCTGGGAGTAAGAATAACAAGGCAGACGCCCTGTCTCGCTCTATGCTTTCTACCCAGGAAGAGATTGACGAACCTCGTCTTATCCTTCCCTCCAGGGTTTTTCATACGCTCTCCCCTGTGACGTTAGACCAAATCCCACTGGGCAAGACCTTTGTTCCGCCTGATCGACAGAATGATATACTGTCATGGGCCCACACCTCAAAGGTGGGTGGGCATTTTGGTATTAGGCGGACACGAGAGTTACTGGAGAGGTGGTATTGGTGGCCACACTTAGCCAGCCACGTCAAGAGATATGTCGGTTCCTGCTACTCGTGTGCTCGCAACCGTCCATTACGGCAGAGACCGGCTGGGCTCTTGCATCCTTTACCAGTGCCAGATAGACCATGGGAGGTGGTAGGCATGGACTTTGTGGGTGATCTTCCATGTTCACAGGGACATAGATTTGTGTGGGTCATTACGGACCATTTCTCCCGGATGGTTCATCTCGTACCGTTATCGAGAATCCCATCTTCCAGGGTACTAGCCAAACTATTCCTCAAGCATGTCTTTAGGCTTCACGGGATGCCAGATCGTATCATTTGTGATAGAGGCCCGCAATTTACTTCCCGTTTCTGGCGAGATCTTTGTAGCCTTCTGCAAATTGAGTTGAATCTCTCTTCAGCATACCATCCGGAGACTAATGGTTTGGTTGAACGTACCAATCAATCTATGATTATATACCTTCGACACTTTGTTGCTGAGAACCACGATAACTGGTCCTCCCTCCTACCCTGGGCAGAATTTGCCCTTAACAATTCGCTGGCTGAGGCCACTGGGCAGACACCGTTCGTACTCCGTTCGTACTCAATAATGGGCAACACCCTAGGGTACCGGTACCGTTTCCCGCTGCTGCACCTCCTCCTCTTGTGGCCGACTGGGCAACTAATGCCAGAGAGGTTTGGGATCGGACTCAAGAGTCGATCCAAGCAGCTAAGGACCGTATGAAGACGGTGTCCGATCGGTTTCGTCGCCCGGCTCCTGTCTTTTCTCCAGGGGACTTTGTGTGGCTCTCTGCAAAACACGTGAGACTTAAAGTGAGCTCTGTCAAATTTGCTCCTCGCTTCCTGGGTCCTTATGAGGTTCTTCGACAGGTAAATCCTGTAGTCTATCAATTGAAGTTACCTGTCCATCTTAGGATTCATGACAAATTCCATGTCTCACTGCTAAAGCCGGCTATTTTACCTCACGCTCGTGAAGTGCACTCTCCTGCCTCTGATTCCTCTCGCTCTAGCTATGAGGTACGAGCCATAGTTGGTTCTAAGATGGTTAGAGGGCGCAGGTTCTTCTTGATAGATTGGGAGGGCTATGGCCCGGAACATCGCTCTTGGGAGCCTGAGGAGGCTGTCCATGCTCCCGACTTAGTTGCCGATTACCTGCGTCGCCGGGAGGGGGGCCCTTGAGGGGGAGGTACTGTTACGGTTGCTGCGAGCACTGGAGACTATGTCCAGATTTCTTGCTACTGCACATGTGCGAGCGCTGGAGACTAAGTCCAGATTTCTTGCTACTGCACATGTGCGAGCGCTGGAGACTAAGTCCAGATTTCTTGCTACTGCACATGTGCGAGCGCCGGAGACTAAGTCCAATCTTGGAGCCATTGCACATGTGCGGGTGACATCATCGCTGACACGAGGTCACATGTCTCTGACACCTTCTATGCCGATTGGTCGCTGGTCATGTGCTTGTGACGTCTTGCTCGGTGATAGGCCAGCATGACGTCACTCCTGTCGTTCTGGCAGCGGATTGGCTCTGGTGTCCTCCATCTTGGATGAGGCACAGAGTCTATATAAGACCCTGACACACGCCGCATGGTGCTCAGTCCTCTTGGTTCATGCATATGAGTAGACGCTCTGTGCGCGTTCCTCTAGGCATTCCTCTGTCTATGCTAGGTGAGCGCTACCGGCAGGGTAGCGTTCTTATACCTTACAGCTTCGGCTGCTGTCCGTATCCTTACCTCTTAGGGGAGTGGACATAGGCAGGTGCCTGAGGCACATGGTCTGGCTGGGCCTTGTGATTCTACTCGTAGGTGGACGTTGCCGCTAGGGTAACGTTCCTTATACTGCATCTGGCAGTTGTTCGTATCCTCGCACACTAGGGGAGCGAACAGAGGTAGGAGCTTTGTGCGGCTTACGCTGCTGTTCGTCTCTTTTGCACCACTAGAAGAGCGGACCTAGGCAGGTGCCATATCTAGTGGTTCGTATCCTCGCACACTAGTGGAGCGAACGCAGGTAGGAGCTTTGTGCGGCTTACGCTGCTGTTCGTCTCTTTTGCACCACTAGAAGAGCGGACCTAGGTAGGTGCCATTTCGCACACATTGCCTTTGTCTCTGTGATTATTAACAGAGATCATTCCACACACCCTCCAAGTAAGGGAGGAATTGCTTTACTTACTTATTATATCCTTCTGTGAGTTAACAGAGGTATTGCACTCTGCCATAGTCTGCAGCAAAGTCTTTGCACGGTGGACCCTGACTGTCTGATACTCCTTTCGGTTATTATCAGACAGCCCCCCGTAACATTATGCCCTCAGGCTGCAGGCTGCACTGCGGGCTCTCAAGCTGGTGGACCCTGTCAGTGATCAGGAAGGAAACCGGATGATGAAGGAACAATTCTTGCGGGGCCTGCGTTCTCCTGAGGATGGGAAGCAGATGAAGCTGTGGTCCCTGGAACACCCTGACGTGGACTTTGCCATTCTGAAAGACAGGGCAGTGAAAGCACTCCAACCTCCTGTGGACACAGACCCCGTCGCACCAGCATGGCCTGCCAGTTCCACGGCTGCAGGAGCGGAATCCTCCTCGCAGGCCCTGGTAACTGCAAAAGGACTCAACACGCCAGCAGAGACCATAAATACACTATCCTCCCAGGTGCAACAGCTCACTAAGGACGTCGCACAAATCCTGAAAGCAATGCAGTTGCCCTCAGAGACCAAGGTCCCTCATCGGATCCTGCTAGCTGACAACCCAGAGGACGTCCCTTGGATGCGGAGGAGAAGAGGTCCCCAACCCGAGGCAGGAGCAGTGATCGCTATGACTCATCTGGACAACCCATCTGTCGTCGTTGCCAGGAGGCAGGACACTATGCAAGGGCTTGTCCTTTAAACGAGCCAAACCTGGGGCCGGGGGCCAGTCCTCAGGATTAAGAAGATCAGGCCCAAGTCGCTGCTGTGATCAGTACGTGGGTGGACGTCCTGTCCTGTCCATCGTCCTGGACGGGATCCCTACCCCGGCGTTATTGGACACCGGCTCTCAGGTCACCACGATCCCGTATGTCCTTTATCGGAGGTTTTGGTCGGACGACGATCTCCGACCACCGGACCCCTCCCTCACCATCTATGCTGCCAACGGACAACCTATAGACCAGATCGGGGTCAAAGAGGTAACCATAAAGGTGGGAAGGCAGGAAATGAAGGGACAAGGACTGATTGTTGTGGACACTGATATTAGAGAAAGGAACCCGCAAATGATTTTAGGCACTAATGTCATAGAAAATTGCCTAGGGGAAGTGTTGTTGTTGCTTCACCAGATTGTTGAAGGTGCTGAGGGCAGGTCGCAAAGAGCCTTGCAAAAGGAGATCCGAATCATTCTGAGGAAGCAACAGGTAAAACAGACTGGCGGTGAGATTGGTAGTGTACGGGTGATGGATGCAAACCCCATTGTGATACCCCCACGGAGTGAAATGATGATGTGGTGTAGAGCAGCGGTAGGTCTCAGAGGACAAGATTACCAGGCTGTACTAGAGCCCACTCATTCAGACCACTGGCCCACGATTCTGACAGCCAGGGGGGTAGTTGATGTACACAAGGGACGAGTGCCTGTACGAGTGTTGAACTGTGGGGAGGAGGAAGCCAGACTACCAAGGTACGCTACCATAGCCAAACTGTTTACATGCTCAGATGACGCCATAACACCTGTAGGTCCCCTGACACAAGCTGACTCAAAAGAGGGCGAGACCTCCCAAAAGCAGTTAGAGGATTGGTGCCAGAAACTACACGTGGGGACTGACTCTACACCCGACTACCAGAAACATGGGGTTTACAGGGTCGTGCAGGAATACGAGCAGGTCTTTAGTAAGAACCCACTAGACTTTGGTAGGATCAAAGGGGTGCAACATCACATACCCACAGGCAGTCATCCTCCCATTAAGGAAAGACATAGGCCTATTCCACCAGCCCATTACCAGCGCACAAAGGACATGCTGAAGGACATGAAGGAGGCAGGCGTCATAAGGGACAGTTGTAGCCCCTGGGCGGCTCCCCTGGTCCTGGTAAGAAAGAAGGATGGCACGATGAGGATGTGTGTGGATTACAGACGGATAAATCAGATAACACACAAGGATGCCTACCCTTTGCCAAGGATAGAGGAATCCCTCGCTGCCTTGAAAGCCTCTAACTACTTTTCTACCCTAGATCTTACTAGTGGCTACTGGCAAGTATCTGTAGCAGAAGAAGATCGGGAGAAGACGGCCTTCACCACCCCAATGGGTCTCTGTGAGTTCAACAGCATGCCATTTGGACTCTGCAATGCCACCGGGACCTTCCAGAGGCTTATGGAATGCTGCCTAGGGCACCTCAACTTTGAAACCGTCCTGCTCTACCTGGATGATGTCATCGTGTACTCCAAGACCTACGAGGACCACCTGAAACACCTGGCTGAAGTCTTTGAAGCACTATCCCGATATGGAATGAAGCTGAAACCATCCAAGTGCCATTTACTGAAGCCAAAGGTCCAGTACCTAGGTCACGTGGTCAGTGCAGAAGGAGTAGCACCGGACCCAGAGAAGGTCACAGTCATCCAGGAATGGCCCACACCTACTACCGTCCGGGAGGTACGTCAGTTCCTTGGCTTGGTAGGCTACTACAGAAGGTTCATCAAGGGCTACACGAAAATGGCAGCGCCTTTGCAAGAGCTCCTGGTAGGCCACCCAAAGAAGAGAGGAAAGATCTCCGGCCCGCCATTTCACTGGGGAGAAGCAGAAGAACACTCCTTCAGACAAATGAAAGGGGCCTTGACGGGTGAAGAGATCCTAGCCTACCCTGACTACGGTCTGCCATTCGTACTGTACACAGATGCCAGTAATGTGGGACTGGGAGCAGTGCTTTCACAGGTGCAGGGAGGCAAAGAGCGTGTGATTGCTTACGCCAGCAGGAAGCTCAGGCCTACTGAAAGAAACCCGGAGAATTATAGCTCATTCAAGCTAGAGTTCCTGGCCATGGTATGGGCTATCACAGAGCGGTTCAAGCACTACCTGGCAGCCACCAAATTCACTGTCTTCACGGACAACAACCCCCTGACCCACTTGGATACTGCTAAATTGGGTGCCATGGAGCAGCGTTGGGTAGCCCGACTAGTGAATTATGACTTTACTGTCAAGTATCGAGCTGGCCGCAAGAACGGCAACGCAGATGCTCTGTCCAGGATGCCTCACCTAGCAGACGAGGGTGAAGATGTAGATGATCTTGAAGAGATTGAGCTGCCAGCGTTCCATCGCCATGGAGCAAAACAGTGTCGGCAGTCGCGTGCCAACCGCCAAGAGGTGACCCTGAACCCACTACCTCACTACAACTGGAAGGAGACCCAGGAAAATGATCCAGCGGTAGGCTTGGTAAAGAAACTGATCAGCCAGCCGGGCGCCAGCCTTGACAAAGGAGCCCCACCTGAGGCACAGTACCTATGGAAGGAGAGGGGTCGATTATTCATCTATCAAGACAAACTTTACAGGAGCATCATTGACCCGAGGACGCATGAGAGGGTGTGGCAAGTGATTGTACCACAGAAGGATACGAGGATGGTGCTAGAAGCCTATCACAATGGTGCAGGCCACTTTGGTTGGAAGAAACTGGAGGCCCTACTTAAAGTAAGATTCTACTGGGTGGGCATGAGATCTGCCCTAGAGAAGTGGTGTCGAAACTGCGGGCCCTGCAATCTTAGAAGAAAAGACCAGCCCAGCCAGAGAGCACCACTCCAGCCAATCCAAACTAAACGGCCCCTGGAGATCGTGGCCCTGGACCATGTAAAGTTGGCACCCAGCAGACAAGGCTACAACTACGCTCTCACTATGGTTGACCACTACTCCAGATTCCTGGTGGTAGTACCAGTCAAGGACTTGACAGGTCAGACTGCAGCCAAAGCTTTCCAGACACATTTCTGTCGACCACATGGCTATCCAGATCAAGTGCTCACTGACCAAGGACCAGCCTTTGAAGCTGAAGTGTTTAAGGAGTTTTGTAACCTATACGGCTGCCAGAAGATCCGTACTACGCCTTACCATCCCCAGACCAATGGCATGTGTGAGAAGATGAACCACATCATTCTCGACCTTCTGAAGACGCTCCCACTAGAAGAACGAAGTCAGTGGCCGGAAAAGCTGCCCGATCTAGTGGACATGTATAACAACATCCCTGTGAGTTCCACGAACTGCACACCGGCATACCTGATGAGGGCCAGACCCGGGAGATTGCCAGTAGATCTGGAAATGGGAGTTGAGACCCCTGAAGACCATCTACAAGGTGCTGATTGGGATTCCAACCGCCAAGCCCAATACAAGAAAGTACAAGAGTGTGTGGAGCGAAGCCTGACTCAGCAGCGTGAGAAACAAGAAAAGGCCTACAATCGAAAAGCACCTGCTGTTCCTTTGATGCCAGGAGATATAGTTCTCAAAAGAAAGAGAAGACGTCATAAACTTGACAATCACTGGGAAGAAGAACCCTATACTGTGTTACCATCGACGCTTAGCAATGAAAAGACATGCCTTATCAGCAAAGATGGAGGAAAAACAACAGCTGTCGTTTCTAGAGATCGCTTAAAGAAATGTCCTGAACAACTAAGAATCCCTGAAGAAATTCCCAACCCTTTGCCAGTTCAAGAACCAAAAGAAAAGATGATCCATACTGTACTTGGAGATTTTCCAGCAAGTTGGCCTCAATACAATGGAGCAGTAGTTATTCCGGTTATTACATTCCCTCAATCTGGAGAAGTAAGAGACCCAGAAGAACCTGTTCAGAACCTGGAAGAGCCAAATGTAGCTGAAGCAGAAGACCATGCACTGGTATCAATACATAGTACACCTATTATTCACATTGAGACACATACATCGGGTGGGAGGACACAACCTCAGACAGATGACAGTATAGTACTGCGTAGATCAACCCGCAGCAACTTTGGTCAGCTCCCATTACGCTATAGAGAAAGTACAGTTTAGTTCAAAGTGACGGTATGAAAGGTAATGTTTAACCTGTTTATAGTTAAGTAACGTTTAAGCGAAATGTGCCCACAAGGACTATTGTGAGACCTCCTTAAAATGTTAGACCACTGGTTATGAACTGGCTTTAACCACAAACTTTGCATTGTAAAAAGTTGCCTCCTTGGTATCAACCCCAGAGTCTGCCTGTTGAGGGGCATGGCTCTGCACCAACAAGGGGGCACGCCTGTTTATGGGGCCTGCCCTCCAACACTCGGAAGCGGGTACGCCTGTTTATGGGGCCTACCTTACACCACTCCCCTCAGGAGAGGAAGATTGGAGGAAAGGTCTGGGGAATGTGATGGCCCAGCCCTGGTCACCAAAAGGACCGGCGACCTACCTCCTGGAGGTTTTTGGGTGGGGTTCGGACATGTGGGTGGTTGGTGGTGGAATGGTACCTGGTATGTTTAAATGTAAATAATTGCCCCTGTGTGGGAAAAGTTTGTAATTACCTTTTTCTTTCTCTTGTCTTTGCAGCCCGAGGACGTGCTGATGATAACTAAGGGGGAATGTGGCGCCCCTGACCTGGTCAGGCACCACAGAGTATTGCACCCATGCGGGAGCAATGCTTCCAGGTAATCTCCAAAGGCCAGGATGAGGTGCACACACAAACATATAGTGATCAGGCCTCCCACATCACCAGAGGGGACCCTTGAGTAGCCAGAAGGAGTTAACTTTCAATTCCCAGCTGGGGGTGTGTTCAGGGGCTGGTTGCTAGGAAGCAGGGCAGAGAGAGAGAGGAAGAGAAGGGTCTGGAGCTAGAGATTGAAGTGTGTGGAAGGGAGCAGAGGGTCTCTCGTGTCAGACGGGTCCTGAGGAGTGCAGTAGCTGAAAGCGGGGGAGAAAGGAGTACCGTGGGTCGGCCTGAAAATCATCCAGAGAGAAGGGTGGCTGAGTACGGAGATCCCGGTATCCGAGCACACAAGGGGAACTAGGTCCCCAGTACAGGCAGCAGATCATCCAGAGCTGCTTAACCTACAGGTGGGGGGGGGTACTTCATGCCCTCACCACGACTACACAGAGCTCGAGCCAAGCAGCAATCACCAGGCCCATAAGGGGACAGGGCCAGAAGCCATCCCACCAAGGCCACGCTGCCGGCAGACGAGCCAGAGAGAGGGGAGCAGGGTGGTAACAGCTTCCCTGGAGGGGTCCTACCACGCTTCAAGCAAAGGATCCTCCTAAAACAGAAAGAGTGCAAGGAAGGCGAGTGGACAGCTACCCTCAGAACGGCCTCCTGGAATTCCTGGTTCAACCTGGTTATCACAGTGTCGCCCGGGCATCTCACCGTGACCTCCAAACAGTGAGTAAACACGTTGAAAGACTTCTTGGACTGTGTTTGAGTCATTCTGCGACCTGTGGTCCCACACACATACACCGGGGCCTGGGGCTTGCCTCACTCTCAGGGGGCTAATATACTGACTGCACCCACCATCAGCCCCAGGCATCCCTTAATCTGCAGTGGCGGTCCCCGCTGACCGCAATACTGAGAGTGGTGTCACGACAATCCTAAAAGAAGGTTCCCTACCTGTGACCAGACTGTTCCATCCACGTGGAGTCCCTGAAGGTACTGCACCGACACATACTAGCGGGGCTTCACAGTAACAGCAATTTTATTGAATCTTTTCATAATTTTTTTAGACCATCCTTTGCAAGGCCACCAGAGACAACAAGTCTGACACATAGTCAACGGCTGGAGAGGATGACACAGGAGTATCTCCAAATGAACATCAATGCCATGACTTTGCAAATGGAGCCTTGCTCATTTTGGTCTTCAAATCTTGAAAAATGGCCAGAGCTCTCCACGTACACCTTAGAGATCTTGTCGTGTCCAGCTGCAAGCGTTGTCTCTGCACGTGTCTTCAGTGCTGCTGGGTGTGTGCTGACAGATAAGCGCACGCGTCTGTCCAGTGACAATGCCAGTGACAATGTGGACAGACTAACGTTCATCAAAATGAACAAGTCATAGATCCACAAGGAATTTACTACCCCTGTGTCATCCTGGGGAGAGTAAATGCTTGTGTATTTTGAATGTGCTTGATGCAATTCTACCTGTGAAGTGTACAACTGGGGCACAAGTGCTGCCACTGATGGGGTGTCTGTGTGGCCCAATATTTGGAAAAAAGGGAGACTCCGCTTGGAGTAACCCTTGCTTGCTGTGTTTTTAAAAAGGAGCCAAGATGAACAAGTCATGGTTCAGCAAAGACTTTGCTACCTAACCCGGTGTCATCCTGGGGACGGTTAAGGATGGCGTATTTTTGAATGTGCTTGATGCATATCTACCTGTGCAGTGTACAACTGGGGCACAAGTACTGCCACTGAAGGGGTGTCTGTGTGGCCCAATTTTTGGAAAAAAGGGAGACTCCGCTTGGAGTCCCCTTGCGGTGTTTTGCATGATTTTAGAAGGGCATGCCATGCCTATATCTGTGTCTCATCCTACTTTTCCTCGTCAAGCTGGGGGTTTTTTTGCATGAGAATTTGTTCTTGTCACTTTCCCATGTGTTTGTGTTGTGTTGTGAGTTGTTTGTCACCTTTTGGACACCTTTGAGGGTATTTTCTAGGTGTTTTTATGTGTTTGTCATTGCCTCCTATTGTTTCCTATGGGGTTCCAGTGGTTCGCCGAACCGAACGCGAACCAGACCTCGGTTCGGCGAACCGAACTCGAGCCGGACCACGAACGGTTCACTCATCTCTAGTTGTGTCTACTGGGAAAGCTCAGGCTGATTTCTGAGACAGTCTGTTGTTCAGGCTACTGAACGTGCTCAGGCACTTAGTGCATCAGATGCTAAGTCCGGTAAGGACTTCCCTGGGCATGTCCGTGAGGTGGCAGGCCCTGATAGGCTGTATAGCGTCAGGAGTCCTGATGATGTGGCCACTTCGGACTGGCTCCTGGAGGCCCGCCCCTATGACCTAGCATCTCTTTATTGGTCATCAGACGATGACTTGTAGGCTGTTTGGGGCGGTGACGTGCTTGTGTCATCAGTGACGTGGCGGTTCTGGATAGACCGGTGGTGACGTCACTGATGATGTGGCACTCCCCTATTGGCCCCTTGAGGTGCCATTGTGGTTCACACAGGGTTCGGGGCGGACCCTAGGTGCTAAAAGGGCCTGTAGACTGCACCATGTTGCACAGTCTTCAGATGCACATGGTCTTGCTCATGTTGAGAGTAAAGTTAAGCGCGGTTCGTGGTTCTCCAGTTCGCGGTTCGAGTGATTTTGCGGGGTGTTCTAGTTAGAACTCGAAATCGAGCTTTTTGCTAAAAGTTCGAGTTACGTTCGAGAACGGTTCTATCAGCAAAAGCGTGGCTTTTTACAGCTACAGTGTGCAGGGAGCCATCGCTGGCAGCCTGCGGTAAGCTGGTAACCAAGATAAACATCGGGTATCCAAGCAAAGCGCTTTGGTTAGTAACCCGATATTTACCCTGGTTACGTGTGCAGGGAGCCGACACTTCCCCGCTCGGTTCCACCCCCTCCTGCACTCGGCATGTACACACACACACTCACACTCACCTGTCCCCAGCCATGCAGTGCCCGACACTGACGTCCTCAGCGCCACATTGCCTCGCTAGGCTCCACCCACTTCACACTCCGCCGCCTGCACACATGGCCCCGCTAGGCTCCGCCCACCTGGCACTCTGCACACATGGCCCCGCTAAGCTCCGCCCACTTGCAACTCTGCACACATGGCCCCGCTAGGCTCCGCCCACTTTGCACTCTGCACACATGGTCCCGCTAGGCTCCGCCCACCTGGCACTCTGCCCACATGGCCCACTAGGCTCCGCCCACCTGGAACTCTGCACACATGGCCCCGCTAGGCTCTGCCCACCTGGCACTCTTCACATTTTACTCCGCTAGGCTCCGCCCACCTGGCACTCTGCACACATTGCCCCGCTAGGCTCCGCTCACGTCGCACTTGGCACGCATTACCCCACTCGGCTTACCTGCGGTGATGAAGTCCCGCCCTCCCGATGTCACTCCATGGCCGCCGCTTGTCACATCTCCTTTCACTGCGGCCCGAGACTGTGACTAGCGGTGACGTCAAAGGCTCTCCGCGATACTTGGCTGTAAAGGTCATTGAACTCAGTGACAGGTCTGCTATCAGCAGTGCAGGAGATCGTCACTGCAGGTAATGTACCTCGCTGACAGCAGCACTTGTCATGCCCTGCAGTGACCTGGCTGACCTATTGATGTTAGCTCAGGTCACTGCATTGTTCTCCCAGCCAATGGGGAACATTCTGTTCTTCATTGGCTGGGACAGTGACTATGGTATGGATCGTCATGGTAACCGCTTGGATTACAGCACACCTGGATTTGTTTTTCTTTCTAATAAATTGGTGAAAGAGGGAATGTTTTGGGCAGTGTTTTTTCAAATAAAAATGTGCTTGTCGTCTATTTTTTTTTTATTACTGACTGGGTTGGTGATGTCGGGTATCTGATATACGCGTGACATCACGAACCCCAGGGCTTGATGCCAGGTGACATTACACATCTGGTATTAACCCCATATATTACCCCGTTTGCCACCGCACCAGGGCACAAGGTGAGCTGGGGCGAAGCACCAGGATTGGCACATCTAATGAATGCGCCACTTCTGGGGCGTCTGCGGCCTGCTATTTTTAGGCTGGGGAGAGTCCAATAACCATGGACCTCCCTAGTCTGAGAATATCAGACCCCAGCTGTCTGCTTTACCTTGGCTGGTGGTCTAATTTTGGGGGGACCCCTACGTGATTTTTTTTTTACTTATTTATTTAATTTAAAATAACAGCGTGGGGTGCCCTCAGTGTTGGATTACCAGCCAAGGTGAAGCTGCCAGCTGTGGTCTGCAGGCTGCAGCTGTCTGCTTTACCCTAGCTGACTACAAAAATAGGAGGAACCCCACGTCATTTTTTTTTTAAATTTATTTATTTATTTTGGTAAATACAAGGCTAAGCACCCCTTAGAGCCACATGAAAGGCACCAAAGGGTGCAAAATTACAAAATGCAGGAGAGTGGGACATTATGTGTCTTTCTGCCATTATAATGACAGAAAAGACTGTTATGAAGTGTACAAGCACAGGAAAATCACCAGAGCGCTCCACGTTGTGAATAGCAGTAGAAAATGGCATTGGAGTGAATATGTGACCGCCTCATGTAGGTTGAAGCTATGGATCCTGGGTAAAATTATGTATTTTCACTCCTTCAGTTTTTTGGCAGTATGCCAAAAAAACGGAAGGCACACGGATGACAAACGGATGACATATGGACCGTATACGTGTCACGCTCCCGATGCCTCAGCACCGCTCCTTATCCATTGATCCGGTCCGGTCGCACCATCATGGCACCACTCCTTACCCACTGATCCGGTCGCACCTGCACAGCACCGCTCCTTACCCACTGATCCGGTCCACGTGTTCACCGGTCATGGCTGCCGCTCCCTCTCGTGCTTTCCTGTGTCCTGTCCCCAGTCTCATGTGTCTGACTCATGCTTCTGTATAGGGTCGGGCCGCGCCCACTCACCTGGTCTTATGGGCCCAGCACTGCTGCAGCAGGATATGACATGAGGCTGTGCTGGGTATATAAGACTGGCCTTGCCATGTGGGCGGGGCCTGATCAATGTGTCTTGTAGGCCTTGTCTTGAAAGCTAGGTGCTCAGGTTCCCCTTGTGCCATGTCCTGTGATCAATACTATTGCCTGACATTCCTACCCGGCACCTGTGCCGGATTCCTGCACTGTCTCCAGGAACTCTGAAGCCCCAGTGACTGTCCTACCCGTCCCCTGTGGGACGCAGTCCCTGCCGCGCTAGTGCTCTGGCTAACGTGCACCCAGGCCTCCGGTGGGGTGCACGGCCCAGTGGATCCACCACCCGGACCTAACAACACGGAATGGAAACAGATGCCACACGGATGCACCCGTGAAAAAAACAGACCGTTTTTTGCGGACCACAAAAACGGATCGGTTGTGTGAATGTAGCCTTATTCTAATCTGCCATTTATAAACAGCAGCCAGAAATAAGTGAATAGCGCCCCACAGCGTCAGAAAATCTCCGGGGATTTAGGGGTAGCTGAGACCCTGGAGATCATGATTCAGGCCGTTTTTTCCGGTCCTGGCTCACGTGATCACCAGTATACACCATATACCAGTGATCATGTTACAGTAAATGACAGCGCCGGTAAAAAAATTATTTATCTCCCATCTGGCATGAACAAACATGTCAGATGAGAGCTAAATCTCCTCCCCGGTCACCTCTGGTCTCCCGGTGTCACCAAAGTGCCCCCCCGACCCCGTCCCGAAAATCCAAGATGGGCACGCGCACAGCAGCGTGCCGGCCGCATTCACCCTACTCCTCTGATTTCTGTCGCATGTGCCATGACACATGTGACAGAAAACTCCTCCCCAGGCCCTGCCAGGTCACACCCTATAACCCCACCAGTGTTCCCCTGTATCCCACGGTACCTGTGCAGCGCTGATTCCCCGTGGCCACCTCCTTCACAATAGATGCTGCCGCATGCACAGAGCGGCTGTCAGCTCAACTTCCTGTGTTCAGAAACAGTGAGTGGCAGTAACCATGCATCTGTAAGATACTGCAATGCCCTGCTCATGAGGTAAGGAACATAGTTGATCAAGAGAGTTATACTACATTTACAAATGGAGGGATTTGCTATTTCTGTTGCCCTGCTGAACGACTACCAAACATGAGAGTCCGTTATACGCCACAAGAAAACATGTCTAAATAGCGAGCTCTGTTGTTTAGTATTCATTCAGCTGGACAACTGGACTTAAAGAAATATTCCATCTCCAAGATCCTATCCCCAATATATAGTAGGTGAAATAGCAATAACATCAGCAAATACCAATATTTGAAAATTTAGAATAGTTCTCCTGATTAGGCATGCCCTTACCTCATGAGCAGGACATTGCAGCTTTGGTGGCAACGACATGGACTCTGCTGCTGTGGACCCGGGGAGAGTGGGTGCAGATTCATTGCACCCACACTCCTCAAATGGAGGGTCTGCACTCCTAGAAAATGGGGGATACGTTCCCTGAGCGTGTCCCCCCATATTCTAGACGGTCCAGAGTCATCGTGGGACCCCCTTATTTTTTTTCCTTACAATAAATTGGTGAAAGAGGGAATGTTTTGGGGAGTGTTTTTTCAAACACATTTTTTTTCGTCTATTTGTTTTGTTAGTGCTGACAGTTTGTGATGTCGGGTATCTGATAAACGCCATGACATCACAAACTGATTGGCTTGATGTCAGGTGACTTTACAGCTAGAAATTACAGCAATAATACCTAAAATGTAACTTTTATTAATAATTCCTCTAAAAATAGGGAAGGGTTCACCTTGCCTATGCATAAAATTCAGAATATTGCGAGAACCTCTACAGAGCCTGGGGAGCTGGCAAATCCTATAACCACACAAATACACCTACAGTATGATTGGTGCTGGCAAAAATAAGCAGATTTAACCGAAATGGTCAAAATAGTTGTTCAACTAAATTCCATTGAAATTAGGATAATGGCGCTATTTCACTATAATGACTACACACCCACAGGTATGTGACTAGGATGCTGCACATTCGGTTAAACAATACAACATAAACCAGGGATTCAAAAAAGCCAAGTTGTTGACCTGGTTGTATCTAATAGGGAACAATCTCACCCAATTGCTGGTGTCTTGTCTCCCATAAATGGTCAGTAAGTCCTCATATTCGGCGTATCCACAACAGACCCTCATCAAACAGGTCCTGGACCCCTTATGAACGGACTAGCTGTCCTCTCCCAGAATCTCCTTCTTCCGACGCGTTTCCTGTACATCATTCATCAGGGGAGTCAAATGAGGAGATAACCTCTACTGGGTAAATCTAGAAAAATTGTGAGAAAATGGGGAAAATAAAGGGGAATATTCTTCTGATATGTATATAGTAGCCCCCAACAAACCTCATCCTATTAAAGAAGAAAAGGAAAAGAAATCAGCGACTTACCAAGCGGTGACAGCAACAATTCTTATAAGCTGTACACCGCTGTCCAGTCAAAGTACTCTTAAATAGTCGCTGTTTCCCAGCCGGCGTCTGACGTCACATCCATGCCTGCACCCACCACTTCCGCCCAGTGTGGTGGAGCGCATCAGTGGAACGCACGGTGTCCCACAGGAAATGAGGTCAGTTCACATCCGGCGCGCTCCTAGCATCGCACTTGCGATGTAGGAGTAGGACGCAAAAGCGCCCGGCAGCCCGCCCCCTCAACCAGGTAGGACAGCCCATCACAGTATACTTCACCGCGCATGCGCACAGTCCGTTATACGGACACTACAGAAGGTGGAGGAAAACAAAATTCTTATATAGTAACTTAATGTTCATAAGATGTACGAAAACTGCCAATACCATATAATATGAACAGGTCTCAAGGGTGCAATTCAAATAGAAGGGACATGAACCAGAGAACAGATTAAAAGTAAAATCTCAGAAATTAATAAAATCAGAAATACCGGAGGACATCACAGATACAGAATACAATTAAGACCCCTATAAAGCAGGTCAGCTAAAAGAGAGGTACTGGAGGGTAAATAACAGTAGTTCAGGACCATAACGATCACAAAGAAAAAAAACTTTAAGGTCTGGAATTACCAACATATAAGAAACATATAAAGATAGAGAGAAACTGACTAGTTCCACCACCATCTAAGCTAGACTGGTACAACTGACCCTACCTAGCTGCGGGGGTTGGCACCCTGAAAGCACGGTGATTGGCGCCCCCACTCGTCCGGTGGCTTTCCCTCCTAACTATCACTATAGCCTTCACCTAAAGAAAGGGTGCAAAGGAGATACACTCATTGAGGCCATGAGGATGAATTGTTTTTAGTCGAAAGATCCACCTGCACTCTCTCTGGAGGATTTTCTTGTCCCAATCACCTCCCCGTCTAAGTGGTGGAATCACATCAATACCTTGGAAGGTTATTTGGTTTATATCCCCCTCATGGAAGATGTTAAGATGTTTTGCCAGTGGGGTATCGTTCCCAATCCTGACATCTCTCAGATGCTCTCCTATCCTCCTCCTAAATTCTCTCTTAGTCTTGCCAATGTATTCAAGTCCACATGAACATGTGACCTTATATATGACACCTCTGGTGCGACAGTTGACAAAACAGCGAATATCAAATTCTTTCCCTGTGTTGGTGCTCCAAAATTTCTTTCCTACCTTCAGACTACTGCAAGCCACACACCCACTACAGCGAAAGCAACCCTTAGGACTGCTTCTAAGCCAATCGCAGCCCGTGACCCTATTGTCAACAAAGTGACTGTGGGTCAACCTATCCTGTAGTGACCTAGCTCGTCTGAAGGTGATCTGTGGTTTCTCCGAAACAAATTTACCAATATCAAGGTCCATTTTTAAAATGGGCCAATGCCTTTCCAGTACCTCTCTTACAGCTTTTGAGCCATTATTAAATGTTGTGATGAACCGGACTAGATCAACTCCATCGTCCTGTTTAGGTGCCGGATATAAAAGGGCCGGTCTGCTGATCCCATTGATTTCTTCACGTGCCTTTTTTATGACTTTATTAGGGTACCCTCTTTCACGAAACCTTTTTTCCAGGTCATCAAACTGTATTGCGCACTTCTCATTATTGGAGCAATTCCGTTTTACTCTAGAAAATTGCCCCTTTGGGATGCCTTTCTTTTGGGACAAAGGATGACTACTCTCCCACCTTAGTAGCGAGTTGGTTGCTGTCTCCTTACCGTGGGTACTGGTGGCAATACATCCTTCAGAAGTTTTTTCTATGAGGACATCCAAAAACGGCAGCTTGAATCTACTCACTTCAGATGTAAAGAACAAGCCGATGTCATTAATGTTCAATTGTTCCACAAAAAGAGACAGCTCACTTTCTGAGCCTTTCCACAGAATAAAGATATCATCTATAAACCTGCTCCATAGCAGGATTTTGTCTGTGGGAAAAATGGAATCATCCCCAAAAACCACAGTCTCCTCCCACCAGCCCAGGAGCAGATTTGCATACAAGGGCGCACAAGGGCTGCCCATCGCAGTGCCCCTGAGCTGGTGGTAGAGCTGATTTCCAAATATAAAGATGTTCCGTGTGAGGCAAAATTTCAAAGCTTCCAACAGGAAGGCATTATGTTCGTTGAACTGTCTCCCTCGGCCGTTTAAGAAGTGCGCTACAGCTTGCATGCCAACATCGTGTCTTATTGATGAGTATAAAGATTCTACATCAATACTGGCTAAGATGACATCTTCCTCCAGTACGACACCCTCAAGTTTCTTCAAGAGGTCAGTAGTATCCCTTAGGTACGAGTTGAGAGAGACAACAAAAGGTTTGAGGAGTTCATCTAAGTAGATTCCCAAATTCTGGGTAAGACTACCTACACCGGAAACTATCGGCCTCCCTTTTAATGGGTCCACCCCCTTATGTATCTTCGGGAGACAATAAAAGGTTGGAATCACCGGGAATTTGGGAAGAAGGAAGTCATATTCCCTTTTATCAATCAAACCCTTGTCTCTTGCCCTCAGCAAAATCCCTCTCAACTCGTCCGTGTGAACCTTTATGGGGTTATTGGCAAGTTTGTCATACCCCCCGACATCATTCAAAATACACAGGCACATATCCCTATATTTATCGATGTCCATCAAAACAACATTGCCACCCTTATCTGATTTTTTTATGATCAGCTCAGGAGAACGTTCCATTTCAGCCTTAGAGAGGTTGAAGTCACCGGAACGTCTTGGCCGTAGATTCTCAATATCCCGGGTGACCAGATTACAAAAGATGTCAATGGAACTCACATCACCCATCGGTGGTGGCATTTTATTACTCTTCTGTTTAAGGCCTGTAAATGGCCTCAGGCCCCTAACGTTGGGATCAATTTCACCAATACTGTAAAGTAATCTGACGTCCTCCAAAATGTCCTCCGATATACCCAATTCAGCACTCTGTTTTTTGTTCTCTCTAATGTGATGTTTTTTCCACTTAAGCTTACGGATAAACAAATTCAAGTCTTTTACCCCCTCAAAATTGTCAAAATCAGATGTAGGAACAAACCCTAGACCTTTATTAAGGACTGCTCTTTCCGCATCTGTCAATAAATGCTTTGACAGATTTATTATCTGGACTGACCCGGTGGTGGGGAGGGGTTGTTCTGTCGTTGCTTGTTTCTGAGCGGGTAGTGTGTTTGCTCTAAAAAATGATAACCACCACGTCCCTTTCCTTTGTTCTTACCCCTACCACGGGAAGTTGTATTTCTACCCTCCAGATCCGATGTTTCCGTGTCTGTAGAGGAACTCTCAGGCTCACTCTGTCTGACGGGTCTACTGGAGAAAAAATTGTATGCCTTATTATCTCTAAATTCCTGCAAATCCCTGACGTAGAACCTATGCTTTTTTTCTTTCAGAAATCCTGAGGTATCTAGGGACAATTTTGGCCATCAAATAATTTTCCAGTGATTGCACCTCCCACCATGAGGTGGTGCGTTCTTTGTAAATTCTGGTTAAATCATTAAAGGCCCCATTAAGAGTCGGGGTATATTTTTTCTGAACGAAATTCCTCTCTGAGAACACTTCCTTTGCCTCTGAAATCCAGTTATTCGTATCTATGCCTGCTGCCAAAAAACCTGCCATATCACAATAATCAAAATAATGCAGCCACTGGTATGGTATATATAATTAGAAGGGCCAGAAATTGGTGTAAATACCTCAGGATTTCCCTCACACCTGGCTTTAGGTATAAAAGCCCTGATTTAGCCTTGAAGTGGGAAAAAGAGGTGACTGATTGCTCGCTCAGACTGATGACGTGTCTGCTGGAAGAGGAACATAAAAATCTGGCAACCCTAGAACTAGCTTTAAAGGAACAGATAGATATAACAAAGAAATTTTCAGGTGATAGTGAATTTGTTAATAAGGAAGTAACCCTCCAGAACACCATTGAAAAATTTCAATATCATCTGAAAGAAAAAAAGCATAGGTTCTACGTCAGGGATTTGCAGGAATTTAGAGATAATAAGGCATACAATTTTTTTCTCCAGTAGACCCGTCAGACAGAGTGAGCCTGAGAGTACCTCTACAGACACGGAAACATCGGATCTGGAGGGTAGAAATACAACTTCCCGTGGTAGGGGTAAGAACAAAGGAAAGGGACGTGGTGGTTATCGTTTTTTAGAGCAAACACACTACCCGCTCAGAAACAAGCAACGACAGAACAACCCCCCCCCCCCCCACCACCGGGTCAGCCCAGATAATCAATCTGTCAAAGCATTTATTGACAGATGCGGAAAGAGCAGTCCTTAATAAAGGTCTAGGGTTTGTTCCTACATCTGATTTTGACAATTTTGAGGGGGTAAAAGACTTGAATTTGTTTATCCGTAAGCTTAAGTGGAAAAAACATCACATTAGAGAGAACAAAAAAACAGAGTGCTGAATTGGGTATATCGGAGGACATTTTGGAGGACGTCAGATTACTTTACAGTATTGGTGAAATTGATCCCAACGTTAGGGGCCTGGGGCCATTTACAGGCCTTAAACAGAAGAGTAATAAAATGCCACCACCGATGGGTGATGTGAGTTCCATTGACATCTTTTGTAATCTGGTCACCCGGGATATTGAGAATCTACGGCCGAGACGTTCCGGTGACTTCAACCTCTCTAAGGCTGAAATGGGGACTTTATTGTCCCTGGAACGTTCTCCTGAGCTGATCATAAAAAAATCAGATAAGGGTGGCAATGTTGTTTTGATGGACATCGATAAATATAGGGATATGTGCCTGTGTATTTTGAATGATGTCGGGGGGTATGACAAACTTGCCAATAACCCCATAAAGGTTCACACGGACGAGTTGAGAGGGATTTTGCTGAGGGCAAGAGACAAGGGTTTGATTGATAAAAGGGAATATGACTTCCTTCTTCCCAAATTCCCGGTGATTCCAACCTTTTATTGTCTCCCGAAGATACATAAGGGGGTGGACCCATTAAAAGGGAGGCCGATAGTTTACGGTGTAGGTAGTCTTACCCAGAATTTGGGAATCTACTTAGATGAACTCCTCAAACCTTTTGTTGTCTCTCTCAACTCGTACCTAAGGGATACTACTGACCTCTTGAAGAAACTTGAGGGTGTCGTACTGGAGGAAGATGTCATCTTAGCCAGTATTGATGTAGAATCTTTATACTCACCAATAAGACACGATGTTGGCATGCAAGCTGTAGCGCACTTCTTAAACGGCCGAGGGAGACAGTTCAACGAACATAATGCCTTCCTGTTGGAAGCTTTGAAATTTTGCCTCACACGGAACATCTTTATATTTGGAAATCAGCTCTACCACCAGCTCAGGGGCACTGCGATGGGCAGCCCTTGTGCGCCCTCGTATGCAAATCTGCTCCTGGGCTGGTGGGAGGAGACTGTGGTTTTTGGGGATGATTCCATTTTTCCCACAGACAAAATCCTGCTATGGAGCAGGTTTATAGATGATATCTTTATATTGTGGAGAGGCTCAGAAAGTGAGCTGTCTCTTTTTGTGGAACAATTGAACATTAATGACATCGGCTTGTTCTTTACATCTGAAGTGAGTAGATTCAAGCTGCCGTTTTTGGATGTCCTCATAGAAAAAACTTCTGAAGGATGTATTGCCACCAGTACCCACGGTAAGGAGACAGCAACCAACTCGCTACTAAGGTGGGAGAGTAGTCATCCTTTGTCCCAAAAGAAAGGCATCCCAAAGGGGCAATTTTCTAGAGTAAAACGGAATTGCTCCAATAATGAGAAGTGCGCAATACAGTTTGATGACCTGGAAAAAAGGTTTTGTGAAAGAGGGTACCCTAATAAAGTCATAAAAAAGGCACGTGAGGAAATCAATGGGATCAGCAGACCGGCCCTTTTATATCCGGCACCTAAACAGGACAATGGAGTTGATCTAGTCCGGTTCATCACAACATTTAATAATGGCTCAAAAGCTGTAAGAGAGGTACTGGAAAGGCATTGGCCCATTTTAAAAAATTACCTTGATACCTTGATATTGGTAAATTTGTTTCGGAGAAACCACAGATCACCTTCAGACGAGCTAGGTCACTACAGGATAGGTTGACCCACAGTCACTTTGTTGACAATAGGGTCACGGGCTGCGATTGGCTTAGAAGCAGTCCTAAGGGTTGCTTTCGCTGTAGTGGGTGTGTGGCTTGCAGTAGTCTGAAGGTAGGAAAGAAATTTTGGAGCACCAACACAGGGAAAGAATTTGATATTCGCTGTTTTGTCAACTGTCGCACCAGAGGTGTCATATATAAGGTCACATGTTTATGTGGACTTGAATACATTGGCAAGACTAAGAGAGAATTTAGGAGGATAGGAGAGCATCTGAGAGATGTCAGGATTGGGAACGATACCCCACTGGCAAAACATCTTAACATCTTCCATGAGGGGGATATAAACCAAATAACCTTCCAAGGTATTGATGTGATTCCACCACTTAGACGGGGAGGTGATTGGGACAAGAAAATCCTCCAGAGAGAGTGCAGGTGGATCTTTCGACTAAAAACAATTCATCCTCATGGCCTCAATGAGTGTATCTCCTTTGCACCCTTTCTTTAGGTGAAGGCTATAGTGATAGTTAGGAGGGAAAGCCACCGGACGAGTGGGGGCGCCAATCACCGTGCTTTCAGGGTGCCAACCCCCGCAGCTAGGTAGGGTCAGTTGTACCAGTCTAGCTTAGATGGTGGTGGAACTAGTCAGTTTCTCTCTATCTTTATATGTTTCTTATATGTTGGTAATTCCAGACCGTAAAGTTTTTTTTCTTTGTGATCGTTATGGTCCTGAACTACTGTTATTTACCCTCCAGTACCTCTCTTTTAGCTGACCTGCTTTATAGGGGTCTTAATTATATTCTGTATCTGTGATGTCCTCCGGTATTTCTGATTTTATTAATTTCTGAGATTTTACTTTTAATCTGTTCTCTGGTTCATGTCCCTTCTATTTGAATTGCACCCTTGAGACCTGTTCATATTATATGGTATTGGCAGTTTTCGTCCATCTTATGAACATTAAGTTACTATATAAGAATTTTGTTTTCCTCCACCTTCTGTAGTGTCCGTATAACGGACTGTGCGCATGCGCGGTGAAGTATACTGCGATGGGCTGTCCTACCTGGTTGAGGGGGCGGGCTGCCGGGCGCTTTTGCGTCCTACTCCTACATCGCAAGTGCGATGCTAGGAGCGATACGGATGTGAACTGACCTCATTGCCTGTGGGACGCCGTGCGTTCCACTGATGCGCTCCACCACACTGGGTGGAAGTGGTGGGTGCAGGCATGGATGTGACGTCAGACGCCGGCAGGGAAACGGCGACTATTTAAGAGTACTTTGACTGGACAGCGGTGTACAGCTTATAAGAATTGTTGCTGTCACCGCTTGGTAAGTCGCTGATTTCTTTTCCTTTTCTTCTTTAATAGGATGAGGTTTGTTGGGGGCTACTATATACATATCAGAAGAATATTCCCCTTTATTTTCCCCATTTTCTCACAATTTTTCTAGATTTACCCAGTAGAGGTTATCTCCTCATTTGACTCCCCTGATGAATGATGTACAGGAAATGCGTCGGGAGAAGGAGATTCTGGGAGAGGACAGCTAGTCCGTTCATAAGGGGTCCAGGACCTGTTTGATGAGGGTCTGTTGTGGATACGCCGAATAAGAGGACTTACTGACCATTTATGGGAGACAAGACACCAGCAATTGGGTGAGATTGTTCCCTATTAGATACAACCAGGTCAACAACTTGGCTTTTTTGAATCCCTGGTTTATGTTGTATTGTTTAACCGAATGTGCAGCATCCTAGTCACATACCTGTGGGTGTGTAGTCATTATAGTGAAATAGCGCCATTATCCTAATTTCAATGGGATTTAGTTGAACAACTATTTTGACCATTTCGGTTAAATCTGCTTATTTTTGCCAGCACCAATCATACTGTAGGTGTATTTGTGTGGTTATAGGATTTGCCAGTTCCCCAGGCTCTGTAGAGGTTCTCGCAATATTCTGAATTTTATGCATAGGCAAGGTGAACCCTTCCCTATTTTTAGAGGAATTATTAATAAAAGTTACATTTTAGGTATTATTGCTGTAATTTCTGGTCCTTCTAATTATATATACCATACCAGTGGCTGCATTATTTTGACTTTACAGCTAGTATCAACCCCATTTATTACCCCGTTTGCCACCGCACCAGGGCACGGGATGAGCTGGGGTGAAGCGCCAGGATTGGCGCATCTAGTGGATACGCCAATTCTGGGGCGCCTGCGGCCTGCTATTTTAAGGCTCTAAAGGACCAATAACTATCGACCTTCCCACCCTGAGAATACCAGACCACAGCTGTCCGCTTTACCTTGGCTGGTGATCCAATTTGGGGGGACCCTACTTTTTTTTTGTAATTATTAATATTTATAAAATAATTATAAAAAAAGAGCCTACGGTGACCTCCACATTGGATCCCCAACCACGGTAAAGCTGCCAGCTGTGGTTTTCAGGCTACAGCCGTCTGCTTTACCCTAGCTGGCTATCAAAAATGGGGGGACCCAACGTCATTTTTTTTTTTTAACTATTTTTTTAAATAAAAAAAATTAATGGGCTTCCCTGTATTTTGATTGCTAGCCAAGGTAACGCCAGGCAGATTGGGGTGGCAACTCATAGCTGTCTGCTTTATCTGTGCTGAAAATAAAAAATTCCGTGGAGCGCTACGTTATTATTTTTAAAGAATAATTTTTACAGCACTGTGATGTCCAGCAATCAAAATACAGGGAAGCCCTTTTTGTTTTTCGTTATTTAAATAAATAATAATAAAAAATATATATGGGCTCCCACTGCATTTTTTGTATTGCTAGCTAAGGGTAATCCAAGCAGGTACTGGCTGCTAACCCCCACTGCTTGGTGTTACCTTCACTGGCAATGGAAAATCCAGGGAAGCATTTTTTATTTTTTTTGCCAAAAAACTACAAAAAAAAATGACGTGAGCTTCACCATATTATTGTATGCTAGCCAGGTACAGCAGGCAGGTACGGCTGCCCCCAACCCCCAGCTGCCTATTTGTACCTGACTGGGAACTACAAATACAGGGAAGCCCTTTTTTTACTTAATTCATGAATTTTATAAAATAATTAAAAAAAACAAAATGATGTCAGCTTCGCCCCAATTTTGTGTCCAGCCAGGTACAGCTAGGCAGCTGGGGATTGGATCCGCAGCACAGGTTAGCCCGAGGTTTCTGGGCCCCTCTGCTGCAAATTGAATCCGCAGCCGCCCCAGAAAATGGCACTCTCATAGAAGCGCCATCATCTGGCGCTGTAACCAACTCTTCCAGCAGCCCTGAAGCCGGGTGGCTTGCTGGGTAATAATTAGTTAATGATAGCTTTCTTTTACTAGCTAGTATTAAGTCAGGGATTCTTAATGTCAGGCACATTTGACCCGGCCATTAAGAATCTCCAATAAAGGGTTAAAAAAAAACACCACACAGAAAAAATACTTTAATAGAAATAAATACATAGACACATTAGAGACTCCATCTTTATTACCCCCTCTCAGCCCTCCACGATCCATGCTCTTCTGTCTTCTTTCTCCTTCAACACATACAGCTCTGCTCCATCAGACAGCACAGCTGCATGGGAGAAAGGACGCTGTGCTTTGTGCAGAAATCACTCTGTGAGAGTGACCACAGGCTCCCGGCTGTAAGCGGTGGCACGGGTTGCCATAGCAACGCTGCTCCGATCACGTGATTCCGGTGCCGCTGCGTGCTGGTAGCGGGACGTCACCGTCACCACTACCAAGCGCGTTGCTATGGCAACGGTGATCTCAGTTATTGGCCGGCTTCTGCGGATGCTGGTAACTACGGTAAACATCGGGTAACCAAGAAGCCCTTTCCTTGGTTACCCGATATTTACCTTCGTTACCAGCGTCCGCCGCTCTCACGCTGTCAGTGCCGGCTCCTTGCTCCCTGCACACATAGCCAGACTACACATCGGGTAATTAACCCGATGTGTACTCTGGCTAGGAGTGCAGGGAGCCAGCGCTAAGTGGTGTGCGCTGGTAACCAAGGTAAATATCGGGTTGGTTACCCGATATTTACCTTAGTTACCAGGCGCAGCATCACTTCCATGCGTGCTGCTGGGTGGGGGCTGGTCACTGGTAGCTGGTGAGATCTGCCTGTTTGACAGCTCACCAGCAACCCGTGTAGCGACGCTCCAGCGATCCCTGCCAGGTCAGGTTGCTGGTGGGATCGCTGGAGCATCGCTTAGTGTGACGGTACCTTAAGGGAACGGGTAAGCAGAGCGGGGAGTCGACCGTGAGCTAGAGCATGTCGCCGGTACACGGCGATACACAAACGTGCACCGTGTAACAGAGAGATTCAATGACAGGTCCTAGCATGATGCGTCATAGTCATGTGACCAGTTTGTAGCCAATGAGATAATAGACACATGACTGGTCACATGGCTATTTTGACGTCACGATAGGTCTTGCATCACTGCTGGTGTTCCCGGAGGACGCAGCGATTACCGATGGAAAAGCTGCGGGAGACAGAGTGCAGGACGCATCCCGGGGACAGGTAAGTGTTATGGCAATGTTTATTAACTGTATGTGTACATTTATAATGCGTTTTTATGTGTTTGTGATTGCCTCCCATTGTTTCCTATGAGTTCGAGTGGTTCGCAGAACCGAACTCGAACCAGACCTCGGTTCGTCGAACCGAGTTTGAGCCGAACCGTGACCGGATCGCTCATCTCTAGTTGAGAGCCACATTGCAGCCTTTAGCCCCTAGTTCTGGAAGCGGTAAGTAGGGTTAGGCGTCTGGTGCCTGTCACACCAAGATCCCTACCCACGGAGGGGTTAATATCCAGCTGCCATCACACCTTCCCCGGGTATCCTGCACCAGCAGCGGTGGTGTCCCACTTCACCACACACCGTGGGTGGCGTCACAAACTAAATACGGCCAAGCCCGTACAACTACGTCCCCATTTTCATTTGGCGTGTCCGCGTGACCCGCCGTTTTCGGAGGATCCCTCGAGCCACACAGCGGGTCCGGATCCGAGAAGCTCGGCTGCTACAGGCGTGGGGGCAACACACCCCAAAAACTGGCATCATGAACAGGATTGTAACCCATCCACCTACCTGGTTGAAGTGCGCCTTGATTTGGACAGTCAGCGGTGATCCGTTGCAAAATTTTGAGAAGTCGCCATTTTGCCTCCATTTTTAGGTGCGAAAAACAGCCCAGCATCTTCTCCCCCGAGAAAGGGCGCAAAGCTGAAGTCCCGCCCCCTGGGAATGAGGCCAGAAGGATACAACACTATGAGGCCAAAAACGAAACTAACCAGCCGTGCGAGGGAGTGCTTGCAAAATACCAAGGGGGAGAAGCGGGAAGATGTCCGGACCAAATGTCGTTGCTGACAGGGCAGCACCCGCCGCCGAACGAAGTAGCAGGCGGAGATGCAGCGGCTCCCACTCCGGTCGCACGAGCGGTGGAGCCTGCGGACCCAGCAGTGATGACGTCGGCTCCGGCAGTCCGCCCGGCCACGACGGGGATGACACCCAGCTCAGAGGGCCCTGTGACTGCGGAATCAGAGTCGGAGGAGACGGATGAGAATAGCTCTGGCACCCACAACCCGACCGCTGAGTACATCCCGCGAACCGGTGGGAACGGATACCGGATGGCTTTATCGTCCTGGACATACCATGCATTGGAGGTATATGAGATGGAGGCAGGGTCCACCTCCGAGGAAGAAGCCCCGACTGCTGTTGGTGGTGTGATCATACCAGTTTGCCGCCACTGTGGTTTGCCCGGGTATTTCGCTAGTGCATGCCCCGGAGGTGACTGGCCTTAAAGGGACCGGAACCCGCAGCAAGTTTCAAGTTGTAAGTTGACTGTTAAAACCCGGCCACCCATGTTGAACGTCCTCATGTTCCCAGAGGAGGCCATCTTCACAGCAGGTGAGGGGTGGCAGGGCAGTTGAGAAGTTAAATGATGCAGCGCTCCGTTCTTGTTGAACGTCTTCACCCCTGCAAGTTAAACGTGAAGAGGCCATCAGGGGTCGGAGCCCCAGGTGGAGGACTGAGCCCGGTCCGGAGGAGCAGCCGTACCCACACCGCAAGCAGCAAGAAGACGGAGTCTTTTAGACAATGCCGCCTATGAGTGAAGGTGGCATTGGGGACCCGAGCTGTCCGGTGGTGGTCTTGTGGGAAAGCTGCAGGAGGAGGCTGTCCCGGCAGCGGTGTTTTAATGTATTAAATAATCCCTGACCACCCTTCTCATCCTGCCACAGTCTCTGGAGGGGCTAATTGGAGGAAGGGCCTGCGGTAGAGTAGGCCGAGGCCCAGTCACCATAGAGACCGGTGACTATCCTCCAGGCCAGGGGTCCCCAGACTTGGGGCCCGTGACAAAAGACTGTCAGGTAAGGAACTTTTCACCCGGCCTGTGAGGGCATCAACCGGACCTGGGCAAGGGGTGCGAACCAGTGCTTAGTGGTGGCACCAGGGGGCAGGTTCTTTTGGGTGGGGGTGCGGTGAGAAGTGGCCCGGTCCGTCCCGTCCCGGTTTAGTTGTGTAACGTTTAAGAAAAGTGCATCCCGTAAGGGAAGAAAAAAGAGCGGACAGTCTGCATTAAACCAAGGGGGAATGTGCCCCTGGAAAAACCAGGTAGTCACACATAGGCCCCCACATAACACCTTCACTCACCTAGGTTACATACAGCCAACCTGAAACCCTAGCCACCCCCCCTCAGCGCAAGACAGGCACACCAGAGGGCGGGACCAGGCGGTTAGGAAACGCCCACCTAGGGGTCTAGACTTTTAGACTAGAGATGTTCGAGGTTCGCCAATTTCATGTTCGAGTGATTTTGGGGGGTGTTCGAGTCGTACGACGAACTCGAGCTTTTTACTAAAAGTTCGGCAGTTCGAGTTATGTTCGAGAACAGTTCGATCACCAAAAGCGTGTAAGGCTATGTAAGGCTATGTGCACACGTTGCTATCTGCATGCGTCCTGCATCCCCAGCACAATCCCTTTCTCTTTCCTACTCACTGATCATGGGCTCCTCACTGCATGGCTGTCACAAATCTGCGGTGTTTTTTCCTCTTTTGAAAATGGCTGCCGCTTCATTATTCAATTAGTTATTCCGTGCTTCCCCGCCCACCGGTGCCCATGATTGGTTGCAGTCAGACACGTCCCCACGCTGAGTGACAGCTGTCTCACTGCCACCAATCCTAGCCGCCGACGGGCGGCTCTATATCGTGCAGTAAAATAAATAAATTAAATTAAAAAAAATGTGATTTCCCCCCATATTTGATACCAGCCAGGATAAAGCCACATGGCTGGAGGCTGGTATTGTCAGGATGGGGAGCGCCACCCTAACAATATCACCCAGCAGCCGCACGGAACTGCCGCATCCATTAGATGCGGCAGTCCCGGGACTCTACCCAGCTCATCCCGAATTGCCCTGGTGCGGTGGCAATCGAGGTAATGATGGGTTAATCATGACCGGCGTCTCCCCGAGACACCTTCCATGATTAAACTGTAAGTGAAAGTAAAGAAACACACAGCGAAAAATCCTTTATTTGGAATAAAAGACAAAAAACACCCTCTTTCACCATTTTATTAAAATCCCCAAACCGCAATTCAGGTCCGAAGTAATCCACACGACACTGTCAGCTCTGCTCCATGAAGATGCAGCAGCACCGTAGAACACGATCGCGGAGTGTCCTCTCCATGTAGCAATGAAGTGAGCCGTGCTGTCACCAGACTTCAGTCTGCAATGCAGACTTCAAGATTACCAAATCTGCCTATCTTTATCATTAGAGCCAGAGGCTCAATGGATAGAGCACTCGCCTAAGAAGCACGAGTTCTAGTTCCGGCCGTCCCAGTAGAAATTTAAATTTATTTTTAATTTAAATTAAAATTATTTATTTATAAATATAATTTAATTATGCACTGAGGGGAGGAGCCGGACATCAGCTGTGAGCCGCGGGACACACCTCTAAAATCGGAGCAGCTCACGGAATGAGGCTGCATTGCTCTCTCCTCTCTCTCTCTTCCCTCTCCCTCTCCCGCTCTCTTTTTTTGCTCTCTTTTCGCTCTCTTTTTGCTCTCAGACTTGGCGATGATCAGCTGATGCGGTCACCTGACGTAATCAGCTGACACTATAAGTCGAGCGGTGAGGCCAGCTTTTTACCGCCCAGCCGACTAAACTATCAGCTGATGCTGTCGGACAGGAGTCTGCGCAGATGTGTGTAGTTTTTTTTGGGTTTTTTTGCACGGATGCATCAGCTGATTGTATAAACGGCTTTTATACAATCAGCTCCCGCGTCATGTGATTCAGGCCCTTGAACCTGACACATCATCTGATCGCTTTGCCTTCCAGCAAACCGATCAGATGATATTGGATCCGGATTGGACTGCGTGGGACCCTTGACCCAGGATTACTGCGGAGGGGAGTTCTTTATTTCAATAAAGATGGAGTCACTAATTCTGTTGTGTTTTATTTCTAATAAAAATATTTTTCTGTGTGTTGTGTTTTTCTTTTTTATCTGTACTAGAAATTCATGGTGGCCATGTCTAATATTGGCATGACACCATGAATTTCGTGCTTAGGGCCAGTTGATAATATACAGCTAGCCCTAACCCCATTATTACCCAGCGAGCCACCCATCACCAGGGCAGCTGAAAGAGTTGGATACACCACCAGAAGATGGCGCTTCTATGAAAGCGCCATTTTCTGGAGCGGCTGCGGACTATAATTCGCAGCAGGGGTGCCCAGAAAGCTTGGGCACCCTGAGCAGCGGATTCCAATCCCCAGCTGCCTAGTTGTACCTGGCTGGACACAAAAATTGGGCGAAGCCCACGTCATTTGGTTTTTTAATTATTTCATGAAATTCATGAAATAGTAAAAAAAAAAAGGGGGCTTCCCTATATTTTTGGTTCCCAGCCGGGTACAAATAGGCAGCTGGGGGTTGGGGGCAGCACATAGCTGCCTGCTGTACCTGGCTACCATACAAAAACATGGCGAAGCCCACGTAATTTTTTTGGGGGGGGCAAAAAACTCCTGCATACAGTCCTGGATGGAGTATGCTGACCCTTGTAGTTCTGCAGCTGCTGTCTGTCTGTATGGAGGAGAGCAGACAGCAGCTGCAGAACTACAAGGCTCAGCATGCTCCATTCACTAGTGTATGCAGGAGAGCAGACAACTGCAGAACTACAAGGCTCAGCATACTCCATCCAGGACTGTATGCAGGAGTTTTTTGTCCACCAAAAAAATGACGTGGGATTCGCCATATTTTTGTATGCTAGCCAGGTACAGCAGGCAGGTACGGCTGCCCCCAACCCCCAGCTGCCTATTTGTACCCGACTGTGAACTAAAAAAATAGGGAAGCCCTTTTATTAATTATTTCATTAACTTCATGAAATAATTAAAAAAATCGACATGAGCTTCGCCCCATTTTTGTGTTCAGCCAGGTACAACTAGGCAGCTGGGGATTGGAATCTGCAGCACAGGTTGGCCCGAGCTTTCTGTGCCCCTCTGTTGCAAATTGCAGTCTGCAGCCGCCCCAGATAATGGCGCTTTCATAGAGGCGCCATCATCTGACGCTGTATCTAACTCTTCCAGCAGCCCTGAAGCCAGGTGGCTTGCTGGGTGATAATGAGTTAATACTAGCTTTGTTTTACTAGCTAGTATTAAGTCAGAGATTCTTAATGTCAGGCAAGTTTGACCCGGCCATTAAGAATCTCCAATAAATGGTTAAAAAAAAAGACACCACACAGAGAAAAAATACTTTAATAGAAATAAATACACAAACACACTTAGAGACTCCATGTTTATTACTCACTCTCATCCCTCCACGATCTATGGTCTTCTGTCTTCTTTCTCCTTCAACCCATGCAGCTCTGCTACATCAGACAGCGCTGCATGAGAGGAAGACGCTGCTGCTCCCCGTGCAGTCTATTCACTCAGTGAGTGAGCAGAGGCTGCAGGCTGTATGCAGTGACGTCACCGCTGACAGGCAAGTTGCTATAGCAACGGTGGTCTCCGTTATTCACCGGCCAGTCCTTGCATGTGGACTGACTCTGTAAAAAGCGCCGACATGCATGGACGGGGAAGCCGACTGTGTGCCAGAGCATCTCGCCGGTACACGGAGATGCTGGAACGATCACCGCGTACCGGAGAGATGCCCTGACAGGACCTAGCATGATGTCTAGCCATGTGACCAGTCTGTAGCCAATGAGATAATGGATACGTGACTGGTCACATGCTTTTTTTGACGTCACCGAAGGTCCTACCATCAGTGCTGGTTACCGGGAGGGCGCAGCGATTATCGGAAGGAAAAGCAGCGGGAGACAGAGTGCAGGACACGTCGCGGGGACCTGTAAGTGTTATGGCAATGTTTATTAACTGTATGTGTACATTTATAATGTGTTTTTATGTGTTTGTGTTTGCCTGCCATTGTTTTCAATAGGGTTCGTCGAACGGTTCGTTGAACGGAACCTCCGTTCGATGAACCAAACTGAACTCTAGCCTTAAGAGGCTCTCTCATCTCTAGTCTAGACAGCCCAGGGCGGGAAAACAAGCAGTTCAAGTCTGAAGTTCAAGCAGATTAAGTCTAAAGTTCAAGTTGAGAGGAGTGGAGGCTGGGGCTAGGTGTAACTCCAGCGGAGGTGAAGCTCAAGTTGACAGGGTCGGAGCCCTGGTGCCTTGACTAGGTGGCAGACGGTGGTCTCCATCAGCAGGAGACGGGAAGATGGCTCGGCAGATCCGAGGTGGAATGGGACAGGGTTGGAGCCCGCCCGTACCGACACCGGAGACCCGACCGGAAACCGTGCTCAGAGGGGGTACTCGGACCCTAAAGCCAGGACCGGAACCAATGGCTTAGCTAATCAACCGAATGAGGGCAGGATTTTAGGTCCTGTCCCAACCAAAGTCCCAAAAGCAGACAACCACCCACAGATAGGGATAGAGCAACCGCCAGGACCCGGTTGATCCCACGGGTCAGTGTTAGTGGGCACGGCTCCTCAGGTGCACAAAAAGCCGGGAGTGGACTCCAGTGTTCCATACCGGGAAGTCCAACACAAGCAAAAACAGTTCAAAAGGGAAAAGACGGCGACCACCAGCCCGGGTGGGGGACCAGAGTACAACCGGCCGCTGGCCACCAGCACGTTGGTTTACCAAAAGACTCGTGTGATTTATTCAACTAGGAGGAACCAAACATCACATGGTACGTCTGGACGCGCAGACCCCTGCCATCGCCAACCCTTGCACCAAGCCATCGGGTCCCGGGGCAGCCATCCCTACCCACGGAGTGGTTAATATCCAGCTGCCATCACACCTTCCCCGGGTATCCCGCACCAGCAGCAGTGGTGTCCCACTTCACCACACACCGTGGGTGGTGTTACAAACTGAATACGGCCAAGCCCGTACAACTACGTTCCCCTTTTTCATTTGGTGTGTCCGCGTGACTCCCGGGTCCGGAGGATCCCTCGAGCCACACAGCGGGTCCGGATCCGAGCAGCTCGGCTGCTACAAGCATGGGGGCAGCACACATGTATGTGATAATCAAATTAATTCATAACATTAACCCTTTCAGGAAAGAAATGCTCCTCCACAATTCAGAAAGCAGTTCATATATAAATATATAACATACAAAATATATTTCTTTGTTTATCTGTTCTTTTATATATATATATATATATATATATTAGTGATGAGCGAGTACTAAAAAGCTCGGGTGCTCGAAGCTCGGGCCGAGCCTCCCAAGATACTCGTGTACTCGTCCCGAGCACCGGGCCCAATGTTATCCTATGGGAGACCCGAGTATTTTTGTGAAATGACCACCGGCAGCATGTAGAAACCCTAAAAATGGCACAAAAGTCTCCGAAGAGTGCTCAAATGACATGGCAACAGCATGGGGAAGACCCCCTGAAGCATTTATCACTCAAAAGTCACAGCTGTGAACAATTTTGTCCGCGTTTTACGCCATTTTTACGGACTCACCAGAAAACCTTCCAAAATGACACCAAAATGATTTTTCATGGCGGAAATGTTAAGGGCACATACCCAATAGTGAGATAGAGCTAATGTATGTTACTTTTTGAGATCAATACATGAAAGATTTTACGTAAAACATTGTGTGGCACTCCGATGTCCCTGAGAAGAGACGTACATAAAGGCCTCTGAGTCTAATGTGCCCATTTTGAGGAACTGAGTCTTTGTAGTATTTTCCTTTGCCAGGGCAGTCCAAACTTTTGAGGTTCACCAATGACCCTGCATACAGACGTGCATGAGGGCCTGTAAACCTGAAGTGCCCATTGGAAGGAAGTGGGTCTATTGTAGTATAGCCCTTAGGCAGGGCAGCCAAAAATTGGGAGGCTCCACGTTGTCCCTGGATAGAGACGTGCATGAGGGCCTGTAAACCTGAAGTGCCCATTGGAAGGAAGTGGGTCTATTGTAGTATAGCCCTTAGGCAGGGCAGCCAAAAATTGGGAGGCTCCACGTTGTCCCTGGATAGAGACGTGCATGAGGGCCTGTAAACCTGAAGTGCCCATTGGAAGGAAGTGGGTCTATTGTAGTATAGCCCTTAGGCAGGGCAGCCAAAAATTGGGAGGCTCCACGTTGTCCCTGGATAGAGACGTGCATGAGGGCCTGTAAACCTGAAGTGCCCATTGGAAGGAAGTGGGTCTATTGTAGTATAGCCCTTAGGCAGGGCAGCCAAAAATTGGGAGGCTCCACGGTGTCCCTGGATAGAGACGTGCATGAGGGCCTGTAAACCTGAAGTGCCCATTGGAAGGAAGTGGGTCTATTGTAGTATAGCCCTTAGGCAGGGCAGCCAAAAATTGGGAGGCTCCACGTTGTCCCTGGATAGAGACCTGTTAGGTTCTTAGTGCCTCCGTGCTTGCATTTAAAAACCGCACGTGTGTGCCTGTTGGTGGCAGCTTTCCGCTGCATTTGTGTGAGTTTTGCAAAAACTTGGATATAACGCACAAGTCTAGTGAATACACATCAGCACAGCATTGCAAAATGCGCAAGGGCGTTGTCAACGAACAATGAAGTGGACGTGATGGTGGTGCAGGCAGAGACCGAGGTTGTGTGCAAGCTCTAATTTCGCCACAACAAAGGGCCACATCTACTCGCTCGCACGTCCTGTACCAAATTCTTGGGGACCGCAGCAGTACACCGCTCTTCAACCAAGACCAGTGTCAACAGGTTGTTAGTTGGATAGCGGATAATGCTTCCAGTCAGATTGGCACCACCACAAACACTCTGTCTTCCACACGGTCAAGTGTCAGTAGCCGTGATACTGCACCGCACATTTCAGAACCTGATCCTCCTTCCTACCACCAGGCCGAGTACACGTCCACGGACATTACTGATCCCACACTTGGACACTCGGAAGAGCTGTTCGTTCACGTTTCCATTCACACATTCTGGCCTCTCGCCAGCTCCTGTTGAAGTGGGCCATGACGAGATTGTATGTACAGATGCCCAAATATTTGAGCAGCCACGTTCTCACGAAGTTGGCAACGTGTCTCAACAAGGGGTGGACGATGATGAGACACAATTGTCAGGAAGTCAGGAGGAGGAGCAGGGTGCGGAAGAGGAAGACGACGTGGTGGATGATCCAGTAACTGACCCAACCTGGCAGGAGGATATGCAGAGCGAGGACAGCAGTGCACAGGGGGAGGGAGGCGTAGCATCCCAACAGGCAGTAAGAAGCAGAGTGGTGGCCCCAGGCAGACGTCAGGCAACTGTTCCCCGGAACAACACGACACAAGGTGCCTGTACAAATGTTAGGTCTTCCCGAGTCTGGCTGTAATACTATTGTATGTATTGAGGATTTCGATTGCGTTAGGGCAATGACAACCAGAGACGAGTTCTTGGTGCAAGACGTTTATAATATGCAACCAGCAAATATGTACATAAACGGAACAAAAACACAGTAGAACATAAATACAGGAAATACCTTCCAGGGACGGAGCGAAAGGGAATTCACGGGACCGCGCACCGGACTCCCCCAGGGAGACCACCAAGAGCGAACCCCTATACAGGGACTGTCTGGCAATCACCCCAGAAGGCCTAAATGCGCAGCAGCCGGGACACAAAAGGGCAATAGGTAAGTCCAAAAATGTCCGTACGTGATGTGAGTCCAGAGTGGTATTAAACGGAAGGAACCGGGCAGAAGTGCCGACCAAAGACGGCAAACGGAGTCCGGGCACAGCTAGATGATACCAGATGAAGTCCAGAGTCGGTGTCGGTTGTTTTCCAAGAGGATCCGAATAACAATCAGGAACCAAAAGCAGCAGGGCAGGAGCACACAGGAAGCAGTATACTCAGGCACTGGACTAAGCTTTAGGGGCGGCTTTTAAACAGATGGACAGGAAGTAGGGCAACAGAACACAAAACTCCATGTTAACAAAGGGCAAGCTCTTTCAAAAGAAAACTGGAAAACCAGGAACTCTGACACTGGCAGTTTTTTAAGTTGGCTCCAGATGATTCTAAAAAGGCCATTTGCAACACCTGCCATGCCAGCATCAGCAGGGGTACCAAAACTAGCAGCCTGACCACCACCAGCATGATCAGGCACATGTCAGCCAAGCACCCGACTTTGTGGGAAGTACAACAGAGTCGAGGAGCAGTGCTTGCTGATGTCACTGCTACGTCTTCGCTGGTTGTGCATGCGAGCCAATACCCTGTCCATGCTGCCTGCAAACAAGCCTCCTCCGGCCCTGCACCTGCAGTTACCCACGCAGAAATAACACCATCATCAAGCACGTCCTTGTCCCAGCGCAGCGTTCAGTTATCCATTCAGCAAACCTTTGAACGCAGGTGCAAATACACTGCCAACGCCCCACATGCCACACTTCTAAATGCTAACTTTTCGCAACTGCTTGCGCTGGAAATGTTGCCTTTTAGGCTGGTTGAGACAGAAGCATTCCGCGACCTGATGGTGGCAGCTGTCCCACGTTACTCGGTCCCCAGCCGCCACTATTTCTCCCGGTGTGCCGTCCCCGCATTGCATAACCATTAACCACGTGTCACAAAACATCACACGTGCCCTGAACAACGCTGTTTCAGCCAAAGTCCACCTAACCACAGACACGTGGACAAGTGCATGTGGGCAAGGCCGCTACATCTCGTTGACGTCACACTGGGTTAATATTGTGGAAGCTGGGACCCAGCCTGAGCGAGGGACGGAACACGTCCTTCACACACCAAGTTTTGCAGGCCCTACCTCAGTCAGGGTTTCACCCACACTCTACAGCTCTGGAATGTCATGTTCCTCAGCCTCCTCCTCCTCCTGCGCATCCTGATCCACTTTACCCTCCACACCAGTCCCAAGCTGGAAGTGTCGCGGGCGGAGGAGGGGACGGTGCGCTCTCCCACTGCTCGGGTCCGGCTGCCGCTGCTCTACAGATGCTGCTGCTCGTTGGCTCGAGCGATGGCCGGATCCCGGGGACTCGAGCGGCGCTACTCGCCCGTGAGTGAAAAGGGGTGGTTTGGGTTTTGGGGATATTGTCCGTGACGCCACCCACGGTTGTGGTGATTGTGTGGACACCACCGCTGCTCTGGACGGGGATCCCGGGAGCCTGTGACAGGGAGCAGCTTTGTTGTTATTTCTCCCCTCCGTGGGTAGGGGGGTTGGTTGTCCCGGGGCCCGGTGATGGGGTAGAGATGGATGACAGGCGGGTTGCGGGGCCTGATGAGGTGCAGGGTTGCAGGGTCAGCGCTGTGCCGCACGGCACGGAGGTACTCACTCAGCCCAATGATGATGACACAGTTCACGGTAAAACAAGTGGCTGGATGGACGGGTCCCTCGGACGGCTGCGGTTGTTCCTCCCTGCAGGTTAGTGATGACTGTCTCTCCCTGCACCTAAGTTCAGTGTTGGTAGTGATGGTTTCCCACCGGTAACCCGCTCCCCGACCCGGATATGGGCCGGAGGAGCCCCTTTTGCCCACAGGCGCTGGCCCTGGGAGACGGTTGCCCTTGGCGGTGGCGGTGTCTCCCCTTCACGGTTGGACGGTTGCCTTCTATCGGGACTTGGCTGTTTGGAAACCCTGAGGTCCCCTTCACTAACGGATTTGGCAAATTCACGGCGACACCAAGCCTTGCCGGGATCCGAAAGTCCTCTGCCAATGGTGCTGGCTTCTCTTTGTATACCGGTCCGGTACGGCCGGGTCACCACCCGTCCACGGTCCTTACGGCAGACTCCAATCGGCCTCCACTGCAGACGGTCACCACATCCTGCCAACCTTGCTGTCCTGTCCGGGCCACACACCCGGACCAACTTCAGGCTCTTTGCTGTCACTTTTCTCCTCTCTACTACTTTCCTCCTTCCACTTCCTTAGCTTAACTCTCACTGCCTGTGTTTTCCCTCCTCCTTGGTGGGTGGAGACCAACCACCTGGCTCCACACCCTGGTGTGGACAACAGCCCCTGGGGAAGGCAACAAGGATTTTGTGTTTTGACTATGATATGCCTGCAGGGAGTGTGGGGTGTGTAAGTGTTGTGCTCTGTGGCCCCTGGCTTGTCCAGGGTGACACAGAAGCACTGCAGCACTGCCTCGGTGAAGCGGCAACAGGCAGTGCTGAAGCTAATCTGCATAGGTGACAAACCCCACAATGCAGAAGAGGTGTGGACAGCTCTGAAACAGCAGGCAGATCACTGGCTCACAACTCTGAACCTAAAGCCAGGAAAGGTCGTGTGTGACAATGGCCGGAACCTGGTGGCGGCTTTGAGGCGAGGCCAGCTGACACATGTTCCATGCGTGGCCCATGTGCTCAACCTCGTGGTTCAGCGGTTTCTAAAGTCATACCCAGAGCTGTCTGATCTGCTGGTAAAAGTTCGCCGCCTGTCTGCACATTTTCGAAAGTCACCTACTGCTTCAGCCGGCCTTGCCGGCTTTCAGCGCCGTTTGCATCTTCCGGCTCACAGACTGCTGTGTGATGTCCCCACGCGTTGGAATTCAACTCTGCACAAGTTGGTCAGGATATGTGAGCAGAAGAGGGCAGTTGTTGAGTACCTGCATCACCTAAGCCGTCGGGAAATGGGTCAAACTCCACACATAACACCTGAGGAGTGGAGATGGATGTCCGACCTATGTACCATCCGCCAAAACTTTGAGGACTCCACCAAGATGGTGAGCGGCGATGACGACATTATTAGCGCCACCATACCGCTTCTCTGCCTTCTAAAATGGTCTCTGCTCAAAAAACAACCATGATGCATTGCAGGCGGAGCGCGATGAGTTTGAGCAAGAAACAGTAGTGGGTGTGGGTGATAACACACAGCCCAGCCTCGTCTCATCACAACGTGCAGTGGAGGACTATGACAAGGAGGAGGATGAAGACATGGAGCAACTCTCTGGCCAAATTGAGGATATGACATGCAGTCATATCCTCGGTTCAGCGTGGCTGGCCAGAGGACAGGGTAGATGATGAGGAGGAGGAGGAGGAGGACAGCATGTTCAGTCATCGTGTTGGTCAGGATACTGAAGTGATGGCTGTTAAGAGTCTGGCACACATGGCTGACTTTATGGTAAGCTGCCTGTCTCGTGACCCTCGCGTTAAGAACATCTTGGCCGACAATCATTACTGGTTGCTAACACTGTTAGACCCACGCTAAAAGGAGAAATTTATGTCTCTTATTCCCGAGGCAGAGAGGTCAGGCAAAATGCAGCAGTTCCAGAAGGCCATAGTCACGGAAGTAGGCAAAGCATTCCCCTCACAAAACGCTAGCGGCATAGGTCAGGAATCAGTGGACAACCAAGGCGTACAGCCGAGAGGGGCACAAGTCCAATCCGCCAGAGGTAGGGGAACAGTCTTTAAGATGTGGGACAGTTTTCTCAGCCCCTCACATACCACAGCCCCTGAGGTGAGGGGTAGTGCCACAAGAAATCCTAAGTTTGCCCAGATGCTCAAGGAGTACCTTGCAGATCAAACAACTGTACTCCGACATTCCTCTGTGCCTTACAATTAATGGGTATCCAAGCTGGACACGTGGCATGAATTGGCTCTCTACGCCTTGGAAGTCCTGGCCTGCCCTGCCGCTAGCGTTTTGTCAGAGCGTGTTTTTAGTGCCGCAGGTGGAATCATTACAGATAAACGCACCCGCCTGTCAACTGTAAATGCTGACAGGCTGACTCTGATCAAGATGAACAAGGGTTGGATTGGGCCAGACTTCACCACACCACCAGCAAATGACAGCGGAATTTAAAGTTTGTAACGGGAATTTGCCATGTACCTCCACTCACCCATGGTAACACACTTCTGGACTTTGGCTAATCGCTGGACTGCTCCTCCTTCTCCTCATGCGCCATCATGATGACCGTTACAATAGTTAAGCCGTTGTTTCAGGTATACCCCCAGTGGTAAATTTTTTCGCCCATTCTTTCAGAATGGGCATTACAACGACAGGAGACCCGCTCCTTTGCAATGGGAACAATGTTTTGAGGCCCTCATGCACATCTCTATCCAGGGACAATGTGGAGCCTCCAAATTTTTGGCTGCCCTGCCTAAGGGCTATACTACAATAGACCCACTTCCTTACAATGGGCACTTCATGTTTACAGGCCATCATGCACGTCTCTATCCAGGGACAATATGGAGCCTGACGCTGCCACCGACTGCCACACACGTGCGGTTTTTAAATGCAAGCACGGACGCAATAAGAAACTAACAGGTTTTTAGGAGCGACAATTACTGAGAAGTCTGACACTATCAGCCACTGCTGACTGACGTGTATTATACACTAGACTTGTGCGTTATATAATAGTTTGTGAAAAACGCACACAAGTGCACCTGTACGCTGCCACCGACAGGCACACACATGCGTTTTTTAAATGCAAGCACGGACGCAATAAGAACCTAACAGGTTTTTAGGAGCGACAATTACTGAGAAGTCTGACACTATCAGCCACTGCTGACTGACGTGTATTATACACTAGACTTGTGCGTTATATAATAGTTTGTGAAAAACGCACACAAGTGCACCTGTACGCTGCCAGCGACAGGCACACACGTGCGGTTTTTAAATGCAAGCACGGACGCAATAAGAACCTAACAGGTTTTTAGGAGCGACAATTACTGAGAAGTCTGACACTATCAGGCACTGCTGACTGACGTGTATTATACACTAGACTTGTGCGTTTTTTAATAGTTTGTGAAAAACGCACACAAGTGCACCTGTACGCTGCCACCGACAGGCACACACGTGCGGTTTTTAAATGCAAGCACGGACGCAATAAGAACCTAACTGGTTTTTAGGAGCGACAATTACTGAGAAGTCTGACACTATCAGGCACTGCTGACTGACGTGTATTATACACTAGACTTGTGCGTTTTTTAATAGTTTGTGAAAAACGCACACAAGTGCACCTGTACGCTGCCACCGACAGGCACACACGTGCGGTTTTTAAATGCAAGCACGGACGCAATAAGAACCTAACAGGTTTTTAGGAGCGACAATTACTGAGAAGTCTGACACTATCAGCCACTGCTGACTGACGTGTATTATACACTAGACTTGTGCGTTATATAATAGTTTGTGAAAAACGCACACAAGTGCACCTGTACGCTGCCACCGACAGGCACACACGTGCGGTTTTTAAATGCAAGCACGGACGCAATAAGAACCTAACAGGTTTTTAGGAGCGACAATTACTGAGAAGTCTGACACTATCAGGACTGTTTTAGACTGTGTACACCAGCCCCAGATATGATGAAGGCTGGTATACGGTCACCACTAGGAATGGCTATACACCCTGCCTGCCTGCCTGTATACTGCTACAATAATCCTGACAAGGACTCTTTTGGTCACTAGCCTGTATTCCGACCTGGCTATACCCTGCCTGTATACAGCAACAATAGTCCTGAGAAGGACTCTGCTACTGTACTCCGACCTGGCTATACCCTGCCTGCCTGTATACAACTAGAATAGTCCTGAGAAGGACTTTTGGTCACACTGTTTGCAGCCCTGCTACGGAAATAGCTATAAAGGGCCGCAAACCTTTCCCTGAAGCAGCGACCCTCTCCCTGCACTGACTGTCTGGATAGCTGTGAGCAGAGCACAGCGCGCCCGCCAGTATAAAGGCTCGGTCACGCTGTGCAGGCCGGCCAATCACTGCAATTCCACAACTAACAGGGCTGTGGCATTGCAGTGGTCTGCCAGCCAATCCCTGCATGAGGGCTGGCTCTCAAAAGAGCGCCAACATGCAGAAATGAAGACCACGAGTACAGCACGAGTATCGCGAGATTACTCGGTCCCCGCCGAGTAGACCGAGTACAGTGATACTCGTGCGAGTACCGAGTAGTAACAAGCATGCTCGCTCATCACTACTGACTATGTGTGGAGATGCTCCTTCCCTTTTCCCCAAGTGGTGCTCGCCCCCCAGGAGGTTGTCCCAGTGACTGGGAAAGTTCCATGTTTTGTGATGGCCACCCCCTTATCTACCCCAGGCCATCCCCCGGTGGGAAAGCACCTACCTGTTTGTGGTTTCTGAATGTGATAAACACCAGTGATTAACCTCTCCTTACCCGGGATGAGTACCACATCATAGGAGAGATGCAGTACTCTGTGGCGACTGAAGCGTCAGGGGCGCCACATCGCCCTCTTGCATTTTACCTTGTTCTCTCCCCCAGCCACGTACTGGTTTTCATTACCACTATCTCTGTTTGTTTGTAATCTTCATGTGCCATCACTTTTGTGTCATCTCAACTTTACCATTATTAATATCTTTATTTGCTGGACATTGACACATATAGATCTTCCTTTTCTGATTTTGATGTATTTTTACAACTTTGTACAATGATGGTATATGCATAATCTCTGTTAGGACTTGTTTCTCCTGTATCTTTGCTTATTACCTGTATTTTGGATTTACACCTATTTTTGCACCACTAGGACTGAACTCTGTATTTCCATTTGTTGATGAGTTAATTCCTCTATTGATCTCTGTAGGTATTTTTTCCATGGTATGTATATGGTGATTTTATTTGTCCCTATTTATTTCAATTAATTGGCAACTCTCTCTCCTATTATATCTGTGCAGTTTGGTCATTAATGTACCGGTATGTTATTTTTCATTTCAGTTTATTGCTGCAAATGTTTTCTTCCGTACTACAGAGGCTCCTTGTGTTATTCTGGCATTGTCCAGAGGTATATCTAGACTATCTGGCACTCGGGGGGCAAGAATTCAGTTTGGCGCCCCCCATTGGACCAATCATTCACATGCGATTTTCACACTTACAGTTATGTGATGATGAGCTGCTCTTAATAATTCTCTTGATGTTCAAAAGAGAAATGTAGGAAGAAAAGCCAGTTGTCACATGTAGTGGCGTACCGTCAATAGAGGCAGGTCATGCCACTGCTATGGGGCCCGTGAGCTGGGGGAGCGCGGCTGCCCGCGGTGTCAACTCCGGCACCGGGCCCTCCGCCCAGAATCACACTTTGAAATGTATTGGCATTGCAGATGCCGATACATTTGAAAGCAATGATGAGACAGAGCGCAGCGCTCCCTTTTCATCATTGGGCAGAGAACAGACAGTGGGCGAATGAGGAGCAGCGGAGGGGAACTGAGGAGAGGTGAGTATGCAGTGCCGGCTGCTATTTGCGGGCTGGGTTAGGGCTGGGGTGCCCAGGTTGGGTTAGGGCAGAGGGCTCCAAGCTGCTCCACCAGCGGCTGTGCCGGGGCCACCTGTGTCTGTGTTGGCCGGGGCTGCACTGTGCCTGCAATTGTTTATGTGCTGACCTGGTCATGTCAGTTAACAGACACTGCTGTGTCTGCTAACTGTGACGTCACGCAGTACCCCCTGCACTTCACCACCACCAGAGAGGGTCTGTAATGGAGCCTGCAGGCCGGACCGGAGACCAGCAGGGGGAAGGTAATAGCTCCACTAATGTGTGTATGTTTGTGTATATTTATATGTCTGTTAATATGAATGAGTATATATCTATGTACATATGTGTATGTGCATGCCTCTGTGTCTATGTATTTGTGCCTGTATTTGTGTTCTGTGTGCATGTATGTGCCTATGTGTGTGTCCACGTTCACACACATTACAAACACAAACCCCATACAGTGTGTGCAGGTTTGTGCCTGTATGTCTGTATATGTATGTCTGTGCATGAGTGCGTGCATGTGTGTGGCGCCCCTGAGGCTTCAGTCGCCACAGGGTATTGCATGTCTTTTAAGATTTACTAGTCTTTCTAGGTAAGAGGAGGTTAATCACTGGTGCTTTTCACTTACACAACATCCAGCAAGTGAGTCAGCTAGTTACACAATTGAGAATGCCAGCCAGCCTAGGAAATTCCTGTTTGCTGGGACAACTACTAGTGAGTCATCAGAAGGTGGAGGATGGACTGAGGAAGAAAGGAACACAAACCGTTTCACTTCAGAAAAGTCTGAGACTGTGAAAAACATGGTCGCAGGAGAGAGTGCTTGAGAGCTTCTCCTGCTAGAACCGGGCAGACTGGAAAAAGGAGAGAGGCAACTGGTTGAACTAGTGAGACAGAGGAGAACATGGTAGCTGAGGTTGAGCCTAACCATTCCCACAGTGCTAGTGCAGACAGGGTGCAGAGCCCTGGGGTAGAAGATACTCCACGTTGGACTACCAGAATCTGCAAGGGATGGGGATTCCAAGTCCCATCGCCCACCACCCATGTTCCCGTAACACAGTTACACATAGGGTCCAGATCACAGTCAGGCCCCACGGCGAGGACCCGCATCACCTGCATACGGGACGGAATACTTTACAAGAACACCGGGGTCCCCAAGTTGCTTCAAGCCATGGGGATCCACACGTAAGCGCAGAGGAGGAAGGTCTCACACTCCACAGACACCGGTGATTGCTTCTGAATTACCCGGGACTGGCTGGAGCCCATGACGGCGGAGAGCGGCACCTCCGGGGCATCTTGCGAACTGTGAGTAAAAAAAAACTTTGAACCGCAGCCCCGGTGTCATCCTTGTCATCGCCGCCGGTCCCGAATCCCCGCGCTTCAGTGCCACTGGCTGTCCCCACCGCCCTCATCTCCCTGGGGCCCGCTCCGCCTGTGGGGAGCAGAACCATCTTGGCTGCGGCAGCACCAACCGCCCCAGAGGACATCACCCGCAGTGGTGGCTGATTCTTGGCCGCATACCAAAGGTGGCGTAGTCACTTCCAACATCCACCTCCTACCCCCTTTATTGTGGACACCTCGGGGTACGTACTGGGCAGGCTGCCGCGACTACACGACCAGCATCAGCCCAGCGACTAGTAACAGTTACGAGACCGATCCCCCTGCCCCCTGTGTGCCACATCTACATATGTGTGTGTCTGTGCATGTTTTTGCCTGTCTGCTTGTCTACATATGTGTGCATGTCTGTGCATGTGTTTGCCTGTCTGGATATCTACATATGTGTGCATGTCTGTGTGCGTGTGTTTGTCTGCATGGTTATATGTGTGTGTGCATCTGTGTGAATACTGTATGTGCATGTGTCTACGTGCACCTGTCTGCATGTTGTACATTTTTCTGCGTGTGTGTGTGTCTGCCTATGTGTATGTGTCCTTGTCTGTGTGTCAGTATGTCTGTACATTTGTCTGTGTCTCTATGTATGTAAGCATACATGCGTGCATGTGCATATTTGTGTTTACATACAGTGCTGGCCAAAAGTATCGGCACCCTTGCAATCAATTCTGTCAGATAATACTCAGTTTCTTCTTGAAAATGATTGCAATCACAAATTCTTTGGTATTATTATCTTCATTTATTTTTCTTGCAATGAAAAAACACAAAAGAGAATAAAACAAAAATCAAATCATTGATGATTTCACACAAAACTCCAAAAATGGGCTAGACAAAAGTATTGGCACCCTTAGGCGGGCTTTGCACACTACGACATCGCAGCCCGATGCTGCGATGCCGAGTGCGATAGTGCCCGCCCCCGTCGCAGCAGCGATATGTGGTGATAGCTGGCGTAGCGAAAGTTATCGCTACGCCAGCTTCACACACACACTCACCTGCCGTGCGACGTCCCTGTGGCCGGCGACCCGCCTCCTTGTTAAGGGGGCGGGTCGTGCGGCGTCACTGCGACGTCACACGGTGTAAAATGATTAAAATTAATACATCTAGTTATCAAATATTTCATAGTAAGACATATACGTTCATAGTTCTGTTTATGTTGGAGGGCATAGGTTATTAATAAAGTTTATAAGGGATAAATAAAATGCTCATATTGAATATATTGAGTATACTTGAGTACTGGCATGGAAGGATATTTATATATTCTTCCCGAAGCTTCTCGAAGCTTCTAGAAGCTTATGTCATATGGAGCTATATTCAACTAAACACCCTATATGGACTGAGCAGCTGGTTTATAATACACGATGGAGGGGGTTACTGCTCGCTCTCCACACTGCCTGCTGTGAGAAGACTCCAGTGCTGCAAGATATGACACGTTGTCCAGGCTAAGAGATGACATCCCCAGCATTGCCGTTCAGGAATCAAAGAAAGATGGGTAAAGACTTCCCATTGATCATTATGGACTAAATGAACTCTTTTTTTTGCGTAAGCTATCAAAGTATATTATTTTTTCCTTTCTGTAACTGAACCCTGGCAACCATTTTTAAATAGATAAAATACATTTATTTTTTACATTTTTGAGGTCTTTTCATTCATGCGCCTTTACGTATTTGAAGAAAAATATATTTAAGAGTATATTTTTTAACACACGGCAGGCGGCCAATCAGAGCGGAGGGGCGGAGATGAGCAGGATGTCAACATCCTGCCCACCTCCTTCCTTCCGCATATCCTACGGAAGCCGCAGTGAGGCCGGTAGGAGACGTTCCTCGCTCCTGCGACTTCACACACAGCGATGTGTGCAGCCGCAGGAGCGAGGAACAACATCGGACCGTCGCGTCAGCGTAATCATGGATTACGCCGACGCTGCACCGATGATACGATTACGACGCTTTTGCGCTCGTTAATCGTATCATCCAGCCTTTACACACTGCGATGTCGCATGCGATGCCGGAAGTGCGTC